>NC_092588.1:133627708-133931666 GCF_047663525.1 Anas platyrhynchos | reverse complement strand
AGTACGCGGTGTTCTGCTGATGCATCTAACAAAAAATGAGTGTTGTGTCCCAAAGGAAGCGACCAGCATGCCTGCATCCCAGGAATCCTTCCAAAATGCACGTTTCTCCAGCAATTTATGCAGTCACTTCTTGAACTTCAGGAATTACTTCAGGGCATATGGTTAGCTTACTATAAACCAGCAACATGATTAGACACCCATAAAATTCAGAAGACAGTGTTTATTCAACAAATCCATCCCTTTCTGCGTATTTGTGAATGAGATTTCGGATGAGCTACAAGGTTTTTTTTTTTTGTTTCTTTGCTCAGTGTTTGCATCTTTGCTTAGATTGCACAATATTTGAAAAGCTGAACAGATCGAAGTCTTAAAAAAGAGAGAGAAAGCAGGATGAAGTTGTGCAGAAATAAAAGGGTCCACTAAAGAATTTTTTCATTGCTTCCCTTACTACTGACACATTGCTTTTCAAGTAATTTCAATAGACTGCACCAGATGCCTCTGTTTCCATGCACAGGGTGGATAGTTGACGATTGTTTTGCTCAGAGCTGACCCAGCTCATTACCTATGTCCCAAATAAGAGGCCACGAGGACTATTTTAAAGAATAAAAGAAAGACAGACTGTTTATTCAATGTATCATAGAATTTTAAAGGAAAATGGCCCGGGAGGACCAAGATGCAGAGGTACAAAGACAACTTAAACAAAGCCATCCATGTGAGCAAACTTACAGATCTGGGGAAAAGCCCTGGTTTGATTTGTGCTACCTGTGCAGCATCTTGATGCTAGGGCTCCTCAGTGTCCCTGAATAGTTCAGCCCTCCCAGTCACATGAAATGAATTGCCGAAGATGTTTGCACGGACATGCAAACTTGTAAATCTGCAGCAACCCTTTGTTGTTTCTATTTCCACCACACCGGACCTGCCAAGCTAGCTTTGTCTTTTGATTTTTCTCAGAGCAGCAAACGACAGAGTGGAGCCAAGGCGTGGCACACAGCTCCGTGTGAAGGGCTGGTGTTTTAGGAGCCCAGAGAGAAGCAGAAATGGAGTTTGTAAATTGATCTGCTGCAGCCTCCAAGGAGGGCTGGGTTCTCAGAATTCACCTAATCCCCATGTAAATGTCAGGCACCAAAAATGAGATATTGTTTGGAAATTAAACTGAACTACGGCTGTGATTTCCAGCTCTATTTCTTTCCTCAACAGAGCATTTTGCAAAGGTCTTGTAAAATAGAGATAATGATGTACTTAAAATAATTACTCAGAAGTGATGTATATACAGATCACCATCAAACAAGCACTATCTTGAGTCTTGTTTGAGTAAACTACAGCTCAGTCTTGAAGAGTTGGAAAGTTTTTTTCAATTGCAATTTCTAAGGATTTCTTCTGCATGTAACCCCAGGCAAAGGGACTCTGTACACACTCACTTGTTGCAGTAATGTGACTTTACGAAGATGTTCCTGACGTGAGGAAGAAGCAAGATTGACGAAATCGACACAGTGACTCAGCAAGCTGAAAGGTGAGGCTCTTAAGCCTCATCCAAAGACTTTATTACCCATGCAAAATACATGGAAATTTCAACAGAATATAAGACATTTCTGAAAATAGTAAGGAAGGGGGAAAAAGAAGCCATTAAGGCTCTATTAAGTTCAAAAAGTAGAATTTGGGGGAAAGGGAGACGGACAGCGTGTTTAAAGCTGTCAGTTTTATGTTCGGGTTGTACAAAAGGGAGAAGGAAAAAAAAGTTAGAAGCATTCCCATGTGTTAAACACGTGACCTGAAGGACAAAGTCAACATTTCAGCTGCTCTGTTGAACCTCTTCACAAACCAGACTAAGATGACAAATATGACCCCTTGGTCTTTGAAACCACACAGCCACTTTGTGCGACTGTGCTGAGCTCTGCCGTTTGCACTGAGCCGTACCAGTCCTCTCCTAAACGTCCCCAAAATGAGGAGCTGAGCCAGGGGGTGGCATGGAGCCGGCAGGCAGCTCCTTCACCACATGCCTGTGGCGTTGTTTGAAGCCTTCCACCCTCGCAGCTTGGCCCATCTTCGAGCTGTCACCAGCTGACAGCCACCTGAAGGCACCTGCCCCACCAGCCAGCTCCCCCTCATCTGAATGCCAAATAAACGCAGTGACTTAGCAGAGGAGCTGTGTGTGCAAGGTACTTGTTATCCAAAAAATAAAATAATAAAAAAAAAGGAACAGAAGCTTTAAATACCGATGACAGAAAGTAGGATGCCAAACAAACTAGTTTTTCAGTATAATTTTCTCCCTGTGGCTTCTCCCTAGCTTGAAAGCCCAAGCAGCAAAAGTTTGTCTGAAAGTCAAATGCGCTTTCAGGATCAGGCTGAGAAGCTGGCTTTAACAACCTGCTTCAGAATAAAACCAGACAAAAGCAGTGGACTCGGCAGTTCTGAATACATACCAATCCCTTTTATGAGCTGGCAATTCGGGAGTGTTACAGGGTCGATTTCCCGTGCAGCATTGAGTCTGTTCCTGCAAGAGAAAATAAAAGGTTGACAGCTCACAGCCACTTCTAAAAAAAGCAACACTCCTTGTGTGTCTTTAGTTTATTGCCTGCCATATCTCAGCGATGAATCAGATGTAAATTACTGAATAAGCAAAACCCAGACCTGACAACAACAATTGCCACTATGGTTAAAGGCGTCCAGAGATGAAATGATTCTCCTGAACGGAGTATCTCCAGGAGCTTGACCCACTTCAGGAGTTTCACAAGCTTTCAGGAGCTTGTGCCACCCACCACAGCTAGAATGACAAAATAACTCAAGGGTCGGCCACGCTTTCTTCAGGTTTCCGCCACCTAAGCACGGCAGCAGCCTGCAGTTAGGATCAGTGTTTCCGATGAGGAGAGGGCAACCTTCTGCCCCAACCTCCAGCTACATCTGGTGGCCAGGCCACCAGCAGCTACTCGCTCCATTTCTTATTCTGCATCCAAAAGCAGCAGCAGTGCTGTTGCAAGGCAGGACTGCTCATGTCCTAACAAGTGGGAGTTGGAAGTAGGATTCTCAAGAATCATTTCCCTGTCCCTTCATCTTAAAAACCTTTTAGGCTAACATCTAATAATGCACCCTTCTTTGCATGCCTACTCTGCGGTCCTGTTGAGGATGTACTTGCTGCAAGCACAGGACACTCTGAATGCAAAGATCCCACAGCAAAATCTAGCCACATTTGCCCTCAGTGTCCCCTGCACAGCCTTCCCTGCCTTGGGCTGATCATTTGCACTGCTGCTTGCCTGGGACTTTTCCCTTTCCCATTTGCAAGAGTTTTCCCCAAGCGGTCTGCGAGCCCCGCAGCGCCCAAAGCACAGCAGGACCGCAGCCAGCAGCCAGGCAGAGCTGATGATATCCCGACGGCATTCCCAGGGAAACACTTTGTGAACTGGAATGAGAGTAATTCGAAAGGACGCTGGTCACAAGCCTACAGCACACACAGAGGCTTTTTCAAAATGTGTCAGTTTATCTAGCTCGGGCAGCCCCGGCTACTAAGCCAGATGGCCTAGATAGCGAGCTGGCCTTCCAAAAACACATCGGACGTGCAGACTGGGGGGGGATGCAGCTTCAAGAAAAGCAGGAGTTCTGCCAGCTGGTGCCACCCCAGTGCTTGGCACCTCTCCCCAGCCACCTCCTTGTTCCAGTTCCAGTCCTCCACCTCCTGTCCCGCTTTGTGAGACACACACAGCGGGCATCCCCCCTCCTTGGGCAGCAGCCTGTTACATATTCAAAGCCCTCTCTCTCTTTCACTTCTCCTCTTCTCTCGACTAAGCAGTCCCAGAACTTTCCTCTTCCTGACAGGACTGAAAATCACCTCCAGTTGCTGGTTTTGCTCCCAGTTCTCTCCAAACCACCAGCATCTTTCTGCAAGCACGCTGCTGCGTTGAGCAGGACGCGAGCCGAGGGCTGTATCAGCACGGAGTGTTATCAAATGATAAGGCTGTGTACTTATATGAACAATAAATACTGGTCGTATAGATATTGTTCACATATATACAATCCATATATGCCCATACATATAGGAACACTGTGTTCGTGTATATATGAACACTGTCATATATGTGTATTCTTCTGAGGAAACCAGTAACACAGTATAACTCACACTCGGGTTTTATAAATTTGGTAAGGGCTTTCTTCAGGGAAGAATTAGCAACTCCAAGTCGTCGTCAGCAGAATCCATGTCACTTCAGTCAGTAACACACAAGAATTTCTTTCCCGCTGCGCGAGTCTTACTCAAGACCAGTCTGCAGCTACCAGCAACACAACAGATGCATAAACAAACCCGGTTTAGGAAGAATTAGGTCTGTAGGACTTGTAACAGTTCTCCAAGCCTTATCTTTTGAGCATTTCAGGGATTTTTGTGTCACACCATGTAGACACAATATACCAAACGCAGCCAACGAGCAAAAAGGCTTTGCTGGATTCCTGCCTCCTGGGTGGGGGTGGGCAGCAGGGGAATTTGGGATTCCCACAGCTCTCCTCTGAGGGCTGTGCCTCCACAATCGCAGGGCACGCCGTTATCAGCAGCCGCAGCTCCCTGCCTGTCTTAGGGCTGAAAACACCACTTGCAGGAAAACCCACCGAGCGCTACAGATGCTGGGGGACCCTGCTTTTAGCAGGAGAGACGGCTCTACCCAATTCCCAACATTGCATTTGTTCTTGGGGCCGGGAGCAGGGCATCCCCACAGTCACTGCACGGTGCCAGCAGTTGTGGACGTAGCGCAAGGTGCACACACACCTGTGCCTGGGGGGTCCTGAGTTTTGGGGGGCTGGCTGCAGGCAGTGCTCACCTCCTTCTGCAATTAGCGGCAATTACTGCAGGCGTACGGCTCAGAGAGCTGGAGGGCACAGCAGCATCGACAGAACGGGCTGGAAGGGACCTCTCAGACCACCCAACTCCAACCTCAGGACCACAGCGGTCCGCAGAGGTCAGAGGAGACCTCACCCACGCAGGGGCTGTGTCAAAACCAGGGGAAAACATCTCGGGGGCTCCCTTCCCTTCAGCCCCGCTCCCGCTGCCCCCGCTGCGGGGCCGCCCCCCGCGCCCCCGCCCGGCCCTCACCGAAAGGCCAGCAGCCGCTCCGCCGCCAGGGCCGCCGCCATCCCGAGCACAGCCACCGCCAGCAGCTTCCCCATGGCCGCTCCCCGAGCCCAGAGCCCCGAGCCCCGAGCCCCGAGCCCCGGCCGCCTCCCAGCCCCGCTCCGCTCCGCCCCGGGACGGGCCGGGCCGGGCCTGGCTGCCCCGCTCCGCCCCGGGCCGCCCCTCGCAGCGCGGCGCTGCCCCGGGTGGGGAGCCTCTGCCCTCGGGCCTCGGGGGGATCCCTGAGCACCCACGTCCCATTTTCCCCCCTAAAGTGACTCCACGTCTCAGTTTTTTCCTCAAAAGTGACCCCACCTCCCATTTTCCCCCAAAGGGTGATGCTCACCCCACTCCCACCAGCATCTTTCTCCCCTTGCTCTCCCCCGGGGTCCCCACGCAGCAGGCTGCTCTTGCAGAGCTTTGGGGGTGCACGCCTTGCAGGGTATATTGCTTATATATGTTCAAAAATATTGCAATGTAAGATCACAGAACATACTGTGACCAGTTGGGAGCATATTGTTCAATAGAGTAAAAAGGCTTACACCAGAGCACTTCCGTATCTCAGCCTGCTGCAGCACCACTTTGTTGGCATGTTATTTTTCATTTAGTTATTGACACCGCAGTTAAATTTGAAAAAGCACATACTACTTACTGCCTGTAGTGTCCCAAAAGTGGGTGCCATTCATCTGAAAAAATGTGGATATCCACGGGGGAGATGAAGAGTAGACATCAGAGCTGGTCATAATGTGCCAAGTGTCTGTCTCGACAGCCAGCAGCGGCTGTAGCCAGGGGCTTAAGGAAGCATAAGAAAACGAGGGGCAAGTTGGATTAATCCCCCAAGTCTCTTTCCCAGCTTCTAATTTTTTTTTTCAGCTCAGTTTGATGAGCTTTGCCTGTTTAGTGACTCTCGGTAGATCTCTTTCAAGTAGTTCCCTGTCTCCTCTTGAAGTGAGTGGTGCTTTTATCACATTCGTTGCTGATACCACACCACCTAGGCAGTCTGTATAGTCAGGGCAGGAAAACAGTTACATGGAGGTAGTAATTCCTATGAAAGGAGTATAAAACTTTGTGATTGGGACGTCTTCCCTAAAAAGTGGCCATTTCTCTGCGTTCATTAGACAAGGAGCCTCTGGTCACTACTCCAAGCACAAAACTCTACTCTCTGGGGGAGTGAATCTCCCTTGAACTCTCTGCCCATCAGGTCCTCCTTGACTGAGAGAAGAGCCTGGCTGTCTCAGCAGCTTACCTCCAGCTTACCTCCTCAACATAGCCCCTCCAGCCCAGGATCTGCCCCTCGGCACTGTCAGCCCCCAAGCAGCCCCTCCCCAGCACCCCCTTGGCCGGCCGAGCAGCTGCAGCAATGCTGGAAACCCCCTGTTGCTCTTTGGTCTGTTACAATTTCCCCTGAGCTCTTTGCCTTTGGGAAAATCCGTGAGAGACCTGGGAGTGATCTCCTGCTGTGTAGAATGATGTCTGAAAGCTGAAATGAGTTGTATGCACATAATCAGCTGTAGAGTTCATGTCAGGGGAAAATCTAACAAGCTGGGGAGCAGAGGAAGTGAGCAGGGCAGGGAGGTGGGATGTATTCTTCTGATTTAATCACTTAGACTCCTCTAGAGACAAGGAAAGCAGAGAGGCCCCCTGTAAACATGTTGGAGGGGATTCATTTCATGTGGAGAACCAGGTGAGTAGCACTCCGTAGATGTCTAGTCTTCCTCTCTGTCTCTGCTCACAGTAGAAGGACATTAGACAGCTCTCTGAGTAAACACAAGGTAACAGTCACATGGCTAAAGGTAAAGGAAATCATTTCTACTAAAACCTGTGGAAGCCTTAAATGTCTCACTTGTGGAAGATATGCCCTTTATGCCTGCTTCTCTATCACGTATCATCTTTTTTGGGAGATAAGATACAGAAGCTGTGTCCACACAGATTTGGATTTCACAACAAACTATTTCAAAATGCATCGTGTTTGAATCATTAATGAAACACAATGTGTGTTACCAGAGCAACTTTTAAAAAGCTAAAACATTTTTAATGGCATTTTTTACAACACAGACGTGACAAACTTAACTGGACTCTTCAGATTATTTCAGGATGTATCAACACAAAATGGGCCCATGCACTCCTCATGAGGTTCAACAAGGCCAAGTGCAAGGTCCTGCACCTGGGCTGGGGCAATCCCAAGCACAAATACAGGCTGGGCAACAAAGGCATTGAGAGCAGCCCTGAGGAGAAGGACCTGGGGGTGTTGGTGGATGAGAAGCTCAATGTGAGCTGGCAATGCGTGCTTACAGCCCTGAAAACCAACTGTTTGCTGGGCTGCATCAAAAGCAGTGTGGCCAGCAGGGCGAAGGAGGGGATTCAAGGCCAGGCTGGATGGGGCTTTGGGCAACCTGGTCTGGTGGGAGGTGTCCCTGCCCATGGCAGGGGGTTTGAACCAGATGATCTTTAAGGTCCCTTCCAACCCATATTGTTCTATGATTCTATGATAAGTAACTAATAAATTAGAAATCTTCCTAATGTGTTATCTCACTGTTAGATGGAAGAAGCTTGCAAAAACATTTAGGAATAGATCATTATTGCACTGATTGTAGAGCAATAATTCCCAAGCTATGGAGGGCATTGAAAGCAAGTCTGATCTATAACCAGTGAGGAGTCAGACAGCAGCCACTGTCTGAGAGCTACTTTACAAATACTGAGTCAAATTTGGAAGAGGACATGTGGGCATGAAGACAAGGCAGACATGAGGAAGCAACCAGAGACCAACCTTGATGCTGCTACAGCTTAACTTTAGAAACAAGCTGAACATGGCAGCACAGAGGGGAATGTCTCAAAGACAGACTGCTGAAATCTTAAACTGAACCCGTCAGTTTTGCTGAACACAGATCATAGAAGTGGACTAACGACAAGGGCAAATCCAGCAGATGGCTGCTGACATGCAGGTGCTGAACCAGCTTCAGGTAAAAATAAAATCTGGCAAGCAAGCAAACTGCTTACCATGAAATCAGGCAGAAAGCACAAGCAAAGCCTGTGGCTTGCATACTGAAAGATAAAAATGAGGGAAAGAGCTTCAAAAGCTGCCAATCATAAAAAAAAATACAAAAATCTCTGCAAAGGCTATGGCCTAAAACCATTTTAACCCCGTTAGCTGATCAAAGGGAAATTGCAGATTGCTTACTCAAAGATCTCAGCAATTTCTTAAGCCCTGCGTTCTTCGTTTTTGCTGGAGCTATAAAAAAAAAATAATAATACTTCTCTGCTCCCCATTCAAGAGCAAGGAGCACAGATTCCTACAGCTGTTGGGCAGCTGTCACAGAGCAAGGCAAAGTCCCTGCTCACACCTTGCTGTTATATGTAAATGTGGTGGCACCAATTAGTTTGAAAGCTGGAATTTATGATAATTACCTACTGAAGAGTTGGCATCCCAAGGGGTTCAGGAATACAGATTCTTAGTGTCTTTGCAAAGAAAAAGGTAAAAAACATTCCTGCAGTGACACCAAGGTATATCGATTTTCTCAACTGCTGAGAAAAATCCATGTCAAAATGACATCAACAGATTTGTTCGGGAGGCTGTTGAAAAGGCTTTTGCAGAAACAGTCTGGCTTTCATCCTCGCCCTAGTTTGAGGAGAGCAGAGTCAAGGTCTCTACCTGGCCTTTGCAGAGCCAACCAAAGACTCCAGCACTGCCAGCCACAAGCAGCCCGGAGGCATATGCATAAATTTGGATGTCCAAATAAGTTTGTGAACATATTTTGCTTATTTCGTGATGGCACGGGGTAATGCAGTGGCTCTTGGTGATGACAAGATGTCAAAACCTGTCACTGTCAAAAACAGCCCCAAGCAAGGCTATGTCCTAGCACAGCTCTTGTTTACTGTCTGCTGTGCAGCACTACTTCTTGCTGCATCTGGAAGCAGCAGCGAAGGGAGATGCTTTAATTATTTTATAGGTGGCAGAATTGCTAAGCTGGAGAGATGCCAGGCTAAATCAAAAGTCAAAGAGGTCCTCCCAGGGAATCTGCCCTTTGCTGCTGACAGAGCACTGGGTGTGCAGGGTATTACTGATGGCTTTGATCGCGCTGCCATGGCTCAGCCTTGTCACAAGCATAAAGCAAATAATGCTGCCTTTTTCCAGGCAGAAGCATGCTGAGCTAGTAGTGTGCCTTGCAATACAATACTGAAGACTTACAGGTGAAATCCCGCTGTCTTGGCTGCAAGCTGCCTCGAACAAACACCACGACTGATAACAGTCATGCAAAGGAGGGAGAGGGTCATGCAGCTTTTGAAAGATTAAAGCTGTGTGTGAAATAAAGGAGCCACTTTACTTCAAATGCAAGTAAAGGTGAGTTGTGTTCCTGTCATCATCACTCTTCTGCTCATTCGGGGTCTCAGGCAATATAAAAGCATTGCACCGAGAGTATCAGCCCATTCTGTGTGCGCTACTTTCATGCTCTTTCAGATAAAAATGCAGTCAGGACAACACTGAACAGTCAGATTCAAAGCACTGTCAAATATTAACCACTGTCAGTGTCTCTTGGAGGCTTGGCTGCACTGGTGTGAGCACCAGTGCATGCAGCATTCAAGGCACAGCACATAGTTGTGTGCTGAGCTGGAAGGTAAGGTAAAGTCCAGCCCAGCCTTATGAGAAGACATCCACAACGCAGGAGGCTCGCTGCTGTCTGCTGTGATAGTGATGATGTATTGATGCCATCACAGCCTCTCACTGAAGTGGAACAACCCAATGACACAGAAAAGGAACGAGAGGGAAATGCCTAATTAAGCATTATTTCTGTGCTACCATGATTTTTTTTTTATGCGTTGCAAGTAACAGGCAAGTTGCTCAGAAAAGAAAATTCAAGCTCTGAATTTTCAGGGTACAACATGCCAGTAAAAAGATACAAAGAGAGATTTTTTAAATTTTGCAGCTTTTAAAATACTTCAAGACAAAGAAAGGAAGGAGTTAGCCTTGACACACATACCCTGTAACAAACAAGAAAAGCTATTATACACACTATGCTCGGATATTTTGTGCTAAAAAAGATACTTTTTGTTTAGGGGTTTTAGTATACAAAGCTTATTTATAAAATGTGGGGAAATGTGGGGTTCTTTAATTGTATTGACACCATGCAGCATAAAGAAAAGGATGAAACGGAAATGAAGAATAAATACAGAAGTGTTTGTTTCTTCATGAACTATGGTTCCTACACCTGGTTCCTCACTTTCTCGACTGTCCCACATGTTTACCAAAACCTACTTTCAGATTTACATCAATGTAAATCCAGTTTAACACCACCAAGATTGCTTTAATCTCGCAGCTCCAAGTCCTGGTTACTCTTGCATTACCAGAGTTGCTTCAAATACGTAAGTGTAGGTGTTGCCTGTGTAGGTTTTACATGACTCAAAGGTAAGGAAACCTTCAAAGCAGAATGTTATAATAGTATTATCATCAATTCTGTGTCATGGAAAGTACTTCGTACTCCTTAATTGGAGGGATGGCAGCCACACCCTGAAACTCTACAAGTGAATCAAGACTACAGGCAGTGTATGGCTGGAATATTCAGAGAGCCAGGACCAGCAGAGACCAAAATTAACATCCTCACCTCCAGGTGAGATGGGAACAAGCCTTCGATGGACCTGTTTGGCCTGATCACCCAGTGTGCAGTGAGCTGGCTGAGCCACTCTCTTATCGGGCAGGCAGAGATTCGTGTACAGCTACAGGCAGGAGATGTGCAGGGAGAGGCAAGGGCTGTTGGCAGGGTGCTCAGGGAGCTCCAGCTAAGGACCTTCTCTTAGAAGTGAGAGAATCAGAGATTCAGAGAAGACAGAGTTGCTGTGGTAGGGAGATTGTTTATATGGGTAAACACATACCCATAACCCTTCATCATTCATTTTGTTATTGGTGTACAGGGCAAAGTGTTTACAAACCTGAGAGCAGCATTGCAATGAGCAGCTATTGCCTTTAGCATGGGAAACATACCTAGAAGGAGGCAAAGCAGTCTGGAGGCCAAGACAGCAAGACAGAAGAGTCAGTGCATGAGAAGTAACAGAATCAATTCTGCTCGTATTTTCTGGCAATTTTGAGTAATAGTCTTAAAAGATATTTGGCAGTTACGCTGGGTTATTGCAAACCCAGCCCACGAGCCTGCCTAAGCACCAGCAAGCAGAGTGACACATTCTTAGTGCTGCTTTCAGTGGGAAGAACTTTACGCAGGTATTGCTTTATTGTTTTTGTCTGTGTCTAGATTTGTTTTCTGAAATTTCAAACCCTTCTGGTACAACTGATGTGAAAACTAAATATACTGTCATAAAGCAATGACTTGAAAACATACTGATATCTAATCCTCAGGGTATACAGGGTGAGGCAGACAACTAAATATAGAGTATGCAAGTAACATCTGGTCCCTACACACAGGATGATTACCCTCCCTCCACTAGAATTAAGATGAAAATAATGTGTAAAATCTTTCAGCTAAGATTTACTTAAGCTAGAAGGGCAAACAAAACCAATACTAGCCCCATGGAAGAGTCCATTTAAATTATACTCACTGTAAGTCTGAAAAAGCAAACAGATTCCTGTAGTTACACTGCTAAATACAAGATGGTTTACCTATTTATGGTAACGCTCTTGTTATTTAGCTCTCATAATATTTTCATTCAGATATAATGTTATACACATATATACAGATATACACTGTTGTAACAGTGTATGTACATGTAAAGGTATAATTCATAAGCTATTTTCATATTTCATAACTCATAAGCTATTTTACTCTTTTAAGCATAAAGCGTGAACAGATAATGTGGGGAAAAATCTAGGATCTGATCCAACTCTCACTGAAATCGCTGAGTTGCTACATCAGAGCCTCTTGCATGCAAACATGTGCCAAGGAGCAAAGAATGTGGCCTTGGTGGAGCCAGAGCCTTTGCAGAGTCCAAAAACACCCCTTCTGCACTCTGCCTTTCTGCAGGAGGTGAAATACGAGTGGCAGACTGAGAAGGCATCCATGGGGTGCTGCAGAGCACTGCCTGATGTGAACTTCCACCCTGCTCTCAACCTTATTCAGCTCAACAGCAGGTTGAATTCCATTAGGCCATGATGGACTTTCTAGAAAAGAAACTAGACTTTGCCTTTTCTGCCCAATATCATCACAAGGAAAACACAAAGAAGAGCTAGAAGGTGCACAGAGCGGGGTGTTGGACCCTTGATACCCAGAAACACTGAAATTTCTCTTCATCTGCTTTGAGTACCCTGGGTGGCTGGTCCTAGCAGCCCTTCAGCAGGTGTACAGCATGAGCAGCGTGGTATCGTGTAGTTTAAACTTTTAGGATTTGGCTGCCAACAGCTTTTTAGGAGACACTGCTTGATTTTGACTTTGATACAGATTTTTTATAGCAGACCTATCCTCCAAGAATCAGGTATATTTGCAGGATAACTAGTTCTTTCACTGCACTTTCCCTTTACTCAGTGATGAGCAGTTAGATGAACTTAATTCATTTTATTCTGTTGAACAGCACAGCAGTTGTTTTTATCACAAGTTTGATCTGGGTGTTAGACAAATAAGACATATAAATAATAAAAGAAAAATAATGTTCTATTTCTTCACAGGATTTGAAAGTAGTCTCTAGTATGACCACGGCACATTCCTTATTTACTAATTAACTTTTATTTCTGTGTATTTTTACTAAGCATGCTAAAAATCAGCTGGTTTAACTAAGTATTGATGAAAATACTGCATTTTGAAAAATCTGTAATTTCCTTTTAAAAGAAGGTTGGAAAATTCTTTATAGGACTTGTAAATGTTTATATTACTCTTGTATCTGGAAGTCCTAGTAACAAACCCCTATGATGCTGCACTAAGTTCTGCACGTATAGAAGAAGAAAAAAAAATTACCCTCTCAGAGCTAGCAAACTATTAAAATAGTAGTGGACTTTAAAAACAATGCCTCTAGAAAAGGTATTATTGAGTTGTGCATCGTGTATGCCTAGTCAAAGCTGGTTAAAACAGTCAGCAGGTACCAGTCTTGCGTTGTCATCTTTAAATATTAGGCATTCTCAAGAGAATTAAAAGTTATTAAATATTTTTAAAACATCTGTATGTTTTTCAAAAATGATGCTACAACACATCCCACTATCCCACTCTCTAGAAAATGAGGAACTCAGCCAGGAATCTACATTAAGTGACTTAAAGTACGTGCAGCTCTCGGTAGTCAGGACTGAAACTATACCACAAAACCATGGGCCACCTCACTGAGAAAGGGATAAACTAGCCCAGAGACCAGCTGAAATTCTGTCTGGCAATACACAGGAAGCAGAACCTGCTGTTTGAAACACAGAGAACCTGCTGTTTTCCCACACAGTCTCCTTTGTAGAGCTGGCAAGAACTGGTTTCTAAAGAAAAAAAATAAATAGAGAGAGATATTGTATGCTTCTAATCTTCTTTGTATCAATCAATTTTTTTGCACGCACAGCCATGCTGAGAACAGTGTGTTTGGATTATCGTTAACCTCACATAAATCATTACTGCTATTAAGTCTTTCCCATCACTTTCACGATTGGCTTGCCTTTACAGATTCAACCACTGAAGCAACCAGATTGCTGTTTCCATTTACTGCAAACACAGGAGAACATGCTACTAACATAGGAGGTTGTGGAATATTTTACATTATGCCACTTGGTAGCTACCCTCTCATAAGGGCTCTGTTGAACTCTATCTGTTGCTGCCTCAGTTTCATTGCTCGTCACTTCTATTTCTTTGATGGCTTTTGCAGAGTACAACTTGTTTGGTTTATTCATTAATAGTGCAGGTAATATATTATCTGCCCATTCTTTTGGCAAACTTCACCTTCTTGCTAGTTGCTTCTGTCTGGCAGTGGTTTATGTGTTGCTGAAGGCTATCTGCTCAGGCTTTATGCAGGTTAGGACAGCCCTCCCATGAGAGCACAGATCTCCAAAAACAGATATTCAGTTACAGTGTAGCTGGACTCTGACCAGAAGAGAAAACCGTGCTGAAAAATTGGTGTTGTCTGAATTTAATAATAATAAAAAAAAAAAAAGCAGAACAGATTATGGTGATGAGGATATTTCTTCTGGCTACAGAGGGATTTGGTGTGAGGGATTTGCTCAGGTCACGCTGATCTTTCCCATTTAGCCATTAAACATCACTGATGTGAATGAGAAGGAGCCAAGATGACAGCCAGAGCCAGCTGGTGGGGAGAAGTACCAGCACCAGACTTGAGAACATGAAGATCTATCTGTCTATCTTTGCATAGTTTTCTTACGCTTCTCTGTGCATCAAGGAAAAAAAAAAAAAAAAAAGAATAAAAAGGCTGGTCTTAAGAAAGGTGATGGCAAAAAAAGAGTAACTGCATCTCTCCTGCCTACTGACTGTTGCTTCAGAAACATTCTCACTGCCTCCCCAGTGCAACAATTTTCCAGCAGCCTCACGAGGAGAAAACAGGGTGGTATGCAGGCTCCTTAGACTGTTCTTCCCTGGAAGAAGACACATGCCTCAAGCAGGAATATAAACACCACTTCAAGTTATCATTTCTCAAAAGGAAGTACATTATTGAAAAGATTAGGACTGCAGCTGAGTGATAAGTGGGTTGATTTTTTAAAAGGCTTGGTTACAAAGAACCTTCTTGAAATAGTGAGGCTTTTCTCCAAGTGCTTTTCAGCTTTAGATGCAATTCAGCATATCTTTGACATGACTATTATATTGATACTAAAAGGTACCAGCCTCCCAAGGCTTTTGATACTTCAGGACTCTTTCTTATGTTAGGTTAGCATGCTCTGTTGGTGATAAAATTAAGCACACGGTGTGCAGCGTTGTATCTTTTTATTTCTTAAGTAATTATTGAAAAGGAAGAGCCAAAGTCATGACCTTTGTTTTAAACTCAGTCTGAACTCTTACTGACTTAACTGAGAATATGGTTGGAAAAGGACAGGTCATAAAAAGAATAAAAATTACTTAAATGAGTACTTGGCCCACAGATTGCAGGAGAGAAAATAAAACAAAGCAAAAATAAAGCCTACAAACAATTCTTAGACAAGGCTACTGAGGAAATTGTGGTTGGTCACTATGGTAACAGATTTTAAATGAAAATAAAATTATTTTAATACTGCAAGCACATTTTTCTATACAGGTCTAGTAAATGCATTTAGACCTCATTAAAGTGAATATAATTTTACAATAGATATTCCATATAACATTACTGACACCCATACGTGGAGAATCAAAATATAAACTAGAAGATGTTGATGTTTTTAGCATATTAATGGTTCAGTCATTCAGAAGCTCAGGAGATAAATGGTAGCATTAGTTATTTTCTTTCCTTAGGGAATCTTATAATAACTGGTGTAAATCATGGCTACTGTAAACTTAAAGGAGAAATATTTGCTTTTGTTTTCTCTGCTTTTGTGCTAAAGGACTCAGAATGGTGAATCAACATATTTAATTCTTTCGATACAACATAAGAATTTTTTTTCATAGAGCCTCAACTGTGATGGTCAGTGGGAGAGTAAGGATTCTCTTCTCATTCCCTTTGCTTTACATCCCTTACAATACCACCAAGGCCACGCCAGCCTTGCATCACTCATGTAAATTTCTGATATCTGTGAATAAGAGCTGGGATTCCTGCAGTGTAAGTAAGATTTATCCAGTGCCGTACTGATAAAAACCCCATCTAATATGCACGTTCTTACTTAGACTAACATAGCTGTATTATTACTTACTCAACTAATGATTTGGTCTGTCACATTCAGGGAAGGTAGGTGTTAACACTAGAAAGAAGCAAGCTTAACAGCTTCTGTTGCTTAGAAATGCAACAAACAAACTGCTGTTTATCAGACTGATTTATCAGGGAACAGTGGGAAATACAGAGAACACAGGAGACTGAAAATATTCACCAAACCCTTGGCACCTTCACCCGAGTGCATGATGACTATTGAGCCACCACAGGCCTGCACTGTCCCTATCCACATCTCTTCTGCATCTAGCCTTGGTGGTTATGCACTGCTTATTTGGCGATAGCTCATCTTCCCTCTTCACACATTCCACCCTTTTGGCAGATTATTCCACATGCTTTATTTCAACATCAGTTCAAATTTAGTCTTTGAGAGCAGGAATAGTCATTCCATACTGCTTCTGCTGAATGTATTAATACTCCTTCATGCATCAGTATGTTGACCCCCAAAGTCTGGCATTTTAGAGCCTTGCCACACTTGCAAAACATATATAGGAAACATCTCACACACAACAGCTCAGCTCTGCACAGATTTCCCTTCAGCAGACAAGGCAGAAGTGGCTGGGAACAGCCTGATGAGAATGTCTCGTCTTCAGCCAACAACTGTCAGAGTTCAGCAAGAGCCAGCCCTGCCAGGGAGCGTGGCCAAGCCACAGTCAGCTCTGAAAGAGAGTGGGAGAGACACAGCCACCTGCGGGGCTCTTTCTGTGTGCAATGAATTATTTTTGTCTCGCTGTTGTGAAGCAACACTTGTCTTTAAAGAAATGCTTTCCACAGGCTTCGTTTAAATCCAATAGTCCTTGCTTCATTTCAGCAGGAGGAAAGAAGTGTAAGAGATTCATGTCAGTTTGGTTACAAAATCCTGCTGGTTTAAATATTGTAAGATACTACAATACAAAGCTAAAAGAAAAAAAAATCCAGTAAACATAGCTAGGTAAGATTTTTTCCCAGTCATTGAAATTGCTGTTCATCATAAGATTTTAATTTGTCTTTATATAGATGTATCTTGTTTACAATATTCCTGCTCTTTGAAGCAAAGAGAGCCTAGAAGCATTGTGTGTGGGTAAAGGTGGAATCTGTTTTAACTGTTTCGCAAAGGAATTGGGTCTGGTTCATACTTTATACAGGTCAACAAACAATTATATTGTTTGTGGTCATTTTTGAGGGATTATTTCTTAGTTTTGAAACACCCTTAATTCAAGAGCTAAGATCCTAACATCAGTAGCTAAGGCAACCCTAACCCCCTGTAGCTTCTGGATATCCTAATAAATACATTGATAGTAGAAGCTGGAACAATCTGCAGAAACGAAGCAGATCCTTGGAGCTGAAGATGGAAATAGCACTCATGAAAACCACAAAGAAACCCATGGAAGAATAGGCTAAGCTTTTGTCACGAAGTTTTCAGTCATGAAGCTCCATGAGAGCACAATTCAGAATTGCTGGTGTCAACCTTTGGTTTTGTAACACACATGTCCCTAAGACAAAGCATCTCTGTTGACAAATGTTTCTAAATTATACTTGCTTTACTGAAGACAAAACTAGAAGGCCCAGCCTCTGGAAGGTGCCTCACTTCTGGGATTTTGACTTCCAGGGACTCAGAAATCTGATGTCTGAATGCCTTTGAGGAATCTGTGTCATTTTTTTTTTAATTTTTTTTCCCCCCATCCCTAGCAAACAAGAACAAGAGTGAAACAATGCATCAAAGAACAAGAGGAGGATTCCAAACTGATGATATTTAGGTGGTTTCAGGTTAAGCAGCCACAGGGGTGATTTTACAGAGAGGGCTTTTCTCAAAAGATGATTTACAAGCTGAGCACCCGGAGAAAATAGTTTGCACCTGGCACAGCTGAAGAGATTTTTGTATTATTTTTATTCTACTGAGAAATAAAACAAGGAACAGAGAAAAAATTTTTGTAATCTTCACACTCAGAGCCAGCACCCTGGAAGAATAAAATCAGATCAAATATAACAATGGCTAAAACAGGCAGAAGGTTGTACAACAAGGAAAAAAATCAGTGCAAATATTGCCAAAAGAAGTGTGATACAAATAGATAAAAGGATCATGCTTTATCCAGTTTGGGAACTGAGAGCAGCTAGGGAGAAACAAGGGATTTGTAAGCAGCATGGGCAGTGGGGTGGCGGATTTGGCCTGGTACTGCAGGTGCTGTAAGAGCCACAGCAAAGCGAGCGGATTGCGATCACTACTGCAGCAGCATTTTTAAGAGCATGCACTGTTCAGAAGAGATGAAAGCGTGGGATTAGCTCAATGATCTGTTTCTTGCTTCAGGGACACAGACCTGAACGTCAGTACATTTTCCTCCTTAACATGCCAGGCTTCTGAGCAGCACAGACGGCTTCGCATGGAGGCTGCAGTATTACTGCCTAAGTGACCTGCTTTAGCCAGCGATCTGCTGAGGCAAGGAAAGGGCAGAGTTGAAACCTCACCAGCCAAGTGTGCTCACGCTGCTGCAAGGTTCAGAGCTGTGGGGTGCACACAATGCTTCAAGGTCCCCACTACTGTCATCGCCACTGGGACAGCGGTGCTGTACAGAGGCTGATGGGGAGCTGTGCTCACCTTGGATCTCAGCTAGGATGGGTTTCTATATTCCTGTATATCCTGTATTGTCTCTTCCACTACTCCAGCTGTATCACAACCCTTCTTTTGGAGCATTTTTCCCTTTTGCTGGCTTTCTGCCTGCCCCAGCATAGAGTTCAGGATGTTGATCTTCACCTCCAAAGCTCTGTGGTGCTAGAGCTGTTCCAACACTGCTGTGGAGGTGTGGGTTGCAGAGCTGCCAATATATCATTGCTCTGCATCAGCAGGTGCTAATGAGGGGGCCCTGGCTCCTTCAGTCTCCCCAGGAGACACACTTCACACAGCCTACCAGTACATCTTTTCTCATTTTCTCCTTAAGGCTGTCTTTGTCTTTTATTAGCCATCACATCTCTGGCTTTCACATGAACTCCTCTGCCACCACTCACACATCTCATAATATCACCCCGATGTTACCTTCATGCACTCGCCTTCAGGCAGCTCTCCCTGGCTCAGTTCTGCTGCCCAGTGCCCAGCCTAATAAAGAACATGAACCACTGAAATCAGTGTAAATATTTCCCTTGACTTCAGTGGACTTTGGAGCAAGCCTGTGATAACCTGCTTTGTTTGACCAAGAGGGTCCTCACAGCCCATCTGAAGTCTGTGATGATGCTCCCATTGCCTGAGGTGGAAAGCAGCATGTGCCCCAGAAGTGTTGTTTGCCCTTTTTCTTCTTTCTGCAGCCCTTCACACCTGGTTCTTCTGATCTGCTGCAGTCACTTACAAGGGACAGATGCAGCCCCGGTGAGGTGCAGGTGTTTGTGTGCCTGTGGTTCATACGAGGAGGGGTGAGCTGTGGGGCAGAAGGAGGGCTTGGAAGATGGAGGCAGGAGCTGCCTTTCCTCTAAAAACCTGCTTTTGTGTTAACTGTGTAATTTGGACAATTGATCCTAAATACCAAAACTACATTTCTTAAAGGATATAATGTGTGTGTCTGCAGTGCCCATAACAGTGGCCTCAAGTCTATCCTACAAATACCATTAATACCAGTACTGTTATTTATTTTAAGCAAGTAATGAGCCATTGTTTCACAGTGAGATGTTCAGAATATTTGGCAGCTTTGGGGCTTGGTTGACATCAGTTTTGACTTTCAAAATCAAACTGCCACCTTGTGGTATGGTGATGGAGAAGTCAGTAGGAAGTTAGATATATTGCACAAATATTGACACAGTAAAAATTGCTCCTTTTACTCCACCAATAGCTTACCTTATTTTTATATTCTTAAATGTGTTTTTACTACACTTTAAGCTAATAAATAGAAGTTATTTTGTCTCCCTGTGAAAAAATAGTCTCGTCTTTTGTTATTATTTTTATAAAATTATTTCCTTATTCTTGTATATAATTGTGCTGAAAGCACCAGGGTACTGAAACAACCGGTGTACTTATGGGAGTAGGTTTGTCAAGGTTAGACCCAAATGCAGCTTACAGGAAAAGAGTAAATATAAAGGCAAGAGGTATCTGTAATTGTTCCCTTTCTCTATGTTAAGCTCATTAGTGTTAATGAAGATTTTTATGAGAATCAGAGCAGAGCCACACAAAGTACTGAAGGCGAGCAAGTTGTAGTGCCTCTGAAGTGCACTCTCTGTGCACCCTCTTGGACCACGACAACTATGAGGTAATTGTGATCAGCCTTCTCTTTCACTGTGGGCCAAGCTACCATAAATTACTTCACCTTGGTTGTCAACCAAGAGCAAGCATGATGGCTCAGCAGATGCACAGCAGTCTGTCACAGCGACATGCTTGTCTGTACACCTCAGCTTTGGTGAGGTGGCAGAGCAGGATGGAGATGTACTGGCATGGTCCTTTATACAGCTAAATTGAGTGTCTTTGTGCCATCTGATAATATTTATGAAAGACAGACAAAAGTCCATTTCAAACTGGAAAGTGTAGCTGAGGTGAATTGTTGAGGACAGCCAGATATCGGCGCTCTGTACACCCATGACTTCTCAGGAATATCGTGGTTTAAAAAAGCCATGTGAGTAACAAGGATGTGACATAGGATGTGAAGTTCACATCTTGTCTCTCTGCTCGTGCCAGACAAGCATTCTTCTCCTAAAGGATGGAGTAGAGACATCCACCATTGAGAGGATGAAATTAAGAGGGAGGCAGTCACACAGGAGGGAGTGTGAGTGTATAGAGAGCTCCCCTGTCCCATAATGTGGCCATACAGCTTTGCAGCCCTTTAATCCTTGCATTTCTCCTTCCTGGGTGCACTTCCACCTGCCACCTGTGGTCCCTGAGTAAACTGGGGAACTCCTGCTGCTCAGGGCATTGTACAGCAGCAGACACGGCTGGATCAACACAGCCATCCTTGGGGCTTTATGTATCAGGGCATCTCTGAGACCTGCGTGGTGGGGGGGTCTTGTGGAGGCCTGCCTGGTGGCTGGAGGAATGCAAGCGGCACCAACAGGATGAATGCTGTCCCACAGGAAGAGTGCCTTGGATTTTTATTTTTTTCTTTCTGAAATGCATTAGCTAAAAGGCTTCTGCAGAGCGAGCACCACATCCCTCTTCAGTCAATAAATCACTAATGGTAACTATGAAAGGAAATATAAGTATTTCTCCAGCTGAGAAACAGCACCAAGGACGTAGTGTCTTTTAATGTGAGTGAATAGCAGGAGCAGAGGGCGGCCACGTGGTTAGTGAAGCTTTATGTGTATAAAGCCTGTAGAGATATCTCTTATTCTGGTTTTATTGCTAGTGTGTCTGTCCTCGCTTTCACAAAAAGAGTGTGGTGATATCTAAGAGTGGTATTTCAATGCCTGAAATGCTCCTCATATAAATAGAACAAGCAGATCAGCATGACCAAGTGATAAAATTACCTTCTGGTCTTCAGGAACTTCAGCATGTAACTGCGCTATAGGGACCTCAGTGTACCCCTCTTCACAGCACAAATAAATACATTTGGAAATGGATCTGGAGGAGACATGCAAAGAAGGAGAGAACACGGAGAGGAAAATGACTCGAAATGCAGCTGCAAAGTTGGTGAAAAAGGCTTTCCTCGAAGCCCTGAAGTCCAATGACTATGAGACACTGGAAGAGCTCTTGAACCAAAAGAAAATAGACGTGGACACGGTGTTTGAAGTGGAAGATGAAAACCTGATCCTGGCATCCTATAAACAAGGTAAACGTGGCAGCACTCACAAGCCAGGAAGTAGATGGGTTCAGGTAGTTTTCCAGGAACTGTGGCCTCGTGCCCCTCCTAAAGCTGCAGCCTAAGTTGACTCATGGGCAGCAATGTCAGGAGGCTCATACGGCTGCGGTCACCCCAGGGGAGCTTATCAGCTGTGCTGCAGGGCTTGGTGCAGGGCAGGCCAGACACCAGCACCAGCCTCCACGCCACCAGGGCAGCTGCTGTAGCTTTAGGGAAGTCCAGAAAGTGGGGTCCTTTGCCATTTCCTTGCAGAGAATTAGAGTGCAAAGCCCAGAATAGACACATGCAGGCTAAGTGTGGTGTACAAATGTCTTGCATGTTCCCCAACACATAAACAGACAGTTCAGAAACAAAATATTCGGTCTCTTCCATTTGCAGTTTACAATATAGTACAGTGAATTCTTCTTGGCTTAGGAGAGCTAAAGAAAACCTATGGACCTTGAATGTTACTGGATAGGAGGAGCTGTATTTTTCAAGCTCACAGAAAGCGAGGATTTGCTGGTTTATCAAAATATTTTGGATTAAAATTAAAAATAATAATTAAAAAACAAAAACAAAAACAGAGAAGACATTTCAGCTGTTCTGGAAGGTAGAAAATCCAAACCAGCTGTCAGCCAGATACTGAGTTTCCAGAAACTTACAGTTCAAAACAATGAAACAAGTTTGCTGTCTGCTGAAATCAACAGACTTCATTACCTACTTGCTAACAGACTCCTCGTGAGTATCTGAAAAGCAGCAATGACCAACTTTCGCCAGAAGTTAGGCATACGTGGAGATAAACACCTCCAGTCTCAGCAGCACAGCAAACGCACTTTTTTTTTTTCCTCCCCTGTGGCATAAAGGAGGGACAACATCCCACCCCTTCCCCTTTTCTGTGTTTACCTCCTATTTAATGAACAGCTGCTGTTCTTTTGGTTCCATAAGGGTGAGGATGATGCAGTCATGACTTACTTCCCTTGGGGACAGCATCTGAGCTAACCCACACAACGATGAGTGTATCCTAAAATATCTGCTCTTCTGCCCTCAGCAGGCTAAAATGTGTTCTGGTTGTAGTTTAAGACTATGGGATTTTTAATTGTAGATCATTTGGCAGCAAGAATTAACTCGTTTCTTTTGGAAAAAGAGATAAATGCACCCTATGGCCTAAATCACAGCAGTATACCTGCTGTGTCTTTCTGAAAGGCAGAAGGCACCCTATCAGCTACAATGCAAATTTTGCTTTTGTTCTGAATCCCAGATAACCATGATTTAAGAGGAGGATTTCCTTGGGGAGGGAGAGGGGAGAAAAATTAAGCTCCACCATTCAAACAACTTGAGCTCTGCCGTAAGCAATGCAGTGGGAAGGAGATGCCGTGGGTGTCAGAGGGGCTTCCTCTCTTGCAAAAGAGGCTGAGAGCTGCCAAGGACACTGACCTTTCATGCACCATTGCTAGTTTCCACCCCAAGAAACAGATGAGCTTAAAGAGGCCTCCTGCAAAGCCTGTGTCTGCTTCCTGCTCAGTGCCAGGTCCCATCCCCTTGGGCTCAGGGATGTCTGTGGGTTTGGGCAGCAGACGTGGGAGATGCTCACCTGCAGCAGCACAAGTAAAGGAAATAAAGGGTGGTCTCAGGCAGGAAAACTGTGGCTGTATAAAGGGGTAACTTGACTTTTAAGGATCACTGTCCTGCTGTTCACATCATTTATAGCTGGCATCTACATATCTTCAGGCCCAACACCAAGTTCCCCCTTGGTGTTCCCAACAAGGGGAACACCAAATGTGAGTTCAGTTGGGGATCCAGTTTCAGCATCCTGCTGTGCTGCGTGCATAGACTCTGGGATACAGCCCACCTACCTGGCATCTAGTTTGGGGACAAATGATGAAAAAGGTGTTTCTCTCTGCCACCAGTGGTTTGTTTCTGTCTTCTTCCTTCCTCTCCATCTCTCTTCCTGTCTAATGCAGTACATATGATTCCTGCAAAAATTGTATCTATGAGAAATTAAGGTGGAAAAACTGTATAAAACTAATGACTCAGAAACAAAGGTCTGAATTAATTTGGCCTCATTACACATCTGCAGCATTTTTCTGTCTTTTTCTTGATAACAGTATTTTACCAGGCATTTGTCCAAGTAGATATAAATAAATCAAACCCAGATTTTTTTTTTTTCTCCTGCTTTTCTGCACAGAATTGTTTTCATTTACTTTATATATACATATATATATATATATTAAACAAGTGATTACAGTAATCACTTTAGAGACTGCATTAAACATGTAGTCCTATCTTGGGAACAAATATTGGTCTTACACCTGTTTATAAGTTTAAAAAAAAAAATCCATGAAAAATCTGAACATTTTGGAGCCAAATTTCATACTAAGCTGCCCCTGCTTCTATTTGGCTCTTCCACCAAGTTTACATCAACATCAAAACTCTTCACTCCGTGCTCCTCAGGGGCCGTAGTTGGCAGAAGGTCTGTGATACAGCTGCAGCCACATTGCCAGGGGTCATCTATGTGCAATGCATCACTAGGAGTCTGAATCCAGCTCCTGACATGCATGATCCTGCAGTCTCCCACGCAGAAACAGCAGGATAAGCTGTCTGTTGAGTCATTGGCCTGAGTAAATACTGCCTTCTTATTCCAACTTACTCCTTTTTATTCTTACTTGTTTAGATTTTGGCAGACTGAAGAGCCCATTTCCCCCATATTTTTAGCTAGTGGCATTTCAAATGCACTAAACCTTTATAATTATTGTTATTATTATTATATAAATATTATTATATTTGCATTGTTATTATTGTTATAATAATATTGTTATTATTATCATCATCATCATTCAGTCTCCAGAGGTCACCAGAAAAACAAAAGCTGCCTTTGGAGTACATCTACATGGGAATTATCTCTCCAAAAGACAGGCTATTCAGCGCACATAGGAAAAGTACCTAATGAAAATCAAGTTATGCTTGAGAGAACTACATGTGCACTAAACTCTAGCTGGTGAAATTATGGCAAATTAAGCCAAAACTCCAGCCTTTTCTTCCTCCTCCGTTGTTCTCAGTAGGTGGATAATCCAAAGGAAAATCTTAGCCAAGGATGGTAATGCTTTTCCGTTTCATACAGGGTATTGGCTACCTAGCTACAAATTAAAAATATCCTGGGCAACTGGGCTTCATCTGGCTGTCATGTATGGGCATCTGGAGAGTCTTTCGGTCCTGCTCAATCACAAAGCTACAATCAACTGCCGGCCCAATGGAAAAGCTGCAATCCACATAGCATGTGAAACAGCAAATGTTGAGTGCCTCAAGATCCTTTGCAACCATGGAGCTAAGCTGAACTGCTTTTCAATGAGTGGGCAGGCGCCCCTGCACTTCTGTACGACACGAACCTCCATGCCTTGCGCCCAGCAGCTGATTTGGAGAGGTAAGGTAAAACTCTGGAGAGTCTCTCGTGGCGTGACTAGAGATGGTGGGCATGACTTGTGGCTTGCCTTAGGAGGCGAGATGCCAAAGTACGTATATTTATCCGTCCCATCCCCAGCTGACTTGCCTCTTCATCTCAGACTTCTTTTCCCCATCTCTTTGATCAGCTGAAGTTTCTCCTGCCCTGATTCCTCACCCCATCTGACCTCCCCTCACCCTGGCCATCAGCCCTTACTCCAGGGATGTTTCCCATTTCAGTGCTTCCAGCCTGCTGCCCAGCCAGTCCTTCAGCAGAAGAGCTCCTCTGAATGAGTTTCTTCTCTATTTTTGTTTCTGTCTTCTTCATCTAGATTTACTATTGAAAAGTTTTCACATGAAAGTGCACCCCTACCCTTGTCTTTGCTGCTCACGTTTCCTTGATCTCGATAAATTATTCTATTCATTTGTATTTGACTAGTCCCTGAAAAAAACATGCAGTTTTTCATACAGTCTCTTAATTGCCAGCTACCAAACTCCTGCACCTACTGGGGAAAAAATGTGGTTATATAAAATTTAATTTTCCTGGAGTAAGATACATGTACGTTATGTGGTTGATCATCTGTAACAAATGAAGTTATGAATAGATATAACTCATGGATAAACAACTTGCTGTTCCTTCCACTGTGTTCTTTACACAGGAAAATGTCTCAGGACCTAATAAAAGACAGATATCAAGGGGTACAGCAAAGTCAGGCAGTTCAAGAGCTCTAAGTTACAAGTAGACAGATTCCCCTATTTGTCACACTGTGCCATGGCAAATACAAACATGTGTTGTTGTTTTTTTGGCTACATGTTTTGAAGGTTTTTCTTGAGATGTAGAGCCCAGGCATGATTTGTGGGCAAGGCAATCTGAAGTCCCAAATGAATAACCACATCGCTTTTCTTCTGCTGGAAAGATACATATTATTTTGTTTGTTAGAAAGGAAAATAAATACTGCCAGTTGTCTCCTGCCCAAAGCAAGCAGTCCTGACAGCAGGAGTTGAATTTGCTACCATGGAAAAGCTTAAAAGTCGAATGTACTCTTATAAAATGCTGCAAATGAAAGGTTGTATTCTGCAGGCTTCCTCCACCCTCCCATCAGTGAGTGAATAATAGCACTGTGCAAGCCAGCCTTCATCCCAAAGCACCCTGCAAACACAAATCTCCACGTGAAACAGAGATTCAAGGTGGGCAAGGTCTGGAGCAGATCATGGCAGGTGTGCACACACCCAAAAGCCAAAGACAGGGTTTTGTTTCTGTCCCTGTCCCAAGGATTCCCACTGGCATCTCCCACCCTGCTTTCAGCACTGGTGCTCTCATGCGGGTCAGCTCAGGTAAACGCAGTTTAACCATTTCTCACCTGGGCAAGCGGCCAGCTGGGCAGATCTGTGCCCGGGTTTGCTTACCGCCTCCAGACCTGTGCTGCTGATCCTCTCAGGGCCGTGTAACGTGAGTAACGCTCAGCGTGGTTTAGTGGGATTAGCACTCAGCCCAGAGGTAATTTCTCACGCCTCTTTCTCCCTCTCCGTCAGTACAGCTCGGTTTTAGTGTAACTTTGGCCATGTAATGGCTTCGTGAGGCTGGAGAGAACAATTTTATTTATTTATTTATTTATTTATTTATTTATATGTAAATAAAATTATATAACTATACACACACTATATACATTGTATACATGATATATGCTATACTGCAGTTCTGCTTTGCTTTCGGGAATAGGCTCTCGCCGATCTTTCCTCTAATAAGCAGTGTTAAGAACTATTCCTCCAGCAATTTGCACTTCTTCAGAGCAAATTGCTGGTAGCTGGAAAGGAAGGAGGCAGCCGGGAAGTCCCAGGATCCGGAGCCCTGGCACTATTTTGGCAGAAGGCAGGGGCCGGGCTCCTGTCCGTCTGTCCTGCAGCAGCTGCCCTTCAGTGCACAGTAGATGGTGCTGTTGCTTCAACTGGAAAATAAATTCGGCACAAATAGAGCAGTTATAGCAGTCCTGTTAACAGCTTGGGAACAGGATCTAGACCCTCAGCTGGAGACTTTCTTTATTATTTTATTTTATTTTATTTTATTTTATTTTATTTTATTTTATTTTATTTTATTTTATTTTATTTTATTTTATTTTATTTTATTTTATTTTATTATTTATTTCATTTCATTTCATTTTAATCATCTACGGATCTATCATAAAATGTCCTTCTAGGCTCACAGTCAATGAGGTGCTGCAGGAAGCTTTCTCAGGGTACAGATTTGAGCAGAGCTATTTTACAGAGTAGGAATAAAGGTCTCCTTTTTCCTTCAGTTCTTAATTTATAGGAAAAAGCACTTCATGCAGAGATCAGGACCTGAATGCTGCTCCAAAGCAGTGTTCAGATAAGGCCCTCTATCAGCTCAAGGGCCAAGCTATGACACCAGAAACTGGATCCAAGAATGTGAAGTTTCTGAGGGTTTCCCAGAGGCCTAAGCAATGCAGAATCCTTGACTGTTGCTAATTGTATTTTGATGTGAAAAAAAAAAAAAAAAAAAAAGGATTTGCAATCTTTTACCATCTCCTTGGGTAGTAGGGCTCCAGCAGAGAGCTGTCTGAACTGGGATTCTGTTCCCTTGATTATTATTTTTTTCCCATCATCTTTCCTTGGCAGGAGCAAATGTGAACATAAAAACAAACAACCAGGACGAGGAGACCCCTCTGCACACAGTTGCACGTTTGGGTATCCCCGAGCTCGTGGCCTTTTACGTGGAACAAGGGGCGCAGGTGGATGCCCTCAATGCCCACTTGGAGACCCCGCTGGCCTGCGCGGCCTACTGGGCCCTGCACTACAAGGACCAGACGTACAGCCCAGACCACCACCTCATCTGCCGCATGCTCTTAGACTACAAAGCTGAGGTGAACAGCCGAGATGAGGATTTCAAGTCACCGCTCCACAAAGCTGCCTGGAACTGTGACCACGTGCTGCTGCACATGCTGCTGGAGGCAGGGGCAGAGGCAAACATCATGGATGTCAACGGCTGTGCGCCCCTGCAGTACATCATAAAAGTGACGTCTGTACGGCCAGCTGCCCAGCCTGACATCTGCTACCAGCTGCTGCTGAACCACGGAGCAGCCAGGATATATCCTCTGCAATTCCACAAGGTTAATGGGTGGCTTTGTACAGAGCAGGGGTATGGAGAGAGGGGATGTCTGGAACAGGAGGGGGGTGACAGACCCTAACATCAGGGTTTGGTGGTACCAGGATTTGCAGGAGTCCTGTAAACTATGGACTCAGAATGCCCAAAATCTGTTATAAGGTTGATATCATTTACCTGAAGCAAAATTGCCATTGCTAATGCCAAAAACCAGATGCAGGTCCCATACTCACTCTTAATCAGCCTGAAACTCCAAATTCTAAATGCTGGCTCGAGCCTAATTTTTCAGAGCTGATTCACATTCTCATTTCAGAAAACCTACATGCCTTCATCAAACGTGGCTCCAATATGCTGAACTGGGTAGTACAAAATGCATATTTCTTGGCCTCTACCAAAGACTGGAGGTCAGCTGAGACGATTCAGTTTGTCACTTCTGACCTTTAGAAATACAAATCCATTCAAACTGAAATGGATCTCACTGAAGCTTGGGCTTGTTTTCAGGAAATGTGAGAAATAAGGGGAAATTCTGGGCCTGGGTTCATAGCTGATTAATAACAATAACAATAACAATAACAATAACAATAACAATAATTGCAAAATCCCTCCCAAAGAATTTCAGCAGCTCTTCAAAGCCCAAAACACTGTAGCTGGTAGCCTTCTGATATCAGGCAATGAGGTAAGCTTGCTCTAGTCAGGGCTCATTTTCTCTCATCCTTTGCCTTCAGCATAATTTTGCAGTCCCTCCACTGTATATATAAAATTTTATCAGTCCAAGCAACCAGAAACTTTGGAAAAAAATGTTAAAACTTTGTTTTGCCCTCCTGAGCTGAGGGTGAGCTGGTCCTGTCTGTAACAAAACAACTAATTTTTCTAGAGTGTGTTTGAGAGCCAGGCCTGGGGACTCCTCTTCCTGCTTCCACCTTTCCCCATAGCATGGAGTGGGGCTCGGTTCCAATCTATCATTTCCCATCTGCAAAATGTGTAGGATGATGTTTATCCCAGAGGGATGCTCTGCAGCTTTATCCGAGAAAGCCTGTCTGCTGTGTGGGTCAGAAATGCACATCGTAGAGTGTGAATGCAAAGTGTTATTCCATGGGTGTGAGCAACAATTTCCTTCTTCTGAGCTAAAGTTAGTAGGCAGAGCTGATTTTAGACGTGTCCGTCCCTGTGTGTCCTCACAGCCAGGCTAGCCCCAGTGCCTCTTGGCGGTGCTCATGGTCTCTGTACGTCCTGACTGCAGGTGCTACAGGCCTGTCATTCCCACCCCAGAGCTGTGGAGATTGTCGTCAACTCCTACGAGCACATCAAATCAACATCTAAGTGGAAAGCAGCCATACCTGATGATGTCTTTGAGGTAAGCTCTTAATGAGTTGTAACTGAGTAAAATCCAGGCTTATTATTTGTTCTCCGTACCTGGCCACAGAAAACTGAGAATGCTTTTGAAAGGGAATAACACACCAGAGGATTTGGACTTCTCCATTTAATATCATTCACTTCACACAAGCTGGCCCAAAACTGGGGATTTTTTCTTTTGAGATAGGTACCATATCCAAATCTGCTGAAAACCATCAAGAAATACAGATTGTTCTGTGTTGTCCTGGTGACAGTGGGAATTTCAGTGATGTGGGATGTTCAGGGTCACGCTGTGGCTTTAAATAATAGTTTATCTTTGTAAGAGAGAATAAGAGAGTTCAGAACAGTCTGGACATACAAACTGTTTATTTATTTATTTTGTGAAATGTTTTCACAATTTAGTTGAATATAGTTTCTCAGAAAAAGTTATTTCCAATAAAAATATTGCTTTTCCAGCTATGTTGGGTAAAAAGTTTTTGATTTTAAATTGAATCTCCTTCAATAAAATGAAGATAAATGGATCTCTATGTCACCTGGAGATTTCAATAGACTTTTTTTTTTTTTTTTTTTGAGAAAGTGTCATAGTGACATTATCCTTTGCTGCACTCCCTGTCAGGGGTGCTGCAGAAGCTCAGATATCCCTGCACTCAGCAAGTGCAAAATATTCTGGCTGTGACTGGTGTATCTTCAGATCTTCCAGTGAGTGTATTTATATATTTTTTTCAGATCAGCAATTGATTTAAAAGCACCATATTACAAGGTATATATTTAGGTAGACATTTAGGTTCTGTTGCATGGGTTAAGTTTCTGTAGTTTCTGTAGTTTCTGTTTCTAACCATAGGACTGGTTAGCTGCAAATACAAGGGAGAATTTAAATGAAAAATGAGGTCAAAGAGGGAAGAGATGTTGTCAAAGTGCCAAATTGGGGGATGGTCTTTGACATAATTATCCCATTACTTCAGAAATCTGCATAGTCCCAATATTCCATTTTAAAGCTAGTTCTTGATTAATACCAGGGTTTTTCAGGATGTTCAACTCAGTGCTGAAGTTAAGTATACCAATGTCTGCTTTACATTGTCAGTGATGCTTAGGGAACATCATCTTTATTATTAATGCAGAGCTATGCAGCCAGAGGAACTGCAAGACTAACTGTTTTTTTCAGGTCAGTTTTATTCAGGAAAAAAAAATAATCATGTGAACACAGAATGAAACATTAAGGACCTTTTTCTCCTAAATAGTAATAATAAAGCGTAATAATAAACACGACATATTTGAGGCAAGCATAATTTTGGCTAAACCAAATTCCCACTGCGGTGAGCGGCTCAAGGTGACAGGGCAGCTCTACAGGTTTTTACCCTTGCTAAGAACCATGTGTTGGGAGGGGAAAGGGAGGACAGGAAAGAAGCTTTAGTGCCCTAAAATACTCTTGTGGTTTTTTTTTTCGTGTTTTGCAGCGGTACCAGGATTTCTACGACTCATTGTTCACTGTGTGCAGCAACTCACCGCGGTCACTCATGCACTTGTGCAGATGTGCTATTCGGGTGATGTTGTCAGAAAGATGCCACCGAGGCGTCCCCTTACTCTCCATCCCCATGTCCATGAAGAAGTACTTGCTGCTGGAGCCAGAGGGGATAATCTACTGAGCTGCAGCAGAGCTGGCTGCACGCCCCAGCCTGCCTCTTCCCAGATCCACACGCCTCTGCGTGGTGCTGGAGGTCTAGGCTTACAGAGACCTTTGCTTCTGTATGGTCTCCGGCCAGCTAGCAGCTGGGCTGGCATTTATGGCCCTTTTTAGGGCTGCAGTCCACTGAGCAGGGCAGGGAGGCAGAGCTGGAGCAGCCCCCTCCAGACGAACACAGGGCTGCGCGTTTGGATGCTTTGTTCAGTCTAGCTTCAATGACCCTGTCAGTGATGCTTCCATTTCTTTGGGTATTTATTCCACTGCCTGCTAGATATCATTAGATTCAATCCAAGCAACCTTTGGTACCGTTTCACTGTAATTTTCTTCAGCTGTCATTTTAGGAGTAAAAGAAAGGATACTGTCAAAAAGTAGTACATTCATTAGTCATAGAAATGCTTTCCCAGAAGGAAATGGGGGAACTGCTTTGAATCATGACCACAGACAGGAGTTCAGTAGTTGCCTATGGATTGATGTTGAATTCAGTCTTAGTTCAGTCTTCACTACACCTGTCTGTACCTTATAAAGCTTTGTCATAATAATATCATTTTTAATTGTAAGATTATTTTTTTTCTCCCACTATCAGTCATTGTATGCGAACAGGATCAAAATCTGCAGCACTGAAATTTCTGAGCATTCATATTTATGCCTGGGTAGGTCTTAGTGAGAAACTGTCCGTGTTTCCACTCTCAGTGTGACCTACATTTAATTCACGTCCTGGTATTGAGAAAGGCAGAGGGACTGGAGTTGTCCATGTAAGCTGAACAGCTGTGCTTACACACGTGCATCCCTCAGGATGGTGTTGGATGGGATATGTGAAGAACACAAACATTTCTGTCCATTTAATACAAAATACTCCTAGCCTATTAACACAGACTATATTCCACTTATATTCCACATTTTTGTTTTGTTTTGCTTTTGTTTTTATTTTGGTAGCTAGGCACAGGAGAGAAGAATCCCACCTTAACTGAAAGGTGTTTCCACACTGAAGAGATGCTGGCCAAGTTGTACCAGCCCTGCCAGATGCTCTGTGCTTTCAGACCTGTCCGTGCTGGTTCCCTGCTCAGCAGGAAATATTTAGTTCTTACCAAGCTGTTGTCTCCTGTTCATGGGGTGAGATGCAGGGGCACACACTAGGTATCCTGCAGCAAGGGCAAATGTGTGATTTGACCTGCAGATAAAACCCATTTTATTGAGCACATTAGGCTCTTCCCAGACACACAGGAGAGGCCAAGCTGTTCAGTGCCTCTGTGTCTTGCAAGTGGCAATAATAGCACTTGAAGAAATGTACAGATTATTTAGTATTACACATCACTCTGTTGGCAGAAAGAACAGTGATAAGAGTTCTTATTAGCAGTAAGAGGCCTAACAAGTGTTCTATCAATATCACAAATATCTAGTCAAACCCATCCTCTTGATTCCTGAGATAAAATTTAGTTCTAATGTAGCCCAATATTTTTAATCAAGCCTTTATCTGAATTGCTCTCCTTTCATCTCAGTTTTCATGAATCAAAGCTTGTATGCTGAATACTAGTTCACAGGTCTATGTTTAAGTTAGACAGCAATGTCAATAGTTATTTAACTGTTTCCAGTCCTAACAGAGTGTTTCAAAGTGAGCACAGGCCATGAGAAAATGCCTCCTGATATGAATAAAGTTGTGACATAGGTCCTTGTACTTTACTAAAATGATGAAATTTTTCTAAAGTGAATTTTGAAGGACAGGGAAAGCTTGAGTTATCTAAATCCACTGCTTCTCTAGGCACTGTATCTGTGTAAGTCAAGAATGGGGAAGAGGATTTTCAACCAAAACAAGGCAAGAAAATGTTTGTTGCTTTTTAAACAGTCTGACAGTGAGGCAAGCTGGGCAGCCCAGAAGAGACAGATGGAGGTAGCTGGCTTTATTTGGAAGACATCCCCACACTGGCTGCTTCTGGAAATGAAATTCTGCATCTGGAAGAGGGAGGTTTAAGGCAGAACAATAGCAGCGTTTTTTGACCTGTCGTAGTGAGGACTCTCTTGCTGAGAGAGAAGAAAAAAGGCTGTCACCAGTGTTCCTAAATTCCCTCTGATCCTCCCTCTTTGCAGTGAACACACTTAATTTTTATTCTGTGGGCACCCAGCCTCACTTCCAAGCTTTGTACCCAAGCAGGTGCCAGATTACTGCCATTGTGGTATCTGACAGGGAGCACAGTGGGATCAGGCTGATTATAGTCATAGGAATTTGCAAGCCGTTAAAAACGCTGGAGAACATCCCCATCACAGAAAAAAAGACCCGATTGATGCACTTTAATTGCTTCTGTTGCTGGAGTTAGAAAGAACAACAGTAAGCAAACCTTATTATTTGTTACTTTTTAACAGTTCTTTATTTTTTAATCTTACTGTACTCTATTTCCATGCACTAGATGGAGCTGCCCATGTGAGGCATGGGGGTACCTCATCATTTCTTAGGTTTATGAGGTACATATATTATTACTCGTAGTGCAGATTCCTTGAAATTTCATGTTGTCATATCATTCCTGATCGTGCTTTTACATTTTCTAAGCTTCAACATATTGGATGTCTGCAAGCGGCAATAAGAAGAGACTGGGTTGTAACACCTGAAAGTCTGAACTTGATCAATAATAGCATAAAAATGGTTTCAGGGTTGCCTGGTGTTTTCTGTGAAATGAATTGGTTTTTGCCATTTGGCCTCTCAGTAGAGATGTAGCCATATCTGGCAAATTTTCACTGCACTTCACAGCCTGTTAGAATATTTAAAGCACACATGGGCACAAAGACTGAACTGCCCTTTCCCACTGGCAACCCCTTCTCACTGTTCCCTCAATGACTTGCCAACAACCATCAACCAGATTACATTTTTTACCCCTCTTGCTTTATAAAAGGTGCCACCTACAAACACAGAGATGCTTTGCATGTTTTTGTGGCCAGTGCAGAGTGATAATTCAGAAGTTCATGGAAATATGGACATCCACTTTTTAAATCACTCTTTTAACAATTTTAAACCTATACCCTGATTTATGATGGGATCCAGCTTGACTGAAAACCCTACTGATTTATCCACAGAGAGAGCATGTAGGTGAAACTAAAGACAAAATCAGCCTAACACTGTTAAGGACTGTATTTTCCTTCAAAATCTTTAAACATCTGCTTGTAGTTGGTCTGTCTTTAAATGCTGGAACGAGCCCCAGACAGCACAGCCTACAGTGCTGCTGCTGCTAGTCATGCCAGCCTAATGCCAAGAAGAGGAGCCAGAGACCGCAAAGTGGCAACTCGGGACATTGGAAAAGGAAGCAGCACATCTTGATCAGCTCCCGCTCAGCCTCCAGCCAACCATTTATCATCGAGACAGGCTAGTTTTCCACTGTTGCTGGTAAAAGGTGAGGAGAGTTATTTCCTCTGTTGCCTCCTACTGTGTGCAGAGCTATCAAGACCTCATGGTTTGCACAAGGCTTAAAGATATGGCAAGTGGGTTTTCTCTCTGCAAACATGACTTTGGCTGAGTATCAACAATTGTCTGCATACAGAATGGTCCTAGAGCATGATGCATTTTGTTAATGCATTCATTGCTAGTCCTTCAAGGCAATACTCAACAGTCAGCATCATCCAGCCCTCCTCCAGACACAAGCTACCTGTTAACAGTCTGTTGTTTGGCTGAAAGGCAGCAATACTCTGCCTTGGGACCTCCAGCACAAGGGACCCCCAGCACAAACTAGTTCCACATCCCTTGCTCCTCTCTCAGTGAACTGCAGTAAGATGAGATTGGATTATAAAGAGGAAAAGGTTCAAAGCCCAGATCACAGATATAGGGCCTGGGGATCCCATGGCATAGGCAGGCAGGATCTCCATCTCTTTCTGCCCTTAGCAGCTGAAAAGCCATCAGGGGAAGGAGATGGGTTGCCTGCATCCTTCTTCATGATCTTACATGGCCTTGTCATTGGGGCTGTGTGGAGGATGCTGCTGCTGCCTGAATCATCTTGAAAGAGTTAGGACTAAAACTCCTGACTACAAGAGAGCAAACTCTGCACAGGTCTGCATGCGCATTGGCATGTGTATGCATTCATGTGTGAGGAGACTTGGGGATAGACCCCAGTCGAATCTTTGCTCCGATTCAGAACAGTTTTTCAACCCAAGTCAGAGTATCAGGACATAAACCAATACATTCCCGTAAGTGTTTTAGCATCACTGAAATTTTATTTATTCAGAACCACTTATCATCTTGAAAGATCACCTCCTTTCCATAGGACAATATGTTACAGCCCATACACTACTTTTGATGGAATCAAATTAGCTGTTGCGAACATGAACTTATATATATATCCCAAACAGAGTGAGACTGAGCACTATTTTTATAAAATGTCTGAAACAGAATTATTAGGGGGTAGGAGAAAAAGTCTGGTCTGCCATGAAAGGCGGCAGCTTTACTTTTAGCTGCAAGCACTGCTGGACCAATTAAAATGATCACAGAGGCTCAGCTCATTCATATATAGGATTTTATTTTTTTTTTCAGAATGTGCTAAGACTTTTGGCATCGCATTTATCCCAAGGGATAAATGCCTGTAAATTAAACATAGAAGAGTTCAGTCTTTAAGATTGGAAGGAAGATTGAAACGGTCTGGGGTGGCCTGTGCTATTATATACCTTTATTAAACTCATAGAAGCCAAAGAGGCATGCCAGCTTTTCAGTGTGCTGGAAGGTTTGCAGGGCTCTTGATGGGCTGCTGCTGCTTTTCTGAGACACTGCAAGATACAGATGGGTCGGACACAGCAATATTTCCATTTACTTTCAGGATATGGAAGTAGCATTTCCCTGTACTCCCTAGGGTTTGCTCTTCTACTAAATGACAGTGCAGAACATGCTATTAGCAGAGATGCCAAAGCCTAGCTAGCATCTGACACCTTAACCTCCCTAAGAATTATATTAAAGTAGTGGAAAGATCTACCACAGTCTCTATTTGAAGAACGGCAGGGACTTCTGCTACAGCAGATGAGTGGGTCAGAAAAGATTGCTATATACAGCAGCTGTCAGATGAAATTGGTTGGCGGCTCAGAAATTTGTTTCTGACTATTTCTCCAAATGCATCTTAAGCTTCGTAACACATGAAGTGGAAAGGTGACTGTGTACATTATGCATTCCAATGACCTGCTTGATTTTAATACACAGCTAACATTTTCTTAGCCCTTTACCTTGCACAGGCACTCTATGTGCTGCTAAATTACAATTAAGGTATTTGAAAGGAGGACAGCAGGGCACATGATGATTTTTACACCAGTAGCACACTGTTGTGTTCTGTCATTTCCAGCAAGGGATGGCTAGTGATGCCTTCTGCTTAGTGCCAGAACACCTCTGCATTTCATCCTTGTATCAACGTAATGGATACAGCTGCTTAGCCTATTTGTACTGCAATTAGCACTGAGCTAGGTGATGTCAGTAGTAACTATCAATGGGGAGCTGCACTGCCCGAGTACAGCAATAAGCCTACTATTTTTGGGGAGAGGGTGTTGAATGCAGACAAGTTTGGTCAATGAAATGGACCTTTACCTGTTCCTGATAACCCCACAAAAACCACTAGTTGGTCAGGGACAAAGAACAAATAACTCTTAATATCTGAGGAAAAATACACGGGAACAAAAGAGTAGCAACACTTGCAGAAAGTCTACTTCAGAATAATGCTCTTTAAAAGCGGGAACAGAATCGTGTGACCTATAAATACATGGACACTGGTTCATGCAGTACAAAAACGCAGGTGCTGCTGAAGGGCAGGGCAGAGCCTTGGCAGGCTACAAGCACACAGCATGTTGGAGAGCCCAGGCGAGGAGATGACACTGTGGTCAGGGCAAAGCTGTCTACTGACAGAAAGTAACATAGGTATTTTAACATCCACGCAGAGCAAAACTGACCCTGAAGACCCAGCTGCAGTGAGACCCATCGAATTAAATCTACCTGCCAAAGCTGAGTCACTCCTGTTGTTTCCAAATGTGCACGGCTCCCTTGAACTCAAGGGCACTCTGTCGTCTGCCTGTGTCAGTGCTGAACAAACCTCTCACTGTCAGCAGCTCTCATTTTCCTGCTGGAAGTCTGGATCCCAGTCTGTCACCTGGGTTCATTTCTCCCTTAGCCCTGCCCTTCCCTGTACTGTAAATCCACAGAATTTCAGTGATTTCTTTCTCTCCCACCTTATAGTGGTTTGCTTGTTGTTGTTTTTGTTGTTGTTGTTGTTATGTGTGTTTGTTGGTTTTTTGTTGTTGTTGTTTTATTTTTTTATTTTATTTTATTTTATTTTATTTTATTTTATTTTATTTTATTTTATTTTATTTTATTTTATTTTTGGATAGCTTTTGTTTGGGGCAGCTTTTTGGAACACTGAAGGTACAGTTAAAAATAATCTGTAATGAATTACGCATACACATGCACACACAGACAGTAATGAGCCATCAACAAAGTCAGACTCCTCTAAACTAAAGGAATTTTGACCAGCTGGAAAGAGAAGTAGTAAACTTTTATATTTACATTTGTTTGTGCAGATGTCAGGGCACTGACTGTGCAATCTGCAGCTGTTGGGTAGATGCAGTACATTACGTGCCACAGCATTATTCCTGTCTTAAAGGTACGTAATGCAGTCAAACCTGGTGTGACCTTCAGGTTGTGCAGCATTCCAGTATAAAGCTGAGAGACAATTGCTTAATTATTTTTGCTGGATTAGTTAAGAAATTATTTAGAGGGCTTAACACAGGAACATTAAGGTCTTCCCAGACCTGTTGTTTAAGACAGCATTTATGTATTATTTCAGTGTTTATGTGACTCCATGCTCCAGCATTCAGCGGCTGAATTTCCTTGAGGATGCAGATGGAGAGAGCAGCGTGCCACCCCCTCCCTGCACGTGTTGGCTTCTGCACGTTTGGGGGTGATGTTTGGTACTCATGACTTTCAACCTGCATTCCCTGTGGCAGCCTACAGCCTCCCAGGGCTCATGCTTTTAATATGAGTTTCAGAGCGGTTTTCTGGTTTTCTCTGAGCAGAAAATGTGCCTGCTCCCTCTTCTAGCAAGGGAGGTGGGAAGCCCTGCTGGGGCCTGGAGCTGCTGCACCTCTCTGCAGACCTGTGCCACCCAGAGCCAGGCCTGCATTTCCAAACCCTCAGACAAAGTCCCTTGCTCATAGGGTGGGTGGGCAGATTTGTGGGGCAGGCAGCTCTCTTCTTTCATCTCTTTTCAGCTGTTTGAGACTGCATCAACACCTGGCTGACACTGTTCCCCTCTGTGTAGCACCCACACACCTCTCCTTGCTGCAGGCCATACCCGGCCCTGCCTGGCCAGCACTGAGCTGTGCACCCTGTGTCCCCTTAATGTCCTTGTCCCTCTTCCATCCTCTCACGAGCTTTGGCAGAGGTTTTCTGGCTGGAGATGACAAGGAGGAAGGCTCCTTTTTTAGCTGACCAGGACACATAAACCAGTGTCGCCTGGCCGTGCTGCTGGGTTTGCTATTAAGTGGCAGCTGGTCCTGCCTGGTGGCTGGCACCCGCCGGAGCTGCCCTTTGCAGCCCTGGCTTGATTTCAGGTGAGCTGGGTGTACTGGCCAGGCTGGGGCAAGTGGCTCCATGCCACTGCCAGCAGCACCTGGAGCAGCCTCCAACACAGGCTTGGACTTCGGCACGGCTCCTTCGAGCAGCCTTGAGAGGGAGGCAGGGAAGGAGGGAATGAGGTGGCGTGACCGGCCCGGGCGGCCTCTCGCTGACTTGACACAAACATGTTTTCAAGTCCCCGGAGCAGCCAGCAGGGAACATGCTGTCCCTGCCGTTCCGCAGCTTCTCGCTCTGGAGAGTATGAGAGCAATGCCAAGAGAGGCACCACTGCCTCCCACGGCCCCAGTGTTTGTCCTGGAAACCAAAAAAGGGGAGAAAAAAAAAAAAAAAAGGATGGAGAACTGTAAGCAGAACAAAGGAGCCAGCAGCTGAACAGCAGCCACGCGTTTCCTGAAGGCTATTTTTAAGGTTTATAATCGTTCTCTCCTTATTTACAGTACTGTTCTGTGTCCTTTTATCTAGCACTGGCTGCAGATCTGCCCTCTGCTTAAACCAGCCCATTCACTTGCAAGTGTCTGGGGCTACGCTGCCTATGGGAGGCATGCTTAGCTTTTTTAGGCTCCCAGCCCCAAACAGCTGGAATAATCTTCTAGCCTTATTGAAGCAGGCCCTCACATTGTTCAGGTTTTGGACATTCTTAATCCTTTTTTTTTCTAAAAAAGCCTCAACTGTGTGAAATGAGCACAAGCTGTGGCTGGTCACTGCTGTGTGCTGCCTCCAGGCGCAGGCATGCCCTTTTATCATGGTGGCACAACCACAAGGACAAACTGACTGTTTTTCTGGGCAGGGACACACTAACACCTCAGAGCCAGCAGCACCTCTGCTCTCAAGCTTTCCCAGCACGGACCTGGGCTTTTGATCTCACCTGGCTTGAATAGAGAGGCTCAAGGAGATCAAGGCTTGTTGGTTTACCAGTTGCACCATATTGGATTAGCGGGACAAAGCTGAAACAAGAGATGTCAGCCAGCTCGATCCTTTAAATTGACCATTTGTGCATACATGTTTCTGGCCAATGTATCTTGAATGTCTGAATGTACATCACATTCTCCTCTTCTCCCCCTAGGTGTGTCATTCAGCTGTAAATTCCTCCAGCGTATGCTATCTTGCCGTCCACATGGCAGGTAACACCGTGATCCTCTTCTCTGATCCTACGCTCTGAAGGAGTTAAAAATGAGTATGTTGTTTGTCTTCTAGAGGCCTCCAGGAGTGGATATGTCTCCCTGTTGACCAGCTGCTCAAACCATTTTGGCTCTGTTCACAGTTCACTGGTGTCAACTGGAAGCTTTTCATAGATTTCAGTGGGCGTAGTGTGAGGTCTAAAAATGAATGATTATTGCTCTAATGTTCATAATTTACATTGCTTAGTAAGTTGATCACAATTTATAGTACACTTTGTACTGCCTGACAAAGAAAAGATAAAGGTTTATCATAGGTTAGAAGCATGTTACAGAGAACAGTGTTCACTATGGAAAGTATAGTCACAGCAGCAGAAGTTCTTGGATCTGCTTATAGACACCCTATTGCTATATTAGTTATATTCTATAAAAATTAGAACAATAACTGCTTCTGAAAGCTATTACCTTACAAAAAGACTTTTAAAAGGGAAAACAATATATTGTACACTAATGTACTTTGGTTCTGCTAGAAATATTGGCCTTAAAAAAGAAAACTCAAACTTCCAGCGTTAACGTACATCAAAAAAAAAAAAAAAGTAAAGAAGAGCATATATTTTAGCTTTTCATTGTCAACAGCTTTGCTGAACCTCCTCCCTGTTCTTATGAAATGAAATGACCTCCCTCTGACAGAACATGCTGTTGAGGACAGAACTTCCCCCCAGACTCTCATTTCCTATAGCAGTGGCTGTGTTCATTCCTGGGAGGAAATGGGAGGATCCGTGGTTCTTTGCTGCTCTGTTTGACTGCAGTGGTGTAGATTTAAAGTCAAGGCACATCCTCTCCCTTAGCTTCAATACTCTCAGGTGGAGAATATGATTCTGCTGTAGAGCAAAGGAGAAGGCAAGGACAACTCTTTGGAGAAGGATAAAAACATCTCTTTCAGTCACTGCTAAATGCTAATCTCTATAATATAATTTCCAAGGTCTCCCTGCAGCAATTTGTGGTGCTCCAGTGAACAGTTTTGCCATTTCTCCAGCTGTTTTAGCATGGATGTTGTCATTCAAGAGAATATGCAGAAGGTGATAAGATTTTTTTTGCTTAAGTGAACTGATCATCCAGTGGCCTTGAAAAATCATCAAAAGCTTTTGGAAGTGTGACATGCACTGTCCCCATCGTTCTGCCACAAAAGATAAACTCAGAGTGTGCACAGACTGGCACGAGAGCAGGAATGGGAATAGCAGAGGAACAGGAGGGCAAGGCCATAGAGGCAAAGCACATGAAGTTATTTGGACCAGTGGAAATTTTCTGGTCATCTCCACAAATAATACAAATTATGAAAACTTAAGAGTGTCCCTGGTCACATTTTCAAAATGAAGCTTTCTTCATCATGTGTTTATGTAAAACCTGAGGTGAAGTTGATTAGAAACAAGGGAGAGTTAGACAATTTTATATCAGGTCCTAACTCCGCACAAACAAGTTCTTCTGTGTCAACAAACCAAATCTAAGTTTTATGCCTGAGCAAACAGCTTCCTATGGTCTGTGAAGCAATGGCACGTTAATATCCAGATTGGCATAAACCATCCGATCCACCCCAGCACGAAGGTTGAATTCCTCCAATAATACCTCTTGTAAGCAGGGGAGTGGCAGTGTGCCACCAATATCCTTTGCCACGCGTGCTATGGTTTGAGCTGCACGCTACACTGATTGGAGGAAAGGACAAGTATCCCTGCCAGGTATCCCGGACTGTTTACCAGCAAATTTGTTAAAAATCAACCAATAGTGTTGTGGATGGCGGTGCTGCTAGAAAAGAGAAAGCTGCAAGCGCTCAAAAAAGGGCTTTCAATGCAACTGGGTTCTTGATATGCCTAATACTGTTTAATAGTCAGTATCAGATGCAGTTAACTCCTAATTTTCTGTAAGGCTAGCAAGTAATCGGGTGTCCCATGCAGAGTGAGCGTTGCTCCCACAGGCTGTATGAGCTCAGACAGAGCTCTCAGGTGCCTGCATTGCTGCCACGCAGGGTGCGGAGCCCCAGGTGATGCGCCTCGCTGTCTTCTGCTGCTGTGTGGCACCACATCCAGCCCCAAACCCAGACAGACCTGTGATGGGAAATGCAGTGCAGTGGTGATGAGCTGCACAGAGGCATCTCCAGGCTGACACAGCTTGTGCAGGCAGCCTGTGGGGTTCCTCTGCAATGTTCCCACTGGCATAAATATTGCCTGGGATTTTCCATTATCTATCCACTGTGGCCAGCAATGGCAGCGGTGATGTTGTTTTGAACTCGGTGTATCTGCAGCCTCCCACAGCCTCCCAGAATTAGCAAGGGGGCCTGAGTCATCTACCTAAACATACACGTTCACCGACACTTGAGAAAGCCGAGGGCATCCATACAAGGCGTGTGCATGGGCCTGGCGGACGTGACAAAGGACTTGCAGCAGATCTCTCCTCGTAGGGAGGGACAAATGAGAGGCAGGCCTTCTCACATAGCATCGGGTGACTATTTTTAGGCAACTGAATTGGCTGGGAGTCAGCTCACAGCTGAAGCCGTCTAAATGCAAGTGCCTACATGTGCCCCCAGTATCCATGGTCCCACCACAGGCAGTTGAGCTCAGCCGCTGAAGCCAGGAGAGCTATGAGCTGGCTAAATGGAGGTGTCTGCTTTGGGAGGAGCTGAGAGCCTTCAGAGGTCCTCTGGATAGATATCTCTGGTCACTAGAGTGGGAGCTGGACTTTCGCATAGGCACATACACGTAGGCACATACATACTAACATTTATGTGGTATCATGACAAGATGTTATACCTGGTGTGCTGAATCCTAGGTCAACGTTCTCAGTTTCATGCCCAGACAACTAGGATGACACAGCACAGAAAGCCCAATGTGTAAACAAAGATTATTTATTTATTTGTTTATTTATTTATTTTTACTGGCTTGTCTTATTTGAGCCTCCCAGGCAGGGCCTATCTGGATGTATCACATTCACGTTAACTTAAGGTGTGGCAGCCCAAGCTCTCCCTCAGCTCCATGAGGATGCTCAGCATCCTTTCTCTCTCTCTCTTTCTCTCTCTCTCTCTTTCTTTCATTCTTTCTTTCTCTCTTTCACTCTTTCTCTCTTTCGCTCTTTCTTTCAAGGAATATGTAGGAGAGGTGAAGAGGAGCAGCTAGTGATAACTTATACATATTATTCTACTTTATTTAAAACAAAAATCATTAAGAGTCACGAGAATGTTCCAAACCCACAGGACTGCGTTCCAGTCTCTTGTTATGCCATCCAGCATTTGAGAGCAAAGAATTCAGACTCCCTGTAGGGCTTTTCTGCCCCTTCCTCCCTCTAAGGTGAGTGGAGAGAAGCGGGGCTGATGGAGACTGCCTGCCGCAGTGCCGGCAGGGTGTCCTGCTCGCTCTCTGTTGACTGAGCGGAGGAGCAGCCTGGCCAGGTGCTGAGTAAGTCATTCTGTCACGAGCACGCATGCCAGCACAGACACGCAAAGCCACTTTATGTCCCGTAATACTGGACTGGGATATGGGCATTTAAAATTGTGTTGCCAGCTTCTAGGGAATGCAAAATCAAAGATGTTAACAGAAAAGTGCTCCCTTCTCTTTACACCACAGCTCCTTCTCCCACCGCCTTTACCCCTCAGCCCCAAAATCAGATGAGCCAAGAAATGTCAAAAACTGCCAACTTCTACCTTCTGTTTGCCAAAATTACTTTGGGGTTTCGTGGCAGAGCGTTACTGGGGGCTATAACCTGATGACTCAAGCCACCGTCACCCGCTGTAAGGGAAAAAAAAATTGTTTTTCCAGTCTGGTAGTGTTTCTTATCAAAGGTATCAAAGCTTATATTGTAATAACGCTATGGGAAGGACGTTATCGCCCACTAAGGGCAAAGTCTGGTGTATTTGAAAGCTTGGTTAAATGATAGGAAAGAGATGATAACGAACAAGCCCTTATCAGGCGCCGGGGAGATTAATTTGGAGGTGTGCCCAAGGCACTAGTAACAAAATCAGTGTAAGCATTTTAGTTAACGAGCTGGAAGAGAAAACACTGGATGCTTTTGTGTGGTTTCTGTTGACTTCAGGAACCTTTGTAAGGTCCAGATCAGGGGGCAAAGGGGGGAAGTGCAACATCTGCTTATCTTCTGTGAAACCAGAATGTCTTCCAGCCATGGGCAAATTTGCTGATTTCAGTGAACCTCTGACGTACTCAAAGCAAGCCAATTGCTGTACCTCCGGAGCTTTGCTGAATCAGGAGTTGGCCTCTTCCACTCAGTGAGTTTATGCAGAGGAAGAAAAAAAACGAAAAACATTACAACTTCTGGAGCCTTCTGGACAGCAGGAGGTTGTCTGGAACTAACAGCCTGCGTGCAGCCTGCCTGGGGGACACCGTGCACTGCCTGCTGGGCCACGTGCTCGTCTGGCTCATGGGGGATCTGGGCTGCACGCTGCAGAAAGGGGCTGCTGCCACATCCACAGCGTGCCTGGCTCATGCCTGCACCGCGTGCATCCCCTGAACCTGCCACTGCTGGTGTACAGAGCAGGCACATGCATTTCTGCTTGGAAAAAAAGGAGGGGAAAGCTGCTAGTCCTGTCTCTAGGGTTAGTAACACGGTAAAGGTGGATGGGGAAAACAGGCCTGTTTTGTTTTCTTTGCTCTTACTAAAGTCCCAGGTGCAATTAAGTTGTGGGTTGTTTCTTCCAACACACCTGTACTGATTGATGTATGTCAGGGTGGTGCTTTTCCGTAATTCCAAAATACTTGAAGTTCACACCATCTGATCTACTTCGCTAGCATTAGGGATGGTGGGATAAAAAAAAATTAAGAAACAGAAACAGCACACAAAGCTGTAAGTCTGTAAGTTGTAGATTTACTGCTAGACACCCAGGGTTTGGATATTTTTCACCTCTTGACTCTCAGGCTAAACACTTGTAGGTACTTTTACAGTTACTCTGTCTTTTAAAAAATCTGGGATGCAGCATATTCCTGGGAAAACACAAACCTCTTAGAGCACCACTTGTACAGGACCTGTTTATTATGGTACAGCCTGTTCTGCCCACTAACCATCGTTGTATTCATCATTGTATTGCAAACTAGCTATTAAAAGCCCGTTGTCCTATTATTCCAGAGCTGAAACAGACTTTTTTTTGTCATCATATGGAAGAAGTTAAGGACTGAATCCCACTGGAAGTCTGGACAGTTAGAACCAGTGCATGCTGTTAAGAGTCTCCCATTGGCAGTCAGTTTGATCCTTTCTACAGTAGCAGCCGTGGGTGATGACAGACAGAAAATCCGCTTACCAACTTGGCCTCCGAAACCACTCATTTTGGGACTACCACTGATTTATGTTAGACAACATGTTTGTTTCTCCTTCAAAACTTCAGGAAGACCTGTCTATCTCTATTCTGCAGCTAGGACTCCGTGGGGGCAGGATGCATTTTTGGAAGCAAAATGTTTGTGGAAGCAATTATTAAATATGTATTCCTGATCACAGCCTTGAGGTTGGGCAAATCAACCATCAGGAGTTAACATCAAACGCTATATGATTAGAAATATGATGTTCGCATTAAGAGAATTGCTTAAGCAAGTCACTTAGCAGTGTGTTTGCCCCTCAGCTTTGTGCCAGTGAACCTGAAAGGTTTTTTTGATGACACAATTGAGGTCTAAGCCAGTTTTCTTGGAGGCAGATTTCTTAGCAACCACAAACCACATGACTTGTGCTGTGTCTGATGCCTCTCAAAACTTCTGAGCGTCAAGATCAGATTTTGAGCTGTTACCTAGTAGCTTGGTAAGACAACTACAGCCAAGCACTGCAAGCTTCTTGCATCATAAGCCAGTTAATTTTAGCAAGGTGACTGTGATGTGTCGGCAATCCTCCTGCACCCCACCACCTTTAGGATGTTGGGTGAAAGGTAGCAAATTGCCTTCACTCATACAAGCTCACTACCGGAAACATAAGGGTCCAAGTAATTTTGTCATTGAAGCTTTTAGAAGAAAGTTGTTCAAAGAAGCCCACTGAAACTCATTGCTCAGATCCTACCTCCCCTTAAATACTTCCTGGAATTAGGAGCAACGCAGAATTCAATCTACTTTTGATGTTTAGGACCCCCTGAAACAAGTGAGCTCCACTAGAAAGATCACCAATATCAGAAGTTACCTACTAGAAGAATTCTCCCCGCAACCAAAGAGGTCCCCCCAAAAAACAAACACACCAAATCCAGACCTCACTCAAACTAAAAGCCGTAACTAAACTTACTGATTAATACTTAAAAGCCCATGCTTGCAGTAGACTTTAAAGAAAAATAAGATACTAGACAACCATTAAAAAGATTTTATTATAAAATTATTTAAATATCTACAAACCAGTAAAAGGCTCAAAACTACAAGTCAGGAATAAGAATTCAATAAGTGTTGAAAGACACCATTGTATCTAGGTTGATAGCCCTTAAGTATTTTTTAATACTAAAGAGATTCCACATAGGTTCCTTAAGTACTACACACATCTGTCTGCTTTGTGAATGTGTTCTGCATATACAGATTCAAAATTACACTTATCCAGAAAGCTTCTACTTGTAAGCTCTAATACACATTTGTTTACAACACTCATGTGCTTTGGCTGCTTAAAAATAGTTACAGCTCCAACCTGGGGTAGCTGCAGCTATGGTACATATATACAGTATATCAAGAGATCACAACTCACATTCAAGCGTTCCCGGGTGCAGACAGTATTGTTTGTGTTTAACAACAACTACCTAGGCATTTTTTGTGACCTTGTATTCAATACAAAGTCAAAGTATTCAAGTATATTATGGCAGTGAAAGCAGCTTTTTCACACCTGTATCTTCTAAACAAAGATATTTCACTTTTGTTATCCATTTTATTCAGTAAGCTGAACTAAAATATACCTGAATTGGTGACCTTTGGTGATTGCAGCTTATTCACTGGGATAAGAGTGGCCCCAATGCAGTACTTAAGTCATCATGCTCAGTAATTATCATCAACACTTCAAGGTTTAGTTTTTGAAAGAAATACATCATAACAGAATAGTATCTTCCACTGAGAAGTTTACCCCAAGCAAGAACTTTTAGAATAAAGTTAGTTCTTGCTTTCTTATTGCTATTAAAAATTCAAGATTCACAGTATAGTATGGAGTAGGAGTGGCTTTCTGCCCAGTAAATACTAATCTGTCATACAACTGAACAAGATGCTTTAAATACTGTATTTGCAACTTCTTTCCAAGGATTGTATACACTTAAGATAATAATGCTGATCAGTCAACAAAAATTCACATAGTATTACACAGCCCCAATGAACTTTGACTGTACGGCTGGGTAACCTCCATTAGCTTCACTTTATCCTGGCATTCAGCTTACCTTGCTTACAAGGAGGGGAAAAATCCAAAAGATGGGATAGGGAGAAGAGCTTACTAAAAATGGAGTATTTTCTCAACGGCTCTCTCCCACTAGCACTGTTCCTATGGCAATTCCCCATTTTGCTGTTCTCTACAGTTTTCAGTGTTGTTGATATTTTAAATCTTCACTTCACAAGCCCTTTCCATGACATAGAACAGTTCTCAGAACAGCATTCTACTCCACCACCACTGCTCCTAAAAACCTTTCAAACAGACCTTCAGTGCTCCCAGCTCTCAAGGCTGAGAATTCCCCATGTACCACATGATAGTGTGGTACGATATATATTTGGCAGACATGGTAGTAGGCAGATTTTCGTCTCGTGTATCGAGCCCACTAGTCATCTAACAGCATGACAAAAGGGAATCACAGGACAACACTTTAAGTATATTGTTCCCCATGCCATGCTTGCATAACACAGACCACCAAAACCTTTCAGTACAACTTGCATGTCTCACTTCAGTTCCCAGAAAATCCTAATCTACTTGGCACTTGTTTTCCAGAGTGCTGAGATATAGGCTAACTTTATGGATGTTACAAATAAGCGGCTTTCCAATTTGTCCCTAAAAAAATCCTGATTTCCTTATGCACAGTAGCCTTGTTTCACTTGCCTTTCCATGAACAGCTTAAAAATATATGCTTTTTAAAAAAATATAACTCTGAGCAAGGCTTCACATAACTATTACTGGAATACAGGATTGCTTCTTTTGTTAGAATGGGACTTCCTTATACATGGAAAACACTCTCTCCCTACCTGGCAAGGGTTCACCCCCTCTTTCCCATTCAGGCTGTATTCGGATACTGTTTATAAAACAGCAGTCTTGTAGGCAAGGTAAGTGGCTATTTTCCAAATGTTATAAATACAGCTATAAAGTACGAGTGCAACTATCTACCTGAGGAGTTCTGTAATAAGATGAACTGCTGATATCTATTCTAGGAGAAAAATATATACCAGCCTAACTGATATTTATCAGTATCCAGAATTCAAGCATTAGACAGGACTCAATTGCACGCTTCTACCACATCAAATGTTTGATCACAAGAATAGCCTGAATTTCCTCTATACACACCTCTTCTTAAAAGACATATGTACTTGAATTTTCTTCAGCCTGAAGTACACAGAAGCATTTCACATTTAATGCATACAGCCTAGGCTATAACATCCTTAGCTTCTTACTCTTTTGCCAGTCCTGAAACTGAAGAATTTGCCTGTTTGAAGGTAGCTAAGTACTTCCAAACACTAGTCCTTGAGAAGCCAGCTTGATCCCGTTGGGTGCCTCAGATACCAACTTCTTCAGAGAGCTGCACTCTGTTTTGGGCCTCTGCTTGGCACACACCAGTCATCTGCCTCTGATGTAGCTTGGTAATGCTTAGAAGCAGACTTGTTGAAGACTGGGAGTTTTTCTACTGATTCTGTTGATAGGGCCTAAAAACAAGAAGAGTTACTCAGTTTTTCCCCTCTCAGTAATACCACTTTACAAAAGTTGACACAGTATGCTTCAACTGCCAAGTCAGTGACAAAGTTGTTTACACAAATGTTTCTGTAATAGATACCGAAGCAAGTTAACTATAGCATCTAAGATTGCAATGAGTACTTCGGCAGGACAAATGTCATGACTTCAAATCACGTTTATGCATTTTTATAGGCCTTAGAAGATATTCTGTAAGCTATTTTCAATATAATGCCGAAAGCAATGTATAAGAACTTTACAGAAGTACAAAGAAGCTTCAAGATGTGATCCCTTCCTACTTCCGTATTCTTCTGCTAAAAGAATAGCTTGTGTTTATTAGGGAGTGATATGTGCCAGACTATGATTCAATATTACTAATAACCAAGTCGCATATATGGGCTATATGGCAGATGCTGAATAGGAAAGTCTGTATGAACTAATACTAAAAATGCCTGGTTGTCAGAGTAAAAAAAAGCACAGTAAAGAAAATGGATCTGTTTCTCACATCTTTCTATTTCTGTTACTTCACTTTTCCCTGGTATTTTATGTTCCATGAATCGGTAAATATGAAATCTATCAATACAGGGAACCCCCTGAATTTGATTTAAAGCTCTTAGCAGTATGCATTCAAGTCGACTTGTTATAGCTAGTTTTTTTTGTTTGTTTGTTTTTTGGTTTTTACTTCTAAGGACCAGTTAGAAAGTTTACTGGCATTTCTTAATGAAAATGAAGTCATTTTCTACTTATAAGCAGAGAATTTGTTCACTTCATGATACTGAAGTAGTCACCTCACTGCATTAGTGGAATTTATCAGTATTTATTTTATTTAACCAAATCAAAACACATACCTTCAAGTAGATAATAGCATCTGTTCCATAGCCACATATGGAGTAGAGATTTAGGTCTCCTTGGAAGTATTTAGCATATAGACGGGAGATTGGCAAGCCATACCCAAAGCCAGCCTAAAAAGAAATTAAAACAAAATTATTTACTAGCTCTTAGGACTTAAGATAGCTGGAAAATGTTCAGAGACTTTAGACTGTTAAAGTCTTTCGTAATTCTCTTAAAAGAAAGGAGTTTTCTAATCAGTTTCACATGCAAATTGACTATTTGAAAAGAATCTCTATTGAGGAGGAAAGGTACATATACAGGTGTCACTTTTACACATTAAACTTCTGTATTTCCCTGACTAGTTTTTGCTAGCACATCTTGATTACTGGAAGGTTATTACTAGAGTGTAACTATATTCCATACCTATTCCAGTAGTGCTTGCCTCTGCAAATATAGTATTTCTTTTAAGTTCAATAACTGAGAGGAAGTGAAGAACAAGTAAATTACTGTCATTGGAGTAGAAGAAATGAGGCTCAGGTAGGACTATGCTTCCATTTATACCTTTAAAAACTCATTTTGTCCATTAAGCAAGAGTTAATGCTAAAGAGATCTAAGATCTATGACACTGGGTCTTAATATACTCCACAGAGCAGTAGGGCAGATATAGGGTTTCAGTATTTGTTATTAACCTATCAATCTGCCCCATATTTATGGTAACCTCATTAGCAACATGAGCATTAAAGTAAACTTACAAGAGGAGTATTTCGGCCATCATCCATCCTTGGCCTTGGTGCTGTGGAATACATGTAGCTGAACAGCTGCTCAATTTTCCTCACTGGAACACCACCGCCTCTGTCAGAGATCTGATTTAAGAGGAAATAAAAATTAACTATGATCACGTACTAAAACTGATATTTAAAGCGTTGGTATTTAAACAAACCCTCCAGCAGTAAGAAGTGCTATTTGTTTCACACCAGATTATTTTCCAGTTAGATAATTGCTCTATATGTAGGCTATCAGCAGAAAGCTTATGCCTTGTATCTTTGATCTGTTGTCACAGAACTTGTAGCAAGTTACTCTAATAAAATTTGCTGTGACATGTGAAACCAAAGATTACATGAAGCCCATATTGTAGCTGGCCAAGATACCTTAATTGCCAAGTCTTCTTGTCCTAGAACGACTGTCACTTCAACTGGAGAGAGGGAAGGACTGTTTTCTTGAAATTCAACTGTTGCCCTCATTGAGTTCTGTGGAAATGAAGGTTACCATCATCAGAAAGCATTCAATCTGTGCACTTAATCACATCACTTTAATACTCCTGTTATTATGCAGAGGCTGAGCATTTACCATCCACTTCTACCACTGCCTAGCTTCAAGAAAAAACGCTTAGCAACTAAGCATAACAAGAACAGAAGTCTCACACTTAAGACTCCTCTCCACTTCAGAGATTACATTGTTTTGATGAACACCAAACTAGGCTAATATCTCTTAAATAAACTAAATCCATGAAGTGTCAGCAGGTCTCTAGAAAAAAAGAGTTGAGCTCAACAGTTGCTATAGACTGTCAGAACTCCACATCCCTTGTTGGCAGCACATAGTTCAGCCCCATTCAATGCATTTCCTACTCCACAGGAAGGCACTACAGCAAAACTGCTCTATAAGTGTAGTCTAAAAGCAGAAGGCTTTCAGAGTGGTTGTCACAGCCTCATGTCCCACTTTTACTCCTTCTCTCCCTTCCCCCAGTTACCACTACATCAAAGTGTCCAAATATCCTCCAACAAACTGCAGTCATTGTTTTCCCAATTGCCAAAGCAATCCCCCCACATTAGAAATTTTTCGAAATCTGTCCTATGCACAGCTCTATTTCACTCAGGTCTAGCTAGATATTTTAAATATTGATGCTCCTGCTCAGAATACTGAAGGAAGAAACAGCATATACTGCCATACCTTAAAGAGCTCAAAAAGCATGTGAAAGAGATGAGATGGAACATATACAATGTTAATTGGCTCTCCTGGAAATTTTCCTAGATGAAGAGAAAGGGACAAGCAATACTTAGCAGGGAGATAAAATTTGGATGAAATACCAACAAATTTTACAATAAGCAAACAAAAAAAACCAAGAAAGTTTTAATTTGGGGGTATATCCTCCCCCACCAAATGAAGGCGTTTGTATACTCATAACAATGCTTAGTTGGTAATCATCACCTGCTTAGTAACAGTTTATTTTCAAGTACAGTTCAGTTTCATAAGTAAATAAGTTTAGAGGTTCAGAAGACTGCCCAAGATCAGATACATGCAGGCAGCTTAGACTAGAACCAAGGTGTCTCAGTCAGTAGACTCCCTTTCCCACCTGAGGAGTAGAACTCCTCTCTAGCAACCTATTTTACTGTTACAGCCTAGTCTTCCTCATCTCAAATTTGTAAATACCACCTCAGGACATGTAGTGTTAGAGATACAGTGACATCTGAGTTCAAACACAGTAGATTAAATGAGGCACTTAGAACAAAGGGAAGAGGAACCACCACATAAGAAGTCAACTGGTATGTACCATCATGGCTATAGAAGTGGGAGCCCTTTGAGTAAACACAGCAATTTGATCACAATAGGAAGAGAGACATAAAAGCCCTCATCTTACCATTCACTTGTTTAAGTTTTAGCTCTGGAGATGTTAAGTAATACTGGTCACATAGCATCTTGGAACTTTCAAAAGCATCTGAAATATTTAAAATAAATGAAGTATTAAATGCTGTAGAACCAATGCATAGCAAAATATAATTTCTAACTGCAATAGCTGCTAACATGACATGGACTAAGCCTGTGTTTCACAGGGGATGATAATATTGCACCTACACCGTATGCACTGGAACTGAGACTAAGTAGGCAATTATAACAGTATGGGGAAGTCTTCAGCACTATTTGGTGATTCTGTAAAACAGATGCATCTAGGGTATGGATTAAGAGTAAGTAATGCTGATTTCAATACCAGAGTTTTAATTCCTTCCTCATCTGTTACTTACTAGGCCTCATTCAGACATTTTTTTACTGCTGCTTTGTATTTTAGATTCTGTCCTACAAAGACTCATGTTTTGATAGACAGCTTTCACCTATTTCAACAAGAAACAGTTGGCATCCTATTACACTTGCTGGTTACCCAGTCTGCTTGCAAGCAGATAAATACTGATCACATAAAAATTATGGCATCAGAACACTTACCATTCACTACTTCAACAACATCACAGCAAGGATCAATACTTCCGATGTGCCTTGGGTGCCCTGAGCTGGATTTATCATCAAAAAGAAGTGCTGTTTTGGATGAAAACAAGTATTGTATTTAATCACAAATACTGTACTATTTGAAAATTATGTTTATATTAAAACAGTGCAATCATATCATGTAGTCACATAAGATGGTTTGCTGGCAGTGGATTGCCTTTTTAATATCTAAAAAGGCATAGATAGCACTACAGTGGTAGTATCTGTGTAGATACAAAGACTTTTCAGATGTAAAGGAGATCCCTGCATTTTCCATAAAACTTATTTTCTAGACTACAGTCTAATTACAGTAAGTTCTCCCATTACTTTAAGTCATGCACTTTAACTTTTCAGCATCAGTTATCCGATGCAGATCTCCAACAGTTCTAAGAAACATTTGCATTAAAATGTTTTTCACTAAATTGAAGGCAGTGGATTGGAACTAGATGATCTTTAAGGTCCCTTACAACCCAAAGCATTCTATGATTCTATGAAGTGTTTCCTCAGTTAAGAATTTCTACTTACTGTGTTGGTTCATGAGCATCCGGGTGGAAATACGGCTCATATAAAAGCGATCCAAGAAATACTGAATGTTTTGATTGGTGACAGGATCTACTTTAAACATATCTTTGTATTCAATTACTCCTTGTGCCATTGTAGGGACCACATCATGATGTCTGTTTCGGACTCTAATTAGTGTATCTATAAAGCTAAGTAAAAAAAAAAAAAATCTCATTAGAACTTTGTTCTAAGACTACATAAAGGCAAGCTGTGTACAAAAGTCCTTATCTAATCCAGCAACACAGATAAGTAAAGTAGCCTTATTGTTCAGAGAATGAAAAATAGACTGTATTTTTAAATTGACCTACATTGACCTACACCAGAAATAGGATATTTTTAATATAAACAGTGTAATCATTACTCATGTCAAATTTATTGCCTGCTTCCTCATGCATAAGAGTTTAAGCAGGAGAATGCAGGGAGTTAAGATGACCCCTAGCTGACAGCTTGGAAAGAAGCAGGGACATGACATCAAGTATATTTTTTGTTGATCTTTGTTAGACAGTTCAGGAGGCACTACACCCTCAGAACCAAGCTGCCAAAGGTCATCTATGTGCAGTATTGCTTAACATATTGTTTGTGAGATGTTCAGCAATTCATGCTAAATTACTAAACTCAGTTCAGGACAGTGATCTTTCTGAAGCGACAATATGAAAAATAGAGCATATGATTAAAAGCTCAATGAAACAAATGGAAAACTTACTCAGATAATACTTTCTGGTCATCTGGGCTTTTTTGATGGAACTCAACCAGCTCCATTAGACTTTGGATGTACCTATTAAAAAAAAATCAAATGAATAGGATATTTCATTAGTCTAGGAACAGTAAAGACACTTAGTATTGTCCAAGTTATTACTCTTAACAAGTCAGCTAAGAGTCTGAAATATCTTTGAAGTATCTAAATTCCATCTAAGCATGGAAACAGTCACTTCTGCCCGAACCCTAGAAGTCATGCAAGTTTTCTCATGCCTGCCACCCGGACAAGAATTTAAAACATCACTTTAACATTGGCTCCTCTTACAGTTTTAGAGAAGAGGGGCATTTCAAAAGAAGATCAAAATAATGAATAATAATGGAAGCCACCTGAGCAAAAGTTTTTCCAAGTCTAATCAGCTTTGTCACAAGCTAAGCACTTGAGCCTCTTTGCTGATGTCTGACAGCCTTGACGCATATTGCAAAGGCGCAACTGTAGTTTGCTAGATTAGGAACGTTTCTGGATCTTACTCTAATGCTTTTGCCCTTTGTGTCAGCCTTCTTTGCAAGTGCTGCAGTTGTGCCAGTAGAGCAAGGTTAAATCAGATCCAATCACCCTGTCAACCATAAGGTGAATGTTAACTGAATTCTAAGATGCATGGACCAAGGTGATTTGCTGCAGAATGGCTGTTCTGCTACAGTTCCATCAGTGAGAGATCCAAACAAAAATAGAGCCAGCTCTTCCATTTCCATGTAACTCTGAGGGTCTCTGCATGTTATGAGAGAAGAGAGCACTGTCTTCTCACTTCTTAAAAAGCAGAGTTGTGTTCTAACAGCAAATTCTAAACTGTTAAGCAATGTTTTAAAAACAACAACATGACCACATTGCGATTTCAGTTTAATTTTAGCACACCACTCAAGTGTAGAACAGCTTGCACTTAAGCTTTGATGAATGAACTGCATTTCTAGTTTATTTTGTTAGTGTCTTCTGTTATTCAAAAAAAAGTCTACAACAACAAAGTTGTTGGAGCTGTGTTATTCTGCAGGCCCAGTTCAAGCAGTTCTTACTTACCAGCTTTTTACTAACTGCACCGATGGTGTGCTTAGCAATCTGTCAGGAAGAAGATCAATTTCCCTCAGTATGTTTGCAAACCTCACAGGAAGCTCTTGTCTCAGAAAGGCGAAAGAAGTTCTCTCACATCCATTCGTTGAGCCTACAAAGCAAATCCAACCAAAGAAAATGTTGTGTGTTGGGGGAAAGAGAGAAATCACAACACAAATTTCTGTCTTTCTGCAGACTTGAAGACTATAATCCTTTGCAATCATCATGGCAATGCTGGCCAGTTCTCCTGCGTGTGGGTTTGCAGGGCAGCAGGACACTGCCCACCCAATGGAGGCACGTTTGTAGATTTCCCATTTTGCCAGGGGGGCTCCGTGATCCTCCGGGAGAGCCTCCGCAGCCCTGTAAACACGGGCTCCTCCAGGCCAGCGCCGCTAAGGGCAGGCTGGGCGGCTGCCAGCAGGGCACCGCAGCCGGGTACAGGCTGTTCTGTGCTCGCTGCTGCCGCCCCCATGCCCCAAACCCCATCAAGGGCCCAGCACAGAGCCCGGCAACCGCTGCGCAGCCCTCAGAGGGCGCCTGAGGAGAGGGGCGGCGGCGCCTCCCCTCACCCAAAACACCCCCCCCGGCCACCCCCCAGCCCCAGGGTGAGCCCGGAGCGGCTCCGTGGCTCTCACCGAAGTCCAGCAGCTGCTTGATAGAGAGCGGCGAGGGGGAGAAGCGGGAGAACTGCTCCACCTCCCGCGGCAGCCGGCTGCTGCTGCTGCTGCCGCCACGGCCGGCGCTGCCGCTGCCAGCCCCCGCCAGGGGAGCCGCGGTGCGCAGGGCGATGCGAGCCGCCTTCATCGCTGCCAAGGGTCGCTGAGGGTCTTGAGGGGTCTCCGAGGACCTTTTGGGATTGGTCGGGCTGTAGCTGCCCTGTGGCGAGCGGCGGCACCACCGCCCCTAAGTAGAGCCCGCGGCGGGCGGGGCTCCCTCAGGCCCGGCCCCGCCGCCCATGACGGGGCCTCGCCTCACAGGCGGCTCGTGACGGCCGCTGGCGGGGCGCCCCCGGCCCAGGCCGCTGACCTTGGGTGTTCTCCGGGAGGCCCCCGAGGGGCAGCGAGGGGCTGGTGTCCTGCTGTCGGCCCTGAGGGCACGCTGGTGGAGGGGATATCCAAACGGGGAGCCGCTATGAGGTGTGCAGGCTCCTTCCCTGCGCTAAATGCAGCGGGTACTGCGGTTGTTAAAAGCCCAGGCTTTGTGTGGAGAGTACACTGAAGCACAAAGGGAGCAAAAGTGGATCCTAAGCACACAGTTTGACATGTAGGTCATTGCCATAACCTGGGTTAACGGTGACCAAATACCTCCAGACAGCTGCTTCGGTGACGCACTGGCTGCAAATCGCCAAGTGACCCTTACTTACTCTTTCTGGAGCTGACCTAATAATTGATCGGCTGAACCGCTCTTTCACTATTAGCTTATCTTCCAGGGTCACAGATGTGCTGGGAAAAGTCTCAACAACTTTCCTCGTTAGTGGAGAGAGAACCTGGAAGTCCAGCGTTGCCTGGGATTTTCCCAGGCTGTTGGGTCTACGTCACCAAAGACAGAGTTTGCACAGCGTAACTTCCAGCAGAGGAGTTCCTGACATCCTGAATCTCGGTCATCAACAGCAGGACCATGATAAAACAACAATACAAAATACAAATCCACACTACAAAATAACTGAGCTTTAATACATACATATAACTTCAGTCCAAATGTAATATATATATGTTTACAGACAGTGCTGTACACGTTTGTATACATATACACAAATACGTATGCTTTTTCATGGGAAGCAAGATATATTCCTAAAAAGAAATCTACATACTTTGATACTCAGTGGAAAACACTTTAACTTATCATTGGATATGTTTTTGAAGCTTTATCTTGTTTTTGTCTTCCTAGTCATTAATCTATTATCACTGCCTAGTGTTCTACTTCCTAGTACTTGCTGTTTTATTATTTTATTGCTGTGTTATTGTTCCAACAGATAGATCAGGTTTTACCACAGCGGTAGAATATTGGCGTATGAAATGTGAAATAAAGCAAAATGCCTTATGATAGCAAACATAACCTTTCTGATTTTTTCTTGTGTTTTTCTGAAGTTGAAAATCTGGGAACGGATGATGGGGTTTGCTTTTGACTGGTTTAACTTTGCTTACCTGCAAGTTGCAGATGACTCTTGGAAGTGCAAATATCCAACACAGTTGTTTTAATTATGGAGCATGGGTATGACAGCTCTTCTTTTGCTTTAGTTTTTTCCTAAAGCTGCTAACGAAGGCAAAGCAAGAATCTCACAATCAACATTTTGCAATAAAATCTGTGTCAAGAAGTCTTCTACGCTATGCAGTTATTCTAAGTTATAAGGTCACTGTTTCTGTTCCTATTGAGATACTTTATTTTAATTTACTGGCTGGTGACCCTGTTTAGTATAAGTAACTTGTATTACCTTTGTGAGTAGACTTACTACACTCTCTATTCTGAACAGAAGAATGTTTATTAGAAATAATTCCTGTTGTTTGCATTTTTTTTTAATTACCGGAACTTGTTTTCTCATAGTTTTTCTGGTAGTTAAATGCCATAAAGGATGAACAAAAATCTTGCATGCTCAGTTTAGCTCGTAACAAACAGTACAACTGTAGTTGCAGGAAATATAGGAAATGTGTTGCCTTCCTCAATTAGTGAAAGGGCAAGGCTCCAGTAATTCAAAACTTGGAAGCTTTTCAAAACAAAACAAACTTCTACAAGAATGTTATATACCCACAACCCAGCAACTAACAGAGTTTTGTTGCTCTGGAAGAACTGTGTCTCCTTCATAATGCTTCTCAATGTATATGATAAGTAATACCTTGCAGTAGCTTCTGAGCAATATAACTTTTCACTCATGTAAACAGAAACAATACGTTTGGGACACAATTGCTTGAGTAATGGCCAAGAAAGATAAGTTTTATGTGTGAAGTTAACACTATATGGGGATTCACTGTCAGGCAAGCTGCATGTCAAGAAGACTAGGCTGTGAAAGTTGAACCAGTTCAGATAACTCTACCATCTGTCCCAGCTAAAGTACTGTTTGTTCCCGCTTTCTTTCCTCTCTAAACCACCATTTCCCTCTCCTCATGAAGCCCCTGTGCACGTGACAGCTGTAAGTGCTGGTGTCAGGGAACAGCATTTTGATAGTGAAGAACAGTGTCAGGTTCCGAACTGCAGCATTCATTGGATATGGTCTAATTTCTGCTATTTCAATATTTTGTTGTCCTGAACTGCCCTGGGGCATGTTTTGAAAGGCAATAATAATGCTCTCCGTCACCCAGTCACAGCCTGGGCAGTGTTGCTGACTGTCCTTAAGGAAATGGAGCTATGTGAACACTGCTTTTTTAGCACAACAGCGAGGTCCAGACCAGTCAAATGATTGACACGTGGATTCCTGTCTGTTTTCCCCCTAAATGCCATCCTCTGCACTCAGCTATGTTCCTCCTTGATTTTCCGTATGCCATCCGGGTGCCGGAGACACATCGTGCTGCACTGAGGTCAGAGCAGTGTTCCTGGCAAGCCAGGATACGTGACAAGTGGCTGTGCTGCTGGTGTCTGACAGAAGGTCTCTTGGCTGTTTTTACCATACCTTTTCCTCTGTGGGGACACAAATTTAAGGCTCTTCTCCCTCACCCAGCTGCCAAAGAGTGCTAGAAGCACAACGTGCTGTTCTGGGGTGACACCTCTCCTGACCAGCCAGGATATGTGTGATGACAGCTGGCAGGGTTGCTGCTCTTCAGCGGAATGAGCTTTGGATGAGTTTCTCTTGCCTTTTCCTCAATGTGGACCAAAATATGAATCCCTCCTCCCTAAACCCTCTGCCAGTTTGCACAGTTAGTGGGAAGGCAATTATCCGGTCAGATTTGGCTGTGGTGGGGCAGTGGTTAGCAGGGCTGGTTGGCCAAACGGGTCAACAGGCAGCGCTGAAGTTCTTCCCCTCAGGGAACCAGGGGAACCTCCCCACATCTTCTAGGGATGGAGACAGCTTCCAAGTCAGCGTTTTAAAATAGGGGTAAACAGTGACCCAGTGTGAGCGGTATGTCAGGGTGGAAACTAACAGTACCACTGGGAAGTTCTGAATGTAAATGGAAGCAGAAGTCTGGTGACTGAGGGGTGTGAGTTGTACCTCAAAGAAATTTCCAGCAGCACCGCGGGCAAAGGGCTCCCCCCCCTGCACTTACGCGGTGGGATCGATACTTTAATCCGGCAACACGTTTGTGTTCTAAATATTTATGCGTTCCTGCGGGTGGAAAAAAAAGTCAGAAATAGCCCGCAAACAAGGGTCATATCTTCCTGTTCTCGTCTTTCTATCGGCCGCCGGGAGCTGCCCAGGGCTCCCGGCCCGACAGAAATAGCAGAAGTAGGTGAAAGTTTGCGGCGCGGCACACAAACAGGCTGACGGGCCAGGCCCTGCTGCCGAGTTCAGTGAGGGAAAGGTCGTGCTGCTCGGGCGCTTGCGCCGCCTCATATCTCCCAAAAGTCAAGAGTACAGTAGCTGGATCGCTTTCCTGCCGCGGCGCTGGCCGGCAGCCTGCCCGCAGCTGTAAACAGCCTTCAGCACGCCCGTGGCAGCTGGGCGGCCCCAAGTGGGAGACACCCTGACTTCTGGTCGTCGTTCGTGTCTGAAATGTTGTGTTCACCGCTTCAAAAATCAGGGGGAAGGGCAGTGGATTTTCCAAATTAGCATTTGGGAAACGTAGCTAGGGACTCGCATGAGATGAGACGTCGGTGAGTGTAAGCATAGCAAAAAGAGGGAGAAAACCAATAGGGAGGGTAGCTGTACCTCCAGGAAAAAGTCCAGGACACAAACAGCAATAAAACATGACTCACTCCAAGTATTTATGCTGAAAAGCTTCTCACTAGGGTGCGTTGAATTCAGGAGGCTGCAGACTAGGTGAGAGAATAGCAACCCTCAGCCAAGAACCCACTGCAGAGGGAAGGCAGGTGAATTGTCAGGTGGGCTGGGGATGACCTAAAGTATGTAGTTAGACAAAAAATGCCTTTCTCTAGCCTCAGCTGGCTACCTTAGCAGTTCCTGTGGAAGAACATGTGCCATCCTCTATGATGAAGGAAAAAAGGAGGAAAGGCACCATCAGGACAGCCGCTGGTATGGGATGAGGCTGCCTTTTCTCTGAACAGCCCTGCCCTAAAGAAGAGCTCCTGGGGAAAGGTGGACAGCATGAGCTAAGTCAGAAAATATGAGTGATAGCAGGGGAATACAGCTTTTAAGCCCCAAATATGTTTCAGCAGAATTAGAAAACAGATTATTATTTAATAAAACCAAATGGTTTGGTTTAAAAGTTTTGGATTACACATCTTAAGAGCACCACACCGTTAGAGTAAGAAGCTCCACCTTCACCTGTACCCCTTACACTAGTCTTGGGCTTTGTACTGGCACACATTCTGCTTTTCCTTTTCAGCATGAGCCGTTCTGGGTGAAGATGAGATGCTTTTGCTAATTCTTTTGTATCTGCTGCCCTTGATGCTGTTGTCTGAGGCTGCTCTTAGCAAGCATTCTATTTCCACAGTTGTTGCCTCTCCGCATCCCTTTCATCAGATCTGTAAGAATTTATTTTCTTTTAATATCCAAGTTAGGAACTCAATTGAGAAATGTAGTCCAGGAAGTACTGAGACAAGACGAGAGACATCATCTAGAAGAGGACTTGCTGCGTTGGTCTCTGGCCATCTTTTCCCAAGAGATGCGAGTTCATGTGTATTACTGGAATGCTGCCTGCTCCTCGTGTTTCAGGTTACCCAAAGGAAGTTTGTTTCCTGTTTGCAACATCATGAGTGTTATTACTGAAGTGTGAACTTGCAGATATTCAAAGACTGAATTTCTATAATACACATGACAGAAGGTATCCACACAGTAAGCTAATGAAATTTTTCTTATCTGATGAAATGCATAACCTCAGGCTACATCATAATAGCTGCGGTTAAATACGAAAATGAAGTTTGTGTGTTAAGAGTCCTGGTAAAGAAACAGGATAATAAAAAAATGTTGCACAGCACAATTAAGATTGTTTGCCACTGGTTCTGAAATAGTACTGCAATGTTTGTCTGTCATATGACTAACAGGCCTCTAATTATGGGTAAATCATTGACTGCAACATTGCTGGAACATTAAGAAAAGCCTAAACAAGGGAAGCTTTCCATTAGTTGTAGGATTGTTTGAATCTTGTGGTATACTAGACTCTAACAAAATAGACAGAGTTTCACTATGCAGTATTAGTATGTTTTATTCTTGCTGTAATTCCTTTATGTCCTTTATTACTCTACCCACATTGGCATTTTCAAATTAAATTTTCAATGTAGTGCATCCAATAGTCACTGAAATGAAAAATAAAATAACCAGAGCTATGCTGGTATTTGGTTTCCAGGATTTCAATATATGTAAAGTGACATAAAATGACATACTAGTTTAATTATTCTTCATTTCACTGGTTTAAGTGACACCAGTATGCTAAATGCATTGCAGTGGTTATGTTTCTATGCAAGCATTCACAAACGTATGTCATTTAGTTTCTGTATGGGAAAAGACCCCTAGACATTCAAAAACACTGAAAGTAGGTTTTTAATCAGCATGTTCATTTGTTTTAAAAATGTTCAAAATATGCACAGATACAAATCTTGATTCCCTCCTGTTTGGAAACTAATACATTAATACAAATAATAAAACCAATGACACATTTGCAGGCATTGGTTTCATGAAGCCTTTTTTGGGAAAAAAAAATAGTAACATATAATAGCAGTATGTTACAATATGCTAGTCATACTAGCAGGAGAACACAGTCTGTGAAATAGAGGTGAGAAATGTCTTTCTCTCCTGTGAAACCAATTGAATTACAAACTTAAATGGAAAAAGATGCATTGATAACAATATAGGTTTTCAGTGCACAAAAATAGATTTATCTGAAATGTTCAAGATCTCTACTTACACCTGATAGGAAACATTATAATTTCCCTTCATACAAGTCACACTGCTGCTGTTGATGTGTGAATTGTCAAGCCTTCCATTTCACAGCTAGTCATTATTAATACGTACTTAAGTAAGTTTGAATACTTGGGGATTTCTTCATTCCTAGAAAGAAATATAAGCTTACACTCTGGTTCATTCAGCATTGGAGAGAAGTTATGACATTTTAATAATCAAATCAATTAATAAATCTACTTGAAACTGCTGGATGATAAACTAGCGAAGAGAAAACTTGGTGAACAGCACCAGAGGTCTTGCTGGCTTTCAGCAACTGAAAGGGAGGGCAGTGCTTCCCCTGGGCTTGCTGCCGGAACAGCAGTCTTCCCTCTGCTGCTGTTGTGGAAGCCTGAAAATCTGTTCCTTGTTTGCAGCTCCTTATATGCTGAAGCTTCAGGATCAGTGAAAATGAATTTATCAAAAAATGCAGATGTAGCTCCAGCCAGAAAGGAGTAATCATGTCAGTAAGATACATGTACACTGCTATTGCATGGGTGTTGTGACACTGAAGGGAAGAAGTGTTATCTGCATTTAATCCTACTGGTATTTTAGGCTGTCCTAGAACAGAGTATGCACGTAAAATGATGTCTATGTGAATCTCTTCTCATACATGGAGACATAGCATCTTTTAATTGTAGGTACTAAATCCAAACATGGAATCCTTGATGGATTCAAGAATCCTAATTGGGATGTGATTTTATTGAAGGTGACCTTTGAGGCCTTGGAAACGATCAGATTTTGTGAAAGTAAACTAATAGAAACACTCTATCACGTTTTCCATTAAACAAACAAACAAACCAAAAACCTTAGTCAAACCTTCATTACATTTTTTTCTCTTCTTCTTCAGTGTATGGAAATGTTATCCACACTTCCCATGAGAACGACCCAGAGAAGTGGTGGGCTGCATCTCAAAAAGCAGTCTGTAATTTGTGTGACTCCGCTGTGGCTGCCTACTAAAGGCCGTGAGACTCTGCAACTCTGAGAGACTTGGGTCAGATTTGTGAACCCATTTAGCCTTGGAAAATTAGGTGCTAGGTCTGACCAACATCCTGAATTTCATTGTACTTTTGAAAATGTGGGAAAAATTTCTGCCCCCGGTCCCACAGACAGATGGATTACAGCACTTTGACTCCCAGAGTTTTCTCTTTCAAGTAAAAAGGGGGTGTGTTCCATGTTTAACCATTCCTGGAGAAATCTATCTAAAATTGTACTTTTGAAACATCCAGATAATTCTAGCCCTTTATAGTCAGTTCATGTTTCAAATCTTGTGCCAAATGCTTGAAGACCTTGGAGTAGAGAAGACCCAGAGGGAACATATAAAATTATATAGGAAAGGCACCAATTCACTCGCGCTGAGCAGTAATTTGGTTTGGTTTAGTAACCTGTGAAGTGGTTCGCTAAAATGATGAACTTTAAGGTAACTATAAAGAGTGTGATTATTGATATCTGCTGTAGGTGACCTTTATGTGCTGAAAAGATCATGAGGTAGTCAAGACAAAAAAATTACAGCTTCTTTTTCTTCTTCTCTTTAATGGTCTGAAATTGAAAAATTGGATCTATTGAACCCCAGTTAAAAGTTAGGACAGCCAAATAAAACAAGGCTACAACCCGCCACTTGCAGTTTTCCAAGGATGTTATTTATATACCTTAGAGACTAAATGCTCCTGTTCCAGGGAGTCATGCCACCCTCATCTGAACACAAATCACTTCAGGTTATTTCCATCCATCCGCTGCCTCTGCCATTACCTTTCTCCTCCAGTGCAAAGAAGCACATTCCAACATTTCAAAGAAATGGATGAGGGCACAGATGCAGGTTATCCAAAGCTTTTTCTCCTGCACTTTTTTAAGCACTGCGATAGGAACCACGTGCCTCGCTATCTTTTCTACTTTTGAATATCTTTATGGGTGCTTTTTGTTTACTGCTTGTATTAATTTAAACACCTGTCAGCATTGCCAAATTTACACTTGCATTGAGCAGCTTGCAAGAAGACATGGTAAGAAGACAGGATAGTTCCTGGTACTCCGTCAGTCTATAGCAGGTAGCATTGCAGATGCATCAGCTATGCAGGTGACCTTTGGACTCCCCTCAGGAGCTTCTCTCACAGTTCTGCGCTCAGCATGCCAATTACCACAGCGTTACGAGGGTGGCATTTGAAGTGTGTCACTCAGCATCTTGATAAGGGACCAAAAATGCAGTAGCATGCCTTTGGATATGTCCCATGACCCAGACACTGCCTGTGTGTGTGCTAGATGCTGGGAACTGGTGGAGGGTCCAGGCCAGAGCCAGGAAAGCATCACCTTTCTCAATTTAAATAGCTCCATAACAATTTCCTTGCAATCATGTCAGCTGAGTTATTTTTTTCCACAGCTCCTTCCCTGTTTCTGTCCTACCCTCTCCTACTCTTTTAATTTCAACAAATGTTTTCTGGAAATACGCTGACCAACGTGACCAGTGTTTGTAATATATCATTGCCATATTCTTCCAATTCTTTCCTTTAGGAAAGTTTCTCATTTGTACATTTTCAAAAATGATAATCACACCTGATATACAGTTTACAGCATGGCCAAAATGTTGTGTTTTCCAGCTCCAGTAGAAATATATGGAATGTCTGATCCCAACTGCTGTGTGTACCTGCTACATAGCCTTGCTTTAGCCTAAAAGAAAGTTTTTATGCCTGTAGAAGAGATTTATTCTATGCTATGAGTGAAACTGAGCTGTCACCAACAATGTTCAGCCCAGCCTTTCAAGTGCTTTTTTAAGTACTTGTGGACCTGACAGCTGTGTGTCTGAAAATAGGTTAAAGGAAAGTTGTTTACAGCAAAGGACAGGCTGGATGTGCTCGCTATCTGCTGCATTGCTGAAGAGCCTGCTGTAATGTTCTGTACCAGGCGGGGTTCAGATAATAACTGACGTGTTCGTGTACGAGCAAAGTGTACGATTTTCATCAGGGTGGCACGAAATCTTGCTGGCTGTGAATAGCATTATGAATGATGCAGAGACATTGCAGCGTGAGGTATCAGAGAGGAGGGATCACCAGGACATCCCTGAAATGATGGGTTAACGCCTCAGAGAGAGGGAAGCTGTTTATGTGTTATTTCCAGTTACCAGACAGTGTGTGAATGACTCTGAGTGAGGTCCTAGTCCAAAGTCCACTATATTCAGCCAAATGTTTCTAGTTATTTCACCTGTAGTCTTCAGTGGGAACTGGATCAAATGCCTCTAAGATGGCAGAGACATTTTTTATTTTTTTTCATTGTTTTAGCCATATTCAGAAAAATTCTTTGGAATCTAATTTGCCTCTTGTTCAGCTTCCTATATCACACATAGACTAATTTGATGAGTTGAACATTATTTTCTTAGGACTGTCAGTCTTGATGAAGGCAGTGACCTAAACCACATCTACAGCAAAAAAAAAAAAGAATAAGAATTCAAGTTCTTGTTTTGAAACCCCTTAATGTGCATTCTTTGTTCCTTCTGGCTAAATTAAGACATGCTTTGTTTTTTTAAAATGCTGTGAGGATTTCATGTTCACCATTTGTCGTGAACTGTTGAAGGAAAGAGGTACAAGTGTCTTGACTGGGACAGACAACCAAGGGGATCTGTTTCCAGGACCCAGGGGGCAGGAGAGAAGGATGAGCACCACCATCCGAGTGCACTCAGATCCAGGAGGGAAGCAACAGACACATTACCCTTGAACTGCTGAGTGCCACAGCTGTGTTACCTGTCTCTCCTCCAATGCCTTGTACTAAGTAGAAAGAAACTAGGAAGGTAGGGTGGAGCTCTGCATGAAAGTGTATAACACACCAAATTTTGCTCTATGTAGGACTGCAGTGAAGTGAGCCTCCCTTTTCAGCCATCTGTTGGGACCCTGGCCATAGTGGTCTGTTGGATAACTCTTGTGATCTTCCCAGGTATGACGTGTTAAAAACCTTCACTAAAACAACCCAGTTGTGTCCATACAGTGTGGACTCCTTCCAGGACAGATATCCCATATAATGGTCCTATCAAGGCTCTTTTAGGATCCACATTGCCGTGATATAATGGGCTCTGATTAACTGTTGCTATTAGCCTTTAGCACCTCATAGCTAATGGTTGAGAAGAAATGGTCTTGCTGGTTTTGTTTTGTTTGTTTGTTTGTTTGGTGTTAGGGAGTGAGAGGAACTGGAAGAGAAAGTGAATTGAAGACCCATACTCAAAATAAGTAGTCCACAGATGAAAGGTGGATTCTAAGTGCTGCACACTTTATTCCCAGCAAGGGACACAAGCCTGTATTTTTCTCAAGAACAGTAAAAGAAGTTTAAACATCTTAACTTTCCTTACTCCCTCTAGACTTTGTGTAGATGCACTTGCTATCAACTTTAACAAGACTATTTTTCCCCGTGGCTCAGTGTTGAACAGTTGTTTAGACTTAGACATTTTACAGATGTAATTCTGTTGCCTGCTTCACCTTGAACTCTGAAACTGGGTACTCAGCAGACAAACAGAGGCAGACCACCTGAATCCAGCCAGTGCGACTTATGAGATATGGCAAAATAATAAGAAATCTCTGTTTATGTGGCCCGTCAAAGAATTCCAGAAATTGTGTCCTATAAAAAAAAAAGTCTCTAGCTCTAAGGTACATAAAATTCTTTGGAAGTTTTTCACACCCTACTCTGGCCTTTTGTGTTAATACCTAAATCAAGGTTGTGAGCTTTCTGCCCAGTTAGTCACCACCTGGAGAGAAAAAACCCAAGGTTACTATTTGCTACTGTCTGCAGACATCCAGTCTGAAAATCCAAGTCAATGGAGATATCTCTCATTGTAGAAAGGTATCTAAAATTATCAGAAGCTGAAGGGTTTTCAGAAGGAAAAAAAAAAAGAGGAGTCTGAGCAGATTGTCATAAAGCCTGACTCTAGGAAATGGTCTGACTGCCTTTTACAGAAGATTAAAGGATAGGGAGAGAAGACAAAGCTTAGGAAGAGAGAAATGCTAGGGCTCCTTAGCAAGCCTATTCCTATGTCTATTTAGCCTTTGCAGCCACCAAATGTTCATCCTAGGGTACTGATTGTAAAAGTAGGAGCCAGCACTTTTGTGGTTATTAAACTGTATGTGAAGATTCCCCTTCTGCTCTTTCCCACTGCAGCCCCATATGTGACACAGACATGTATACATTTCAACCTTCCCCCAGATGTCAAAGGTAGGCTGGAGACGCTACCATATACGTATATGCTTTCCAATAAGTCCTTGATCATTTCTCATTCCAACCATCCTCCCAGGCCTGGGAACCCTATAAGCATCACCACAAATATGGACTTTTCCATTCATCATTTTTGGAATCCCAGTCCTAATTCAATCCTAACCTAGTCCACTGCAGTGACAGAAAATTGAATGGGAGATGACAAGGAAGAGTGTCAGAAGCCAGAACAGTTGGCTCTGGGCTGTCTCATAGTGCCAGGAGGAGGTAGGCCACAATAAGAGGGAACCATGGAGAAAGAAGTCATTTCTGTTTGACTACCTGTTGGCAACAGAGTGGCTTTGCATGTGAATAGAGGTCAAACAAGAGTGGAGAAGCCTCACTTTTTGGGTGGCATGAGAGGACCTGTAGGGCTAAGGTGAGCTGCTCCTAGAGGGGGCCAAGCACCCCTCCTTGAGGTCAACTTCATCTGGGCCATGCCTCCTTGAGGTCGACTTAGGAGTGAGCATGAAGGGGTTATGAGAATGAGACAGATGACTCCCTCTTTGTGCTGGCTTGGTAATGAACCCTGGGAGATTATGAGAGTTGGTGTCCACAGAGGCTGGGAGGACACCTGAATGGAAGACCTCATGCTTTTTCAATAGGAAAAAAAAATAGGGAAGTTGTTTTGCAGACAACTTCATGTAGATGCTTACCGGTTGGCAAAGCAGATGAGGAATGGGAGAACTCTCCTCAGCAGTGGAGACAGGATTCAGAGGAGGCTGAAGTAAGGACTGGGCTTGGGAGGCACTGGTGGAATGTTTTATATCAATCTCTGTGTCAGAGTTCCCTAATCTTTTCAGATTAGGGTTGAGTTGGATTGAGGAGCAAGCAAAGGTGGTGGGTCTGAGGTGGACGCTTAATCCCCAGTCCCAGCCTTCACTGAGTGTGGGCACTGTTCAGCACTGTGTTCAGAACCAATATCTTGTGCTTTATTTAGGGGTAGACAGTGGTGGTAGAATTAGAGTTACTGCTAAGGAAAGGAAGAATGAAAGGCAAAATGAAAGAACCTAGAGACTGCTGTGTCCTGGATGATCTTCATGGACATCGACTGCGGTGTTGTTGACAGTACACTTAGATGACATTTTAGTGTACATGCTCAGCTCGTGTTTCATTTTGTTGTGGGTACTGGTCACTTTGCTCTTTTCACTTCAAGGACTATTTCAGATTTATGTTTTTGTTTTCAGGTTTATGTTAGACCCAGAGAGGTTTAGTATGGCCTATGTACTATGGAGTTCAGAAGAAGGTTGATATCCAAACAGGCCAATGGTTTATGACTGATATCAATGAAAACTTCAGTCATAAAGTATGTTGAAAGCAGTGCTTTAGATTCAAAATGGGATTATGAATGCCCACCATTGCTGAAAATAACATCTAAAGCAAAGGGCTTCCTTCTAGAATTATCAGTGAGGTGGCAGCTTCTTTATGATGGCTGGAGTATGAAGCAACATGAAACACTTGAGTTCCTTTTCTGCAATTTTTTATTTTTCATACTTCATATTTTGTATATAGAGTTTTCTGAGGGTGGCATTGTCAAAAAAACATCTTGAGGCTGTTTTTTTTTGTTGTTGTTGTTGTTTGTTTGTTTGTCTTCTGTAAACCTGCATCAAACTGTCGGGCTTAATGGGAATTTATAGTCCTGAAAATCAGTCCATGGAGTGGACTGTTTTGAGGAAGGCTCTGATGACAGAAGAGTCTTCAGCAAAGGCAAACTTCTGTGAAAGGATCCTAATCCTATAGTACTGAAAGTCACATTGATAGGATGTCAGGAGAATTGCAAAGAGCATTGTTTGCACAATTCATGTCCCGCATCTTCCTCTGAAACACACTTCTCTCCCCACTCCCATGGTCTGTTATGTACCTTTTCAAAGCCAGCAGTCCATAATCCAAATTTAATTAATGAATTATAGCAAGTTCTGTTCAGAGGAGCACCTCACAATGCTTCCAGGCATAAAGTTAGTACCGACACTTGTCCCCCATGTATAGTCCAACTTTTTGGGTCAAATCTTTCATTAAATCACAGTTTGTAGTTCCAAGGTAGCTGGAAGGGCAGAGCTTCCATGTCAAGGACTGACTGACATAAAAATTGTTTTACCACTCATTTTGCTGAGAACATTGAATGCAATCTGTTTCCTTATATTAAAGGACAAATTAGAGGATTCCTGTTCTTAGCACTGTTCAGAAATTCTGAATTAACCTGCTCCATCAGCTCTTCCAGAGCTTGCTGGTACAGCGTACCTTTTGGAGAGGATGCCTGTTTATTTTACTTCCTCTCGCTGGTTGCATGAGTGCATACCTTCCATCTTCTCTTTTCCTTGCTTAAAGATGATTATCCAGTTATTATTACAGAGAAGCTTCTACAAATGTTATTACAAAGAAGCTTCTTACCTGCTTTGTAAATGATGGATTTGTCCCTGAAAGTAACATGTCTATGAAACTAGTTTTCTTTTAAATACATATTGACTACATATGAATTGTGCATTAACTTCTGCCTTAAATCCTGACAGCATACAGAAAATGAAAGGTATGTACCTGTGGGCTCCATTTCATTTTAAAGGTTGGAGGGATAGAAGGGAGAAAAAAAAATATTTTTTTTTTCTGTGGGGGAAAAAAAATTGAGGAAGTAATGGTAGTGAAAAAAAACAATTGAGTGGAAGAAAGGAAATGAGGAAATGAAAGAAGAAATGGAAACAGACTCCCATATGTGTTCTTCCTTACATTTTGGGGTTTTGTTTTACTTCCATTGTACTTTTGCCTTATTCCATCTTTTTATTTTCTCTGTTGTCCTATAGTATCAGTGACATAAACACCCTCTTGATAAGATAACTTCTATAAATTGAAGAGTAGAGGTGCGATGACCAAGATACTTTTGAATAAATCTTAAAATTCAAAACCTCCCAGAGCTTAAGAAATATTTTTCATTTATTTTATTTTTGTTTCTTTTTCCAGAAACAGTGCAGTTAAAAAAGAAGGAGGTGAAAGAATGATTTTTACTTTTACTCATTTTCCCTTCAACTTACAAAAATGTTTCTAAAATGTCAGGGAACTTTATTTAAAATGCATTTTTATAGCATTTGTTTCACTTCCTTCCGTGAAGAATCCTTGATTGTCTCACGGTGGAGCATGTTTTATGGTTCTGCCCTGCCCGTAGTTTTGGAATAAAAACTATCTGTGTGAAAGGTTGCCTGCACAGATGCTGCTGAGGGTGAGTGGCAATGTACCCTGCAGGGTGAGGCAGTGCTGCCACCTATGTGCATTCACTCCGCAGCAGTTCCAGACCTTTTCTGAACCTTGACTTTGAGATGAAATTTACCATCACCTATTAAGAGTAATGTTATAGTCGGTGAAATGGAAGAAAAATACTGGTATGGAAGGAAAAGTGTTCATATGCAAGCTGTTTGGCCATATCAGGCAGATAGAGGGGCTGGTTTACAAGCCTGATGTTTCCAAGAACCATTAGTATTTCAAACTGGTGACTGCCACCCTATCTGATCACAACTTTCACAGAAGGGTTTACATTCCTCTCTGAAAATTTTAGCCATTTCTCCCTTTCCTTCCCCCCAAATATTATTTATTTTATTGAGCACTTAGGAATGTTTCACTGTATTTCACCTCTCCAAAGAAGCCCCAACCAGTCAACCCCAAAGCAGCCAACCCGGTAAATCAACTCCCAAAAGCTTGGCAACCTTTATGCACTATTTATGCTCTTCTGGTGTGCCATATTCTTCTGGTGGACAGAGAAACAGACTATCTTCCTGATCTGGAAAGCTTTATGATGAAAAGTTTTTGTGTCAGGAAAGGATGATGACTAGCTAGAAGTGACTTATCTTCATAGACGTGGTCAGATTTGATCTACCTGGGTAAACATTGGATTTCTGACGATTTTTGTAAAACAGATTGGTAGGTTTTATCGTATTAATATAACATAATGTAACATAACTGACAGCACCTGACAGAATAGATGACAGAATAACATAACAAAACCAAAGCAAAAACTACAAATTTTGAGCTACTATGGGCTACTGTGGGTTATGAGCAACATCCTCTGATGTAACAGGATGGTTTCTCCTGCTCAGGCTCTGTGCTGCTAAAGGTGAGGATGTATCCCTGTCTGTTCTGAGATCAGTAAGGTTTTTGAGGATATCAACTTTCTGTAAGAATTAAGCTCACCGAGCCTCCTTTGCCTGGCAGAATATTGGTGAGAACTGACCCCAGTTCTGCAAGGGACTTCACTGCAATTCTGCACCAAAGATTCAATGTGGCTAGGACAATGAGCATAATAGTATATTATTACCTAGTTTCCACACAACCAGGCTGTTAGCATTTGAGCTAAATATAGACATCGTTAGAGCCTGGATTACATCTGCTGCTTGACAGAAACCCAAAGCCACTAGCTCACATACATGGAAAATATTTAGTTTAAGAACAGTATGAAGGAGAGAAACACAGCTCAGACAAATCAGTGTCTGTCAGTAGCATGGCAGTTATAGTTGTTGATCCTTTAAAAATAGCCTATTTAGGAAAAGCATGCAGCAACAAAACTGTATGGCATTCCTATTTTACCCTAGAGAGAGTATGTTATATCACTCTGCAAGTGAACACAGTAAAATATAAAATATTATTTACATGGACCTCTCCCCCTCCCTGTGTCTGACATCCTTGAAGATGCATTGTTTTTCTCACTGGGACAGTGTCAGCATCTCCATAACCCTGGACTCTTTTCCCACTTTAGACAGAAGCAGTTCCTGATCCATCTGCATTTGGCTGAGATCTTGGTGTGCATACATCACAGCATCAACATGCAGCTCAATTTGTGTTTTGGCATCTGTGCAGAGACGGTAAGGGAAAATATTAACGAGGTGCACACAAATAGATTATGCATTTAGGATTCAAAACAGGTCATTTTCAAACCTAATCTAGACCTGTGATCAAGTTATACCTGTTTTCTCTCTTAATGCAGTGAAATTCTCTAACATTTTGGGGGGAAATGTTACTGAATTGAAAATGAAAATAATATTGTTCTTCTGAAATTATTCTATACATTTTCCGTCTAAAATGTTCAAAGCTGTACCAGTCATCACTAACTGAAGGTCTATTCCTTTATTTAAACTGATACCAGCTGAGCAATTAACAGGGGGCAGTATTGCCACTAACTCTCTGTGTACCTTATGCATAAATGGAAGGAAATGTTTTTAAAACTGACAAATGCATTTCATATGCCCCAGTTTCTAGGAACACAAAGTATCTTAAATGGACAACAGATCCTTCTTTCAGAATTACACTGAGCAGTCAGACTCCATTGTAACCCCAGTTTTAGGCACAGTGAAAATAATCGTTAGCAAAGCTGCTGCAGAACATAACGGCTTGTTTGTCTTGTCCCCCAAAACTAAGTTCCCGTTAAGTGCTTTTAACTAGAGTTTACTCATGAAATGTGGAAAATCTTGGTGTGTACTCTGTAAATATGATTTATGTGGCTGTTAAAAGAATGTATGTTGTAGCCATTCTTGGTAAATAATCAGAGAGAAAACTTGGAATTTGGCTAAATCCTGAAGTTATTGTATTTTAATAAATGGAGAAGAAGGAACATTTTGAAAAAAATATATATCCTTATTTTATATAGAGAGGAAAACTTTTTGAAACAGATATAATAACAGTAGATGAATTCTGGCTACTGCTCTTCAAGACATCCCACACCCAGACTTCTGTGGTGATGCAGGCAGGCTATCATGACAGCAAACCCAGCCTGGGTTAGATATACCCATGTGGAATCGTGTGAGCCCAAGGCTGATGCTTGCTGAGATCCTGACATGTTTTTTTCTTATTATGCTGATACTTTATTTTTCCTGGTTACTTCTATTTTTCTGCCTTTTACATTCTTGCACTGTGTCATGAGATAAACAAAAAGCATCATATCATATCATCATATCATATCATATCATATCATATCATATCATTATTACATATGAACAACAGGCAGCTCTACAGGGCATGGAGAGGCTGTAATTTGCAGGTGATTTATTTATTTTTTTTTTCAAATTCTAGTGAAAGAATCTTTCTTTTTTCCTGGACATTTTGCCCAGTATTTCCCTTATTAGTTGCAGGTCAGCTCATGTTTCTGATGGTGGCAGTAATGATTTAAAATAAAACAGGAACTCTTAGCTACAGCCCACACAGTATTAAAAACATGGTAGAAGGGGTTCAGTTGCAAGTCCCTTCACCCACAGACAAAGTGGTGTTGACCCCCATGTGATTAGGTAAAGGGAATCTGGGGCAGTGCTGTGGATCCTGTTCAAAGGACTGCCAAACCCATGCAAGTGAGTGATGTTAACAGAATAAATCACACTGAATAATAGACTCAATATACAGGATAAAAATTAGACAGTAACATCTTCAGGATAATAATGATAATATATTGTTAATATGTTAAACACCTTTCTATTAGAAGCCATCTCTTAAGTTCCAAAGTTACAGGAAACATTACATACTTTTACTCACTAGGAAGGTCACTTATCTGCTGTGCAGTATGTAGTCCTGATTTTTCCACCCAGTCAGATTATTTACATACGTTAAAATAAATGGGAAATTTTTAGGGGAGACATTCGGCATTCATTATGACCAGACACTACTTGCTTTTGAAGAAGTATAGACAGTCTGCCAGATAATCACAAATAAGATGTTTATGGCAGAAGCAGCACAGCATGTAAACTCTGGTGTATACATTATGTTCTTCACTTCTGTTTTGCTAAAGAAATAGATAGGTCTTTTGTCAAAATAGGTTCATGTTCAGCTTGGTGTCCATCAGCATCCCCACATCCTTTTTGCTTTCCAGCCAGGCAGCCCCTGGCAGGTCCTGGTGCCTGGGTTTATTCCTCCCCAGGTGCAGGACTCTGCACTTCTCCTGGTTGAGCTGCACGAGGTTCCTGCCAGCCCATTTCTCCTGCCTGTCCAGGCCCCTCTGGATGGCAGCACGACCCCATGATGTATCCACACTCCACCCAGCCTTGTGTCATCTGCAAACTCACTGAGGGTACATGCTGCCCCGTCTTTCAGATCTGGGGAAGACATTGAACAAGACTGGGGCCAGTATGGACCCTGGGGAACGCTGCAGGTTACTGGCCTCCAGCCAGACTTCACGATCAGTGGATCACCACCCTCTGAAATCACTTCAGCCAGTATTTTATTCCACCTTGCTGCCTGCTCATCCAGCCCATATTTCATCACCCTCTCAATGAGGATCTTATGTGAGGGAGTGTCAAAGAACTTACTGACATCTGGGAAGACAACATCCGCTGCTATCCCCTTGTTTTTATACTTTCTTTACACTTCTTTAATTTGTGGTCCCCTCACCATGGTTGCCACAGTGGCAAAACTAAGTGCACTGTTATATAGTCTTCAAAAAAGTGACCTCTATATAGTCTTCAAAATGGGCCCTCTCAAAGACAGCATCTGCAGCACTTCATAGGAATTCCCAAGTGTGACCGACACTAACAAGTGTACTGTCACCTGTAGGATCGTTGACAGTTCTGCTGCAATTTTAAAGGCCTTCACTAAGAAGTGTAAGGCAGTAGACAATATTAGCACTTAACCCTCGAAGGTTGGGAGCAGGAATTTAAGCCAGCCAACCTGTCGCCGTTGCGGAGTGAATTGTTGCTCTGCCACCTAGTGGCACCAAATCACTGGATAGCAGTAATTAAGGCTATACGATACTCGCTTTGTGATGATTCTCACACTTCTTATCTTTCCTCACAATTGTTTCTTTTTTTATGTGTTAAAATCTCTCTGTAGTAAAAGAAGAGCAAGCATCAATCAATGTCAGAGCCTTTATGTGTTCTTTATGAACACATTAACATGAGAGAACTGGCAGAGGAGCTGGCCAAGCCCCTATCCATCATTTATCAGCAGTCCTGGCTATCGGGGGAGGTCCCAGCTGACTGGCGACTAGCAAATGTGACGCCCATCTACAAGAAGGGCCGGAGGGCAGACCCGGGGAACTACAGGCCGGTCAGTTTGACCTCAGTACCAGGGAAGCTCATGGAGCAGATCCTCTTGGGAGTCATCATGCGGCACTTGAAGGGCAAGCAGGCGATCAGGCCCAGCCAGCATGGGTTTATGGAAGGCAGGTCCTGCTTGACGAACCTGATCTCCTTCTACGACAAAGTGACACGCTGGGTGGACGAGGGAAAGGCTGTGGATGTGGTCTACCTTGACTTCAGCAAGGCTTTTGACACCGTCTCCCACAGCATTCTCCTCAAGAAACTGGCTGCTCTTGGCTTGGACTGGCGCACGCTTCGTTGGGTTAGAAACTGGCTGGATAGCCGGGCCCAAAGAGTTGTGGTAAATGGAGCCAAGTCCAGTTGGAGGCCAGTCACTAGTGGTGTCCCCCAGGGCTCGGTGCTGGGGCCGGTCCTCTTTAACATCTTCATCAATGATCTGGATGACGGCATTGAGTGCACCCTCAGTAAGTTCGCAGATGACACCAAGCTAGGTGCGTGTGTCGATCTGCTCGAGGGTAGGAAGGCTCTGCAGGAGGATCTGGATAGGCTGCACCGATGGGCTGAGGTCAACTGTATGAAGTTCAACAAGGCCAAGTGCCGGGTCCTGCACCTGGGGCGCAATAACCCCAAGCAGAACTACAGGCTGGGAGAGGAATGGTTGGAGAGCTGCCAGGCAGAGAAGGACCTGGGAGTGATGGTGGACAGTCGGCTGAATATGAGCCAGCAGTGTGCTCAGGTGGCCAAGAAGGCCAACGGCATCCTGGCTTGTATCAGAAACACTGTGACCAGCAGGGCTAGGGAGGTGATCGTCCCCCTGTACTCGGCTCTGGTGAGGCCGCACCTCGAGTACTGTGTTCAGTTTTGGGCCCCTCGCTACAAGAAGGACATCGAGGTGCTTGAGCGGGTCCAAAGAAGGGCGACGAAGCTGGTGAGGGGCCTGGAGAGCAAGTCCTATGAGGAGCGGCTGAAGGAGCTGGGCTTGTTCAGCCTAGAGAAGAGGAGGCTCAGGGGTGACCTTATTGCTATGTATAAGTACATTAAAGGAGGCTGTAGAGAGGTGGGGGTTGGCCTGTTCTCCCATGTGCCTGGTGACAGGACGAGGGGGAATGGGCTAAAGTTGCGCCAGGGGAGTTTTAGGTTAGATGTTAGGAAGAATTTCTTTACTGAAAGGGTTGTGAGGCACTGGAACGGGCTGCCCAGGGAGGTGGTGGAGTCACCATCCCTGGAAGTCTTCAAAAGACGTTTAGATGTAGAGCTTAGGGATATGGTTTAGTGGGGACTGTTAGTGTTAGAGGTTGGACTCGATGATCTTGAGGTCTCTTCCAACCTAGAAATTCTGTGATTCTGTGATTCTGTGATTAATTCTTATGTGCTATGAGAAGCCTGAATAAACAGGAAGATCAAGAATGCCAAATAACTGTATTTTACTAGCAGTGTATAAGACACCTCAAAACCCTGGTATTTGAACAAACACCAAACACAGAGGTGAGTAAGGAGACAAAATTAGCATTTCAGTGTTTTTGTATTAAGTCACTTCGGGATGGTTTTCTTATCTTCTAAATTAAACATAAATCTCAGAGCTTAAACAAGAACTGAAATGGGAAAAAAATAAAAAGTGAATGATGACTGTTCCAATCACTGTTATATCACATATACATTCTACTCTGAAATGTGCCCATCCCCTGCCATCCACCTGTGATATCTTCCCGAAAAATATGATGGTTAATTATACAAAATATAGTGAAACAATTTCTCCCATAAGAACTAACATAATAGAAGGTATATGAGCATGGACTATAGAAATATTCATAATTTAAGTGCACAGGGCCAGAATTCATGGTTTGGGTGATGGACAGCAGGTTCATCAACTGGGTGAGATGCTGGCTTTTCGGGGCTGGCATTGTGGATCACCGCTCACTTTCTGAAAGATCCCAAACACTTTGTATGGCGACTGAGCATCCAACTGCTTCCAACTATCAGCATTTATTGATCCTGACTTATCTGAAGAGGATGATGATTATGAAAATGTACGTTCCAGTGGGGTAGCAAAAGCACTCGCAAAAGAAGACTTAGATTGGGCATCTCTGCAGGGAGAGATCACAGGACCTGAGAGAGGCTGAAGCTTTGGGTAGCAGAACCAAAAACATGTATCCAGGTATCCAGCCTAATGATCTGCTGAAGTAAGCCCCAAATGCTTGCTATGAGAATGGCCATGCCAGACTGATCTCACAGCTTGAGAGTCACTTTGTACCTATCTCAGATGGTCTTCAAGGAGGGCGATGGTCTGAAATCAGTTCTGTGGAATGACAGTGGGATGTAATGCAAAAGCTTCTCCATCAATGTAACACTTAGACAGTAATGCAATATATACCTTTGGTTTGAAGTTTTTCACAATGCACGTTATATGGCCTCTGAGCAAGGAGGATTTTGGCACTGTCTTCAGTATGACCAGCATTGGTTCCTGTACACAATCATAGGCCCTTGTGGTCTTGTCACTGCAGTGTTGCACTCTTACATGTCCCACGTTGCTCACTGAAAAATTTTGCAGTCTGTTTCAGTCTACCAGAGGTTTTGGGACAAGGACAGGATACTTGCCAAATATGAAGAAAACCCATTAAAATAAAAATATGAAAGAACAGAACTGTCTCAGTATGCATTGAACTTAATTGAAATGATGTTTCCTGTTCATACATAGAAAAGCATTCTTTAGGTAAACAGGGAAGACATGATATAAAACCTGTATTAATAAAGCAGAATATTAGCTGTCTTCCTTTAGGATAGTCAAAAAGAAAGTACATATATAGGATGAACCAGGGGAAAGCAGAATAGCTGATCATCCCCCCAAAAGAGATTTTTATTGATGGGAGAAAGACGACTGCGTATTATCTAGACACATATACAGAAGTGTTTTTGTTTTTGTCGTAGTCATGGTGAGAAAACCATGCTGGGGTGAGATAGATTCATCTTCCTAGCATGGAGTGTGACACACAGGTAATGGTTCTTCTTGCACAGTTTGATATTTTTTACAGATATTTACTTTTCTGTTAACTCTATGCCTGCTTTACAGTAATACCACACAGATACTTATAGGGGATGTGGGGAAAAGCAGTACACCTTTATAAAACTATCTACTCTAATGAGTGGTTACAAACACAGAAGTCCCTCATAGTAATAACTTACAATACAACATCAGCTGTGTCTTTCTAGACCTTTATATGATTATTTTTTTCCTTTATAAACTTAACACAGGATTTCTTGGATGTTTAATAGCTGCTTGGGGGACAACTATAGCACCTTTGTAAACTCCTGTTTTACTCCTAAGCTGATACAATACTTCTAACGTGATTCCATGTTATCATCATTTTGCCTTGGTGTACTTGTATTAATAGGACATGAATAAAAGCTGCTGCTGGTGAAAAGGACTTTACATGTGTACCGCACTGCAAAGCCTGACAGTTCATTTTCAAACACTCATTCCTGCTAATGAGTTACTACTCCTGGATGGTTTTGGAGAGGCATTAACAACATGTGCCAGAGCTGCCAGCAGCACTGCTGGGAAGTCATGAGACAGCAAACAAGATGCAGGCAGCACGTATGGGCCGCAGGCAGCCGACAGGCAATTATGTAGGATCAGGTGTTAGAGAAAGCTCTGCACAGCAGGGGCAGCCCCAGGAAGAAGAGGCAAGGCTACCTGCCAACACAGAAAGGGGAAGGATTGCTGAGATGTGAGCTGGTGGCACATCATGGGCACTCTCTGAAATATGTGGTCCTGAGGCTGGGACCACGCAGGACTACGCAGGAACAGGCTGTGAGAACTGAAGTGCTTGTCTTAGCCACTGCAAAGCATGCCTTTTGCCTACTCCATGAGGAAACAACCCTTCCTAGGAGGAGGATGGTGTGGTGGGGGGCCTCTGAATGACATAACTCTGGCAAGAACTCCCTTTCCTCCTCGACATTGGGCATCACAGTTTGGGGTTGTCACATTCCCTACGTTGTGCTTACACAGCCCAGCAGGGAGCGTGGGTTTGTAGGTTTCCTACTACAGCACCTAAATGGTGCTCTGCTCTGCTCTGCTCTGCCTGCATCACAGACAGCAGCCTGAGCTGGGACTGCATTGCAGCAGGCAGGGATTTGGTTCGTTCTGATAGGAACAAGTAATTTAATGCAACCAGGCTGTGCATTTTCTCTTCTTCTGCACAGACTGTCGTCAGATGTCTCACAAGGTGTGTGGGAATATAGCCTGGGGGTGGACTCGTGATTTGGCCATCACAGGATCTGGCCACCTTGTAATAGTCTGAGGTAACGGACTTTTGTACACAGACCTCCACCTCCCTAATGCTCCCATCCTCTCCTTCATTTTCACTGTAGCCAATCCCTCCTCCCAGCAAGCAGCTTTCCAGCAAAGAGAACTCTTCTTTAAAGATGACCTTGGTCTTAGCTTCTCAGTCAGCATCTCATCTTTTGCACTGTCTTCTGCAAATGCCAAATGTGCTCCAGATATCTCCTTTTTCTTGTGTGGATGCACAGACATGGTTTCTTTTCTTCTTCTGTCACTGTCTTGACACCATTTGGGCTGTGCTAGAGGGATGCCTCAACTTGACATCACAACATCCTCATCTTTAACCATGACCATCTCTTCCTTCACTGCTCAGAGAATGGTCTTCGTGATTGCTGTCATTTATTCTGAGAACTACCCCCGGAGTGACCACCATCCCAGCTGCCGCAGTGCCTGCCAGCCCCTCCATCCTAAAGAAAGGCTTCCTCCATCACCATCACTCTTTGCCCCAGGCACCTCGTTCTAGAGATGCCCTTTTGGTGCAGATGTAGTTACATTATGCATGCAGACAGCAGCTGGGCAGCCCTTGAAAGTGGCACTGGGCATGAAATGCCTACCTCACGGGGGATGGATTAGGGGAGATATGTCAGTTGCATATACATGAGAGTGGCATAGGCTTGCCTCAAACCAAAAATGTCTGAATCGAACTGCCCACCTAGCACAGACATCTCAACGCGGGAGATGGACGTGTTATAAAATTGTGGGGAAGTAGTCAAGACGAATCATTGTCATGCACTGCAATGCCTGAAATGGCACTAGAAGCCTGCCCACTTTCAGTCACAAGTCATGCTCTCAACGTCCTGCAGTTTGAGAGATCCCAAATCACCTCACCTTCTTTATGCTGCTGACCTGCTGCTCTCTGCTTAGACACGAAGTGAGGACAGATAGCCTATTAATTTTGGCTACATGGAGGCAGCTGCCTAATTCTGTACTGAAATGCATAAGTGATCTGATTTTCCAAAGAGCTGGGTATGAAGGCCACTTGTCTGCTGAATTTTAATTTGCACTGTCTTGGTGGAACACCCTGTGCTGCCATATCTTCTCCCTTAGGCTTCCTTACTAAGACGGTTACTGTGTCTGAAAGCTCATCACATTCAAGAACAATTTTCCCCAGCTCCTCCACTATTTATTTTTAGATTTAAATAAGAAAAAAAAAAATCTACAACTCTAGATACTGACAGCTATTTGGGATCAGAGGCAATGCAGAAATAATCACGCTCACACACGGCAACATTAAATTCCCTTAACCAAGCAGCGATTCAAAGCACTGAAACAAGCTCCACCCCAGAACTGTTTTATCATCCGTCCGCTTTTAAGAAGATTAAGCTGTTATATTTCTCTGCTGCTTTCATCTTCCCTCTGTGAGTGCCATCCAGGCCTCCAGGCAAGCATAGCTGCTTATCCTCATCAGGAGACTTCCAATCAGGGAAAACAAGAGAGGGAGCAGAAAACACAGGCTTACTTGTTGAAAAGCAGTGGATATGTATGAGGAGAGCTATACATATAAGACTATGCATATATGCTGCATAGAGCATAAACTCAGAGCTAGGACATTGCTTGGAAACTTTTGTCATGCACTAAAATGTTGACAGTGTGGTCTAAAGAGATCTACATAACCACTATAATAGCCCCTATTATTGTTGTCTCTGCAGATGGGACATAAGGATACAATTTCCTATTAGTTTACACCAACTAGTCAATCCAATTCATGGTTAGAGCATAGTGGATAGGCTAGCAAAGGTGCCTTTCTTCACCAGAAATATGGATAAGAAATAAGGAGCATTTCAAAGAGACATTAGAGAAACACCTTTTTTTAAGGATCTTCTCTCCAGAATGCATTTCTGCTTCGTTCAGTCATATGAATAATTTGCCACAAGTTTCAATTTGTTGTCAAAAATACCACTTACTTAGTCTTATACACTTTAATACATCTTCATGTTGTGTTAAATTAATGTAACACCTTCCATGTGCCACAGATTTTACCTTTGGGTGGTAAAGCTAAGCTTCAAGTTAATATTTAGTAGGTCTCTGGAATCGTATAAAGAAATGCACCATCCTTTGATGTTTGTTGCTGGTTTTAATCAAACACAAAGGACTGAATTTTAAACCAAAGGTGGTATGGGGAAATTAGACAGGATTTTGCAAAAAGAAGCTAACTACTAACTACTGTAAAAGTCTTCAAGCTGCCAGTGCTTCTGTAAATTCAGCCATTTCTTCTGCTGCCTTTGACCAAGTTCTTGAGTCATCAGGAACTTGACACAGACCCAAATGGAGTCACCTATTTAGTAGGGGTTTTTGTTTGTTTGTTTGTTTTAAATAGAGTAATTCAGTATATGTCTCCTAATCTACTCCTCCAGTCCCACTCCAAGCCTATTCCTCTTCAGGCCCTACATACAGAGCTCTGCAGCCCTCCTTTTGCAGCTTCCTCAGTAGTTCAGACAAGCAGTAACAAAACACTGTAAAACCCTTCAAACCTGAAGTCTTCTACAGGCCACTGATTTCCACTGGCAGGAAGCTCAGGGAAGTGGCTTGCAGAACCATCCAGTTCCTTCCCCAAATGCCTGGGTTGCAGCTGTGTTTCCAAACTCTTCCCAGTACACTGAACCTTTTCAAATAAAATCAATGAGTTGCATTATGTGGCAAGCACTGTTATTTTAAAAGTCAGCAATAAAATTTCCAAAGCCTTTCTTCCTTGGATGCCATTTTCCTTCCTCAGTCAGAAGTGCAAAAACAGAAGCTGGGTAATGCTGTGTTTGAACGGGCAGAGTCTCAAACATGAACTCATGCCCGTGATTCCTATTTCAGATGTGCAGTACTGTTGAGTTTCAAGGAGACACAAAAAGGAGTATTTCTTGGATAATGATGGTTACCTTTTATGGAAGGAGTAGGATTCCATAGGATGAATTCCACCTTGAGAGCCAGGTTTAATTCAGAGTCATACTGCTTGGTGTTGCTCTGCTGAGGTTTGATTCATTAATTTGCAGAAATGTACACCTAACTTCCAGCTAATTGCTGCTTTACTTACTGCTTATTATCACGTAACATTTATACTACAGTTCACCAAGCTTTTCCAATCACAGTTGACACATTAATCTACTAACTACTGTATAGGTAGATTGACAGAAGAATTTAGTCTCATATAAGTAGCAAATATAAAGTGTACTCCAATCATTATGTATGGTTAACATTGTAAATGCAGCTAGCAATTTTATTTTTGAAAGCAGGATGGAAAGAAGGGCACACTGATATTTCTCCTTCTCTTGACCCAAAAAAGGGTTCCTTTTAGAGTCATACATTGGGCCATACATTATCCTCCCTTCAACTTTGTATCTCCACAGGCCAAAAATCTGGGAGAGCTTCCAAGGTGAGGTGAGTCCATCCAAAGAGAAGGCAGGGCTGCAGAGTGCTGGTTGCATGAGCAGTGGGGATGGAGCTGTGGCTTTCTGAAAAAACACTTCATACATGCATTTGCATCAAGTGCTGCTCTGTCTGAGCGCAGACATGCTTTTCTCTCTTGCAAGTGCCACTGTGTTCTTAGTCCTCCTTCATTTGCTTTCCTGTAGCCTGAACAGCTGGAAAAGCAAAATGAACTGTTGCAGCCTTGCTACTCCTACCCTGGACACCAAAGGCATCATGTGGGCCAGTGCAGTCAGGCTGATTTGTAAATCCTGAAACCAGTACCGCATGTCTTCTAGGTGTCCCAGTTATGTACCAATGCTCCCACAAAACCTTGTTGAAACTATTGTTACCTGACCTTCCAATTGATCTCTTTGGTGACAGTGTTGTATGAAAGTGAAGAACAAAACAGGAAAAGAGGTTTAGAAAAGAGTCTGACACAAAAATCATTGTTTCTAAGAGCACTGAGTTGCAAGGTCTTTGAAGACTAACCCATGTTTGGACCCATGTGGAGCTCACCCATTTACCAGAGAACCTCTTTGCCTTCTGCTTGTACACTGCATCTCTTATTTTTGTCATTCCTTTCTGAGAAAGAGTTTGTCCTTTATAAGATACTTAAATGCTTTTTCATCTTTGAACATGCATCTGTGCAAAGATCTTGGAACTGGCAATCTACCAATAGCAAATCAACTGACAGAGGAATTATTAAGTGTCTGGGTGCCAGATACCTTTAAATTCCTTGTTTATATGCTTCTATCTGTTATGGGTATTCAGACTATGTTGGTTTGCAGAAATTTCAGCCCAGGGCTCAGTGATCTGCCCAGAGAACTCTTTGTAGCAAGCTGTTAAGAGAAGTTCTCCAGTGCCTTCTTTTTAAACAGCTTTTTCATAACTAACCAACCACTCGTATTTCTTGCAAGACCAACAACTGGTTCATCTGTGAAGTAAAGATTTCTAAGGCCATGCGTAATAGTGCCCTATAGTGACATTACTGACATAACAATAAACCTGACTTCAGAAGTGATATTCCACATTTTTTCTGAAGCTTGCTTTGATTTTTTCATTCTGCCTTTTGATCCTTTGTTTAATCCACTGCCTTTGAGAAGCTGGAAGGCATTTTGTAACATCCCCTGTTATTTGCAGAACCCAGGTGAGCACTATCATGCAAAGTGTCTGAAAAGTAGTGCCGTTTCCATTAAGCCTTAGAAATGTCGGCTTTGAAATTAATTTTTAATCTTCCAGTGGCACAAACTTCTAAGAGGGTTTGCCTACTTCTGTTACTTTCTCTTATTCTGTTTTGTGAAGTAGCAGTTGCTGGTGCCTAAGGCAGGAAAATACAATGTACTGATAATTATTTGTCTCATATTGCATCGTAAATGGTTATTGGTTTGTCAGAGCAACTTATACCAATCTTCACTAATAACTTACAAGTGAACAATGCTATATAAAGTAACTTCCAGAAGAAATTATGTCAAATCATTTTCCCTTCAACTTCTCAAATCTAGAAATCAAATGTATTGCACTTATTAATGTCCATGGAAACCTCTACATTTTACTTGTGTATCTGTTAGACAGAAGAGGAGAAACAGGCAAATACCATATTTTTGTAATTTTATCAATAGACTTTTTTATTTTCCCACACCATCCATGGGCGGCAATGAACTCCAAATTTCCCCTTAATCTCCAGTTTCCCTTCAGATAGCACCATGACTGCTGTGTGTACATGTACAACTGACCTCTGCTGGAGAGAAAGCAGCTTGTCAGATGTGAGTAATTGCTAACTGTTTTGCCCTCTGTTGATCTAATAATGCAATCTGAGGCTAAAATAACTACCTTCTGAATTCACAGAGCAAGAACTTTAAATTTAAAGTTTTGAAAATAATCTTAGCTTTGCCCTACTGCACATTCACCTGGTAATTAAGCCAGATACAAAATCGCATAATGCCTGCTGGCAGAATATAATGAGTTGGATAATATTATGGATTTGTGTTTAATGGGAAAATGTAAAATTAGTACACATCCCATGTTGAACTGAAATGGCTGGATGTTTCTCATGAAGCTTTGTTAAAAAGATTTTATTGATCATAATGATATATATTTAATAAAGATTTTATCCCTCTTTTGTAAAATTATTAATGGTATAATTTACCTCCCTAGAACAAGAAATCCACAAAAATGACAAGAGCTTGTTCTGTGGAAGGTTAGGGAAGACCTCATGAGAATGAGGTCAAAGAAAACAGAGCATTGTTTGTAGGGAAATTAGTTATTCCTTCAGATGGCTCTTTAACAAGACTGGTTGTATGTTTTTCTTATGTTTCCAAAGTTCATAGATTCTGGGGCCACCTAATAAAAATTTAGAGCTAGACTTGCTTACCTCCAAATCTCCTCACAGTAGACAATTTTGAAGAGAAGTTTTATATTTTTTATACTACCCTGGCCACTGACATTGTTTCCAAACTCTTTTGTATGCAGTTCCCCATTACTCAATAAGCTTTGGACAAGATCTGTCATGTTTCATGAATAGTTTTGGTGTTTGTTGTTTTTTTTTTTTATTTATTTATTTTTTTTTTCTTTGACATTTCCATTTTGGTTCTTTGTTTTATATTTTAAAAAGAGTGGATCGCTCATGACAAATATTGCAAATTTTAGAAAATATCAAAATCGTGTCCCATTTGACAAGTTCTTACAGTGCTTTTTAAAAAGATTTCTAAGTGAGCTATTGGCAGAACATCAGATGCCATTACTGCAACAAAAATGTAGGACTTAACAATCCTTAAAGACTTATTTATGGTGTGTCAATAGTACTTAATAATGTTATTTTAAATTTGTGGCTACTTAGTGTGAAATAGTTGAGAAAGTGTTACAAAAATGTAAGTTTTTGACCTTCATAGTCAAAAGGCAAGAGGACAGAGACACTGCACTCCTTTATGTTCAAAAAATGCTTGATATCATCCTACCATAGGATGGCATGATATGGTATATGACACCATGTTTTATGTATATGAGTCCAAGGAATCTTTGTATAAGAATCCACGTATAAGATATCATGTTAACAATAGTAAATCCCCACCTGGCATCATGGAGAACAAATCTGATTTGTCAATTCAGGAATATTAAATGACACCAAAGCCCTCTTAGAAACCAGTCCTGAACACTTCAAATCAATCAGCTAAGTTTGCATGGAATTTGCAAATGACACAAAATCCAAAGAAACCTAGACAAATCCCAGGGGATTTATGCTAAAGCTGAAACTAAGACCAACACTTACAAAAGCAACCAGCACCTTCTGCAGCTCAGTTTTGAGTACCCGATTTTGAAAAGGCCTTATTTTCAGAAAGAGTGGCAAACTGCCCCAAACTTGAAATGTTTCAAAACATGCATTTAAAACCACAAACTCTTTCCATTTGCCCCAGCCTGCACAAATAGAACATGTTGATCTTTAAGGAATCTTACAGGAGAGCAAGAAATGATTCTTTTCAGCTTCAACTCCAGTTAAATTGATAAACAATTGTTTCATCATTGTGTCTTCATCTTCAATGGATGCTGTTGTTTCTCTTCAGGGCTCTTTGTTTCCTGGCCAGGTGCAGTCCAGGTGGGTCTGAGAGGAACTGTATGTGATATGAACCCTTGATGGATTTTCAGTGGTCTGGATATACCACAATATTCTCAGAACAGGTCCTAGACCTGGAATGACAGTGGTTGGAGTTAGCACTTCCCACCAAAATGAACCAAATGTGGCTCAAGGGACACATTTCAGAATGATAACTCTCTGACCAGAGGGCTGGATATCAGTGAGACATATGTCCTGGATATTTTTTAAAGAGCAATCCAAGTACCAAGAGGCACATGGTTTCCTGTGGTGTGAGGGCAACATATTTGTGTGTTGGAAGAGGAAGAGGGAGGCTGGGTCCAGGAGATGGATGTACCTGTGCTGGGAGAGGAGCTGGCGTACTGCTAGAAGGAGCTTGGCTCTCCTTTCTGTTCTGTGTTCCCTCAGGAACACTGTGAGGAATCAGGGCCAAAAGGAAACCTCCACTGTTGGTCAGCCATGCCTTCATCTAACTGTGAAAGACGGGGAGAATCCACCTGCTCTGGAGCTCTCCCCTTGGTTCCCCAGATGGACAGGGCCTTGGTGGGACCTCCCTGCTGCCACAGCATCTGGCCAGGCTATGATGGGGTTGATGGCCAGGCCACCACGGAGATGACATTGAGGTGACTGTGGGGTAGCAATTAGGGGACTGACACCTAGACTGCTTTGAGGGTGGTGGCTAATCAGGTGGCTAATTAGGTCAGCGTGGAGGTGCTGGCCAGGCTGGCGTGGGGGACACTGAGGCAGCCGTGGGGGTGATGCTTTGGGTCCTGAGGGGACAATGGTGAGGCCACTGCAGGGCTGGCAGCCGGGCTGCCGTGGTGCACCCAGGTGGGGGTGACACCCGAGGGGAGCTGCTGGTGGCCAGGAGGGGCTCGGGGCTTGTCCCGACCCACGGGGCTCCGGGCCTGGGGGGCTGGCGAGTGCTGGCCGGGGGCCATCAGCCAGGGCCACCACCTACCCCCACTGCCCCGCCCCGCCCGCCCCGGCGGCGACAACGACAACGACAGGGGGTGTCGCTGCCGGGGGCGCGCAGGAGGAGGAAGAGGAGGAGGAGGCGGGAGGAGGAAGGCGGCAGCGCTCGGGAGGAGCCTGTCCAGCGTGAGACAGCACATTCAGCCCGCGGTCCTGCTGCGGGAGCGGGCGGCACCGCGCTCCGCCGAGGAGGAGGAGGAGGAGGAGGAAGAGGCAGCGGCCATTTGGGCGGCTGGCAGAGGTGAGGCACGGCCGGGGGCTGCGGGGGGAGCCGGGGGGAGCCGGGGGGAGCCGGGGGAGCCTCGGTGCTGCCTCCTCGCAGGGTGCCGGGAGGCCGGCACCCGCTGCGGGAGATGGGCGAGGTGAGGCCGGGCGGCTGCAGCGGCAGGGAGGGCCGCCGGCACCCCGCACCTGCACCGGCACCGGCACCGGCCCTGGTCCTGATCCCAGTCCTGGTCCTGGTCCTGATCCTGATCCTGATCCTGGTCCCGGTCCCGGTCCTGGTCCTGGTCCCGACCCCAACCCCGATCCCAGCCCGCCCGGAGGGCAGCCGCAGTCTTTAAACCTCCCTGCCTGCGCCTCAGCACCGAGGAGGTTAAAGAAGAAGGCGACTCCCCCCCAAAAACAAACAAACACACAAACAAACAGACAGACAAACAAAAAAAACAACTTTCCCATCTTTATTTTTTTTCATAAATATACCTAATTCTATTTTATTTTTTTGCAGTGTGAGCAACAGAGGGTTTGCCGAAGTCCGCAGCGACAGCAGATGGAGAATTAGATCATTTCCAGCTCCAAAGGTAATTCCCTGAAAGGGTGAGAGGCCTTTTTTTTGCTAGCGCTTGGAATACATTTTCAAAAGGATGTTGTTACAGTCACATCCCCCAGGAATGCCTCTGGGTCAGCAAAAGCGTAAGGCCCCTAGATATTCCCCAGACAAAGCCCTTGTTTCATTGACCAGAACAAAGTGTGGTTCTCCATCAATATTAGCATTGGCAAAAAGTAAAAATTTCAGCTGTAACTACATAAAAAATAAGGATCCTAAACAGACTGAGCAATGTAACCTGCTGTTATATGGGGAATGAAATGGAAAGACCTGATGTGAAGTCAGCACGTGGCTTTGGCACTGCACCTAGTAATTTATCCTGACATAGAGTTTTGTCAGCTCTTCGTTTCTGCGTGAGGCCATTGAATTACCTCTGAAATTACTATAAATATTACAAAGCACGGTGCTGCAAAATCTGTTTTCAGAATGGAAATCCAAATTGTGCATCTATCTCCTGATAGATGGTGTTATCAGAGCCTCTGGGAGGAATTTCACTGCTGTTGCCACTGATGTGATTTGGTAAAGTGCCTCATTTGTTCTTGTTACGTTAATGGGAAGAAGTTTTGTGTTTTGCTTTCTGATTTTCTTAAGTTCCTCTTTCCACCTGCTTTCCACTTCAGAGGATATCTCTAGTGGGAGTCTCCACTACAAGGGTGGATAAAATTCCTTCAGTAATTTCTATGTAGTGTTTCTCAGCAAGAATGGCTTTCTTCAGCATGATTGTATTCATTCCCTGCCTTGGGGCTGCACCCAGGTCTTTGTCCCTGGGAGTGCTTCATGTCATAATCATTAGGTGCTCCATGTTGTCTTCCTAGAAACATCAATTTATAGTCCATGAAAATACAAAATGTGTTGCACCTTCCACTCCTCCTCTGTGCACAGACTGTTCTGGGCATTGCGTTTTGCTATCCTCTTCCTTGATGCTTGAAAGACTTACAAGGGGCTTACACTATACCAGATAAGTGAAGGTGCAAGAGATTGTTTAGGGTTGGATTAGCGAGATTTTTCCTAGCTTTAAACACCTCTACCTCACATTAGTCTACCCTAAAACTACAATAACTGCAGTGCCTTCTTATCCGCAATTTAAGAGAAGAATCTTCCTTAAGGGAGCAGTGGTAAACCACACCCTACACAAGCAGCGATTATTGAGAATTTGGAAATCTGTTTACTCAAATGACATTCAAGCAAACACTTTTTTTGTACCCTGCAGGTCCCAAATTAAGAAGCTGACCTTCCAGCTTTTTCTGTAGAAGAAAGGACAGTGTGCTACAGCCCTTCAGTAGCATTTTTTTTTCAGTATTGAAATGCATTTGTTTGTTTTCCAGTTTGTGTTTTTCCAGCGTCAGTTTCCTGGTTCCTTTTATGTTGTCTCGCATAGATAAAAGGCTTGGTTTAGCAACTGTCTTTAGTGCAGCTACTCTAAGTGATGCACCAAGAACTTAGCTGCTTTGATTTCAAGGAAATTAACAGATCAGGTTTGCTGTTTCTTCTTTTCTTTTCTAAGACAGATTTCCAGAATCATTCATTGCTGCTATCGCTTTTCCAGTCTGGAAGAAGAGAGGGAGGGAATATTGGATAGAGCTGGATGCAATGTGCTGCGGCAGAGGTCTCACCATTGCAGTGGACTGGAGTGAGAGGGAAAGAGATAAGGGAGCAAACCAGGAAAAGATGAGGTTATAGAAAGAAAGAGTATGTATGCTGTTTTTCAGAGCCTTACCAATTTATACTAATGATTCAAGTAATTAGGTGGAATCTTTCAGCTTCTCAAACTTGACTTCCTCTCACAGAGATTTAAAGTGTGTTCACGGTCTCTCTCTAGGACTGCTCAGGCTTATTAACTAGTGCTTACTTGAAACTAACGTTTCAAGTGCCTCGTTGAGCTCCTTTGGCATGGTTTGACTAACAACAGAAATAGTAATTAGGAATCTTTCAGAGTCTCATGTCTACTGCCAACGTGAGCTGCTACTTGGAGGTGATGGTGGGATCTTAAATGTAAGATCCTCGCTGTCCTACCCCTGGGCTGTAATTTCCAGGGAAGTTAGAGAGGGCAAACACTGAAGTCCCCGCTGAGGTGCATGGGGATATTCATATCTGCAGAGGTCTGATCTCAGTCTTTCTGCAGCCACAGCCAGACATTGTGCAATGCTCTTCTTATATTTTTGTGTTTTCATTTAAAAAAACCTTAAATGAAACAAACCACGATGACCGTAGATGTAGTTTGTGTATACAAAAGGGACATTTTCCAGCAGGAATACTGATGGAGTGTGCTGGCAAAGTGCCCTTAGTACGGATGCATCTTGAATTAATAAAATAGCGCTTTTGCCAGGGGAGCTTATTTTAGTTCATCTGAGCAACACAGGTTATACAGGTGAGCACACATTTATATATCTGTAAGGAAGCTTGCTTTCCAGATGAGTGACTGTATGGTCTTCCACTCAGCTGACCTATATAAGCAGGGAGAAATGGTAATACAGAAATGACATGCTGAAAAACAGAAAATTTGAAAAATCTGGGGAAAAAAAGCATCTGAAAAATCTGCAATGGCAGCCTGAGGGAGACATTGTCTCCCTCTGAGTCTCGTATAGACAATATGTCCATTTTGCTACTTGGTAATCAGCCATCTAAAACCATGCTAGCTCTTTTTAGGCAAACATGACATTGGGAGCTGCTGTTCACTTGGCCATCTGCAAGCACTCAAAATAAGGCACTACACAGTATACATGAGCCTGCTCCTCCAGTACTGTTCATTTTAGGTGGCGTAATCTTGCCAACTTCTGTGAGGAATGGCTACTTCCAGGCAGACGGCAGGAGATTCAGGAAGATGTGAAGCAGATTGATGTGTAGGTCTCACAGAGACAAGGCATCTCTCACCACCTGCGAGAGCTATGATGGCCTTGCCTCCAGAGTGATGCCAGGAGACAGCAATGTACATTGTTTGAAGACCATGAGGCATCTCCAAATTCTTACTGAAGTCAAAAAGAGTTTATGCATTGATTTAGCAGTTTTTGGATGAGGTTTTGTGTAAATGCTGCCTTGACCTGCATGCTAATACTTGTGTTACCTGATGATTAAACACTGCTCAGATGACTCTTGTGGTTCTTGGCTGTTAATCTTTAAATGCATGTTATTTTATTTTCATATTTAACACTGCTGCCATGCCTGCAGATCAGTTTGCCTGATCTGGAGAGACTAGGGTATATTCTCCTGAGGTACAAACTTCCCTGAAGTCCTTACGGATCCAGTTCAGTCCTACGCTATATCTTCCCCAGGTGCTTGCTGGCTGACCCTGTTTTGCCCTAAAGTATTTATCGAGTAATTCAGCAGCTGAAGAAGGCTCATTTACTGCCACTCAGCAGGAAATGGTAACACAGGCAATCTTTGAAGGATGTAGCATTTTGTTTCCATTGATATCTTCTCCTTTTTAGATTTCTTTTCCTTCTTGCTGATGCTAATGTCGCATTCCCTTCTCACTGGTCTTCCCTTCTCTTTTGTCTTCTCTCCCTAGGACAGAACTAGTTTTAGTTCCTTATTTTTATCTATTTATTTTTTTTCTTCCTTCTGTGGTGTAGTAGGAGTAATTCCGAATCTTGTTCCTCATTTATTTATCCTCATTTTTCACTTTGGTCCAGGAGAAAGACATGGAGGGTTCTGTTTTCAAACAAGGGGGAATTCTACTGCAATGATATAAAACTGCCTAATATGATTAAATATAAATAAGGATATATGAGGATATATGGATCTATGTGTCTTCGAGCCTGTTGTAATGCATGATTTGAACATTTTCAGGCTGAATCTTACAGAAAAAGCTATCCCCTGGACTCTGCTTTGTTACTATTTAGAGTGAATCATTGGAGGTCCTATACCGCATGCAGGGAAAGTATGGATCCCTCTTGCTTTAAACTGTTTAGCCCTTCTGCTCTGTATCCATTAACACAGATCTTAGCTTTTAAAGAGCAGAGACAGTGGTATTAAATCCATACTATTCAAGGCACGTCCTTGTTTCATGTTTTGCACATTAGGCCACTGCTGTTAGGATCGGAGTGGTTACCAGGTCACTTGGTAATTGGGGCAAAGACATTTCAAATGATTGCTATTGTATATTTTGAGAAATTAAAATATTTAACAAAACAGGGTCAAATTAAAAAACAAACAAAAGAGACTGCTATCTAGGATGGCTCCTAGTGTTTGAAGCTGTCCATGCTGGTTTAAAGAGTGAGCATTTAACAGGTTCTCTTCTCTGACTCTCATAGTGCAGACAAAGTTGGGGAATTATCTAAACTCATGTGACTACCTACATAATGCATGTTTGTCTTCTCTTGGAGCAATAAAAGAGAATCACCATTTGCACTAATCACACTATTCAAAGTCGTATGACATTGTATTTCTTTTGCAAGTTTGTTTCTAGTTACATTTTGAGCAGCTGATGAACCAGAAAGTTTTTTTTGTATCATAATCCTAAAGGATTGCAGTTCTTCATTTGCTACTAAATTAATTCTTTTTTTTGTTGCCCCTTTTTAGCTGGGAGTACTCATAGTGCTTTGTTACACTCTCATAGCAGTTTGCTACAGACTATCAACTTTTGCCTGCCTTCATTGCCTAGGAAAACAAATTACTTCTGGAAAAATCTGTGGAAAGATATTTCATGTTATATATAAGCATGGATGTAACCTGTGTGATGCATTAAACAATGAATGGCTTAAAAATCTATAGCCTTTTGGAATGAAATAAGAAATCTGACCTAAATCATACCCCCTGGTGTGCAGTTAGCTATTCATGTACATAATCTGCTGCACTTGGCAAAGCCTGTGAATGTTGTATTCCTGCCTTTCAGGATCTCCATAGTAGTAATAATAATACAAAAAAAAAAAATTGTGCTGATGGGATAGGAGGGTATTGTACTGGAGACAAAAAAACAGTGATGCCATTCTCTGTTTGGACTGAAAGAGCCCGTGGGAAAACTGCCCCATTATTTCCCACAACATTTTCTTTTTCATGGAAAATTGATTAATAGCAAGAAAACACAGGAAAGCCTAGTTTGTTAGCCTGCCAGGGTCTCTTCATATATATATTTTTTTTTTTTTTTAAAAGTGCAATTTCAATACTATTTTTATCTGATAATTATAAAGTATATTGATTTAATTTATTTCTCATACATTCAAAGTGTAGAAGTCAAAAGGTAGCAGTATATTATATTATTTGGAAGTAGCTAAGATTAAAAAAAGAAGTCTTTGCAGCTTTACTTCTAACGTTGCCCCACACTTTGTACAGCAGCCCTTCCTTTATGTACAAGACACTTACTGATTTTTATTGTTTACTCACATTGTATCCATGAATCAGAGGACAAGGAAGTAAAAGAGCTATTAGGAAGCCACCGTGACACATGAGGCTTTTCAAACAAAGTTATAATATGGCATAATATTAGTATTAGTCCATTTTGGTGTTGTCTTTAAGTGAAAATCACGCCTTCTCAGTGTTGATTCAGTAAACTTGGTTAAAGTTCTTCTCAAGGAAGTTTCTGATCTCACTAAAATAAGTGAAGAATTAGACATAACTGTAATTAGTCAGTGACCTTTCAGTTCTTTGAATTACTTTTCTTAAAATAAAGGACTGCTATGTTTTCTCATTTCACATAAAGGTAATTTTTTGCGAACAGGCTAACTGTATTACACACTTACTCCTGGGTTCTCCCTTGTGGTTTTGCAATGATTTCTAGGCTTTTTAAACTGTGCTCCCCTCTTAACCCTCAGGAGGAACTGTGGGAACCAGTAAGCCCATACATTTTACAGTTTAATGTGGCTGGAGACAATGCATGGGGACCAGGCTGGTTTCTGGCTGCAGTGGTCCCGTATTTTAAGAACCACAAGTAAAAGTCAATTTCTGTTCCGCAAATATCTGTAGCACTGAATTCCTTCCCTGAAGAGAACTGGTGGCATCAAACTGGTGTCCTGGGCTCAAATTCTGATCTCAAATTTCTACCTTTCCTTAAAGAAATTGTTGCCCACTTCTGTGCTCTATTAAGCAATCCATATGTATGTCTTCTACAGAAGGCACCATCCCAGTATTTCCTACTGAAGCTGCTCCGCACAAGTATTAAAGCTTCTTTGGGCACAACAAAGCATGTGGGAAACAAGAGAAAACACTCTCGAGCTCCTTGCATCAAGCACCCAGCAAGAAAAGAGTCCTGGGCTCTAGCTACTAAATACAGTGTTGTACTTTAAGCTAAACAGTCATTGGATATAATATAAACTAACCCTGAAACAAAGACTAGAACCTAGGGGCCTCAGCTAGGGACTAGTGTTTGCTCTCTTGCATCTGCTTCTCCTGAGCCAGTGAATCCTGGCAGAAAGGAAAACACTAGAAAATAGTTTAAGGGATTAGGAAAGTACTCTCCATGCCTCTGGTCTTTCTCACCTGCTAGCCTACAGCCACACTAGGCAGGTGGCTTTCAGTCCAAAAGGTAGGTGCCTTCTGGCAGGGCTAACACACCAGCCTCTGAGGGAAGTGTGGAGCTTCCAACCAGTTTCATGCCAGTTTCATAGCTTGTTCAGCACGACGACTTCTCAGTCCAGGACATCCGTAAGAAGCTGGGGTGAAGAAGGGATCTTTATAGGATCAGATGCCCTAAAATGGCCTTGCTGAGCATCGTAGTAACAGGCCCCTGAGAAGCTTTAACTCCTCGGCCTTAATTTGCCTTAGATCTTCCTAGGTAAAACTGGAATAAGTCAGTACCATTTGAATTAAAACTTCCTTGAGGCTGGAAGAGTCCCTTCCCTTGTCTTTGTGGCACTGAGTGCAGTGCAGCCTTCAACTTGGCTGGATCTTTTAAGTACTGATCATAGTGAATGTCACAAAATAATATTTCTCTGGTTTATTATCACTTGGTACATTCTCTGGGTCAAATATGTAATAAAGTTCATCGACTGTCATTAGGTCTGAATCTCCAATCTCAAAGATTTCAGATGAACATGCAGCTCACAGAGCCAAACCAGTGCTAGAGTGCACAGATATCCTGAATTTGGTTCTTGTTTCCTTCTCATATACAAATTATTTGCAGTCTTTGAAAATATGCCATTAGACATCCGTGTTTATAGTCATGTGTTTTTATCTTAGCATATTTTTTTCCACATATGAGGATCAGCAGGGATGACTGGCTCTGGTCCATCATGTTGCTTTTTTACCATGATTGAGGAGGAAACACTGGGCAGTACAAGAGAAATGGTAGTGTTGTTCCTTCCACTTTGCTTCCCTAAAAATGATGAGAAATTGTGTGAGATATTCAACATATTTCTTACAGCAGGAGTTATTGCCTACCTTCTAAATCTTTAGGTATATTGATTTCAGAGATTAAATCAGTGTGTGTAGTTTTTAGTCTAATAACATAATCACAAACATCAATGTCAAAGTAAAGGATATTTTTGTTTTAAGAAAGAACTGATATCTGGGTAAGTCTTCCAGTAAAACCTGTATGTCAGCAGCATACCTTCTTCGATATCTGCCTGGCAGTTGTCATAACTGGGTTCAGAAGCAGAGACTAGAATGTGCATTTTTCATGTTTGGGTAAATGGCTTGAAGTATCAGGTTGCTGGCCACACACCACTGGGATTATTTCTAGAGGAGGGTAGAAAAGTCAGAGAGGTCACTCATATTTCCATTCCTCATTTCCATTTTTCTTCCATTCCCCAGTAAGGAATGGAATTATATGTTTTAATGTCTGAAGTGTTTGCAGGATGGAGAAGACTTCAGGAGAGACTAACAGACAGGTTGAAGTGTAGTTCTACATTAGCTGTTAGCATACTCCTGGGAGGCTCTTTGGTACTGTTGTAGTGAAGGTCTACATAGAACCAAATATTCTGTATAGGTTGTGAAGAAGTGACGGTCCATTAGCAGCAGATATCATTGAAATACGAGTCTTGTATAAAAAAGACATATCGAAGAAATTGAAATTAGACACATGAAATATCGGGTGCTTATTTGTCTAGACAAGTGATCTTCAGCTGTGGATTAGATTTTGTCATCTCTTAGACATTATCCATCTCTAAAATCACACCAGTTTATAGCTTGTATTTGGTTCTCTTTGAATATCAAAAATGTTATTTATCTTGCCAGGTCCTCCAGTTCCTTTCTGAAGTGAGCTGGGAAAGTTACAAAAAATAGCATAGAATAGATAACATACAGCCAAACAGTAAAACGGATAGAGAGGGAAATGAACAAGAATACCCAGAGATCTTCTATTCCACAAGGTCAAAATGTTTTCAGGCATGCAGGTGATTGTTTTATTAAAAACCTCCACTCTTTACAGCTAGGGCAGTATTGCTGAGCCGGATCCTGAGGAGGTACAGGTCAGTGTTTGCTGCATCACTGAGGATCATCTCCCAGCACCACGTGAGGTCATTGTGCAGCTATAACTGTGCTTGATAATGTTCACTGAGGGGAAATCTAAGGCAGTTTAAAAGACCTGTTTTACAATTTACTTGCTTTGAGGTAGTATACCCAGAGAGTTCTGTGCGACTCAATGTAAAGGAAGGATATTTAGTAGGAGATAGGCAGCAGCTTTGCTGCAGTGACCTGTTATTATGTAATACTTAGTTTCTTTATAATTCTAGCTGGAATGCTGTGTTTTTCTTACTTATCTCTAGCAGGTTGTTGCCAGCAGCTTGTTCTCTTCAACTCTGATGACTCTTTCGTGGAACTATGCTTGTTGGAATTGAAAAGGTCATGGTAAATTTAAGAGAATGAGGAGACACGAGAGAATGGCATGATGTGCAGGAGATGCTTCATTGCCCCTAAGCCTAGTGCCAGAAGAATGGGCAATAGAAGAGCTTTGCTTCTATGCAGCAGGACCCCGTAATTCTGCTGTAACTGAGTTCTTTTTGTAGAAGGGCCATTACGGAAGAGCAAGAGTGACAAAATTAAATGGGAATAGATTACAAGGGAAGCATAATTGAGCAGCTGTGGGCACATATCTTATACCCTGTCAGCCTCCAAATAAATAGGCTAGAGATGCACTGACCTGTTGCATAGCAACCAGGAGGTGCACGGTACCAAATCTCTGGATGCTGTGATTGTAAACCTTGACAGAACAAAGTACAAGACCATTGCCAATCTGCTACAAATGTGCAGAAGCTGAAGGATAAAAACATTACATTCCCTGAAATCTAACACTTAACAACCACTTTTATTTATGGATAAATATACGGATGCGGTGTTAAAAGCCTGTCTGTTTTGCCTCAAGGTTATGTAAAAAAACAAATCTTAGTCTCTCCAATTTTATGTAGTTTCCCTGAATTCATCACACAAGAGACTCTAAAATACCGCAACTGCTAAGCTCTTGCATTTGCAAATATTTGCCCATTGTTGTGGTCTAGTAAACATTGATGTGTCTAACTAACAAAAATATTTATGTTATGTGACTGATGTCAAGTACATATTCTGATGCATGATGAAAATAGGTACTCGTGTATTTACTTAAAAACTGCTGTCAAGGAGATATTTCTAGCCCCTCTTGCCTATTTGAAGTGTGTTTCAAACACTATTTTAAAATGAATACCATGGATTAGAATGCATTTATGCTAGGGTAACAACTCCCTCTTGTTTCTTGCAGACCAAAGATGTTTATCTGCTTTGTATAATTCATACTTCACATCTGTACTTTGACTTGTAAAAGTCCTAGGTAGATCCTATGGGAATATTTTCTATTGTAAAATTGTGTAATTCTCCTAACTCTAGGAAATGTGTGAGATTCTGCAAAAGAGAGATGAACGTGGTTCCTTATTCAAAATGAATCATTCCTTTCTGTAGAAAACTCCATTTGTAATAGTTTCAATAATAGTAGTACTCCCACTCTGCAAAGCCATTCTTTAGAACCAAGAATTGCCAAGTAATATACTTTATCTACATACTTTATCTTTCAAACAAAAGACATTTTGCAGCTTTGGACTCAAGAGTAACTTGCTTTTTATTAAGGCATTTAAATAATGCTCGTAAAGCATCTACAGGTATCAGATCTCTCATATATTTTAGAAAAGTGTATTAACTAACCAATTAATTATGGTTAGCTATACATGCTGACTAATGCTGTATGTAACGGTGTTTGCTTAACCTCTTTGATAATTACAGGTGGAGATTATTGCAGAAGACAACATAGGAAATCACAGAACAGGAAAGACTTTGAGGCTTATGAAGTGGTGAATACAGCTCTACTGCAGTGCAGCTTACTGAATGAACAGCATGTAAAAATTCCCCAACTGCCAGGAAGCAATAAAATCTGTAGGCTTTTTTATCTCCTACTAGCTTTGGAAACTGACGTTTCTTTCAAGATGAGCTTGGTGATGGCAAACAGACGAGATGCTATTCTAGGAAATACAGGCTTTAAGAGGAGGGAGATGTTATACCTCATTTTCGTTTTCTGCTAATAAAAAATTTGGACTGTCATCGTTTTCTTTGACTTTGTGTTTAATCTATTCACCATCTGTTGTGCACTTTGTGCTTCTTGTTTTTTATATTCATTCCAAGCTATGGACTGAGTATAGTCCACAGGTCCACAAGGACCTGAGCTACCACTGCTTGTACCTCTGTAACTTGGGGTTTTACTCTAGCAAGTGTCAATTTCTTAGCTTTGCAGTTGTAGTAGATCTCTTTAGGTGTCTGTGGTGGTTCTCACTGTTAAGTGCTCATAGAAACGGTCCATAAAAATACCTGCTCAAATATTGCGGTGATGATAATTAATAAAGTCCTTGTAGCTTGTTGTAAAACTGTATTGCTTACTGGCTTGTACTTATAGAAGGACTTGCATGGCTTTTAGTCAAATCAAGGGTAAAACACTATTATTACTTGCACCTTCCATGCTTACTGCTGCCACAGAGGAAATGGTCATGAGATATTGCCACCTATGCAATACCAGCAATGGAGTAGTTCCACGTGCACCCCTTGTATCAGAGAAGTTTGCACAAACACCATTATTATTTTAAGATTACTGTAGATGGCCTTCCAAAGAACTTATTCCACCCACTGACAGGAATTACAGGAGCTGCTGGGGGGATATGAGGGGTGGGATTCCTCTCATCCACTTTGAGACACTGACAATGGTGATTTTGATGAACTTAACTACAAACCCGGGGCCCTTTATCATCGCTGGGGAGAAGCAGGCAGCTTTGGGGCATGGTTAATCATAGTCTCTTTTAGACATCTGCTTTAGGCAAAGAAGAATCACATCCTAGGATATCTCTTCTGACTATGCCTGCACTGATAGTAAGGCTAGCTCTGCATTTATGCTGTGGAAGTGCAGACGCAGTGAGATGAGCTCCGTGGTTGATGAAGCCCAAAAGTGCAGTCCTCAGGAGCCTCGGCTCTGCATTTGCACACACCCAGGTGGCTGCTGTCAGATGACCCTGTCATGTGTAAGTGGAATTGGCTTCATTTCCTAGCCCGAGAGAGGACTCTGAGGCTTATAGGATTCATTCAGGAGAAACTGACAGTTTGAAATACAACAGTCAAGTTTCATTAACAATCATGCCAGGAGGAGCATACTCGTGTATCCAGTACCTCAAAGAAAGGAGAATTCCTTTAGGCTATGGGAAGTGCAAGCTTCTCCATGCAAGGCAGCTCACGTCCAGCCACATCTCAAGAACCTACCTTAGCTCTTGGTCTGGGAGCTGGAATGGGCTGGGATCATTCTCCTTTTGAGGCAATGTCACTTGGCAGCTAACTGTGCCAAATAAAAAAAAAATTGGATCCAAGGTAATGCACTTCCCTTGAAGAGGGGAGTCCAAGGCTGCTGCCCTGCTATGAGAACGATTTCTATATTTAATGCAGTCTTCAGTGTCTTAAATCCTGTGTGCTCCTTCTGTCAGGTAGGTGATTTAATGGCTTCACTCCAAAACGTGCTCCTTACAGTTTCCCTCTGAGCAGCACCTTTTCCCGAACTGTGGAAAATTAGGTCATGCATGAGCCTTGGGGCTGACATTCAGCACCACAGAGAATGTAAAAAGTAGATAATTTTTAATGTTTGCCTTTATCTCTCTTCCATTTGGCACACGGAATGACAGTTATTAAGAATTTGTTCCCTGTAATGAATACAGAGTATTAACTCCATGGGTAGTGCCAAACAGAGGGATGGGTACATTGGCATGCTTCCTGACACTTGCTGACCTCTGAGAAAGGTGGTCACATATCCCTGGTGTTCAATTTGGGCTAAAACTGTAAATGGCAAATTTTCAGGTTGATAAGCTGGTTGGGGTAGCTAAGGAATGACTATATGCAGGAAGAAAGTAACTTCAGATGAAATTATTTCTATAAATCCAAACTGGCATCATTCTTTGAAAGAAATTAAATACACCACCTTTGTTGTATTTAAGTTTTGTCTCGTTAAAAATAGGGCAAAACTATAATAGAATTTGATCACCCTGACTGGGGCATTGTAAAGAAGGGGCCAGGCACTAAGTAGCTGATGCCTAAGTCAGAGAAAAAGTTAGTTTCCCTGACATGAAGGGAATGAATTTTTAGAAAGCTGTTCATTGATATCTGACAAACAGCTTGAAAGGGATGCCAAACCCTCCGGGTTTCTGTCATAAGCCTTAAAATGCATTTGCATATTTTCTGCATAGAAACGGGATTTCGCTTTCTCTTGCCAAACTGCAGAACTAAAAGGATGCAAAAACTCTATCTAGTCCAAAGGGCTTGGAGGGAAACTTCATAATAAGAATTCAAATGTGTACAAAAGATTAGGAAAATGACTTCAAATGGGATTTCAACCATATCTGAGAGACCCGCAAATCCTGAGCAGCCTGGTAGTCAAAATACCACTTATACTGTCATTAAAAATCTCCAGGCATTTCTCACTTAAATATCTTCACACAAATTAATGTTGTCAAAGGTGCTGTTGCTTAGTTTTATTGATACCAAATGCAAATTTTCTGAGAGTTTTGATTTCTCTTTCTCAGACTCCCAGCAGTATGGCTTAAGTAACATCATGAATAGGATCAGAGTGAGGGAGGAATAAAAAAATGGTCTTCCTAGTGCACCTGGTGGTGGGGTTTCTTCATTTCTTAATGTCCTTCCTAGCTGTACCATGCACTGAGTTGTTGTAGGTTGATCCAGGAGGCCCCGAGCTGGGAAAGGCGAGCAGGTCCCGTGCCAGAAAGGGCAGCTCTGCTGCTGTAGGTGCACAACCTGCAATGGTCCTGAGCAGGATGGGTGTGACTCCTGCAGGTGGGCTTCAGCTGGATACTTGGCTGGTGAGCATCATCACCCGTGGTGATGATGACAGATGATGACACCCCTCTGGCATCCCTTAGGCTGCTCTTAGGTCTCTCAGTAGAGGAAAAAGCTTGCAAAGACAACAAAACATTTGGGCTGCTTAATATGCAGGTGATGTTTTGTTGGCAACACCCTCCACATTGTGGGCTAATTATGCTTTTTGCATTTTGAGGAGAGGGAAACATATGACTGCAAGAGGAATTGATGACGAGTGAAAGTCCCATATCATTTTTAGCAACTCTATTTACTCTCTGGTTGTCAACCAGACCAGGGAGTAATATGGATGGAGTTCTCATTTGTATTAATGGAGGGCTGCCGTGTAATTTCCCGTGCATTGAGCAAACAATACACTGCCATTGCGAATACGTGGCGTTGCCATTGACCTGATTGATTTTGAGTTGCAGTGGGGGATGTGCTAAGTGATGTGTGAATTAGTAGTACAGGAAAGGAAAGGTTAATTTCCATTCATTTCCGTGAATGTCTGCATTAGCCAGGGCTGTCTGAAGTGAAGTGCAAAAAGGAAAATCAGTACTGATACAGTTAGATGCCTGCCCATAATGCCATTAGATGTTACGATGTTGGAGAATAAATAAACTATCTGTGATTTAAATTATGAATCTGTGAAACACTGGTGAGGTTTCAAAACTGTAGGAAAGGGTTGGTATCACAGAGATCTGATATCTTTAGAGATCTGCCCCTGTTTGTGTATGATATGGCTTCATATCCTTCTACTCCTCTGTTTCAAGGCTCATGTAACACCAGTGTAGGTTGACAGAGTTTCACAACATGAAGAGTGTAACATGGCTTCACATCATTTTCCTACAGAGAGTTGTGTTTAAGACCAAATAGTGGAGGGGGGGTCTATTAGTAGCTAAGAAGTGCTTTTGCCAGCTTTGCTTCTTTGACTGGAGTTCCCATAGGAACAAGAGGCACACCTCCTGCCTCTTGGAAGGGTGATCTGAGCACAAGACTTTAACACGTGCCACCTTGTTAAAGACAAGTTCAGCTTTCTTAGGTTGCCTGCTTTTGTAATTTGTCCACAGGCAAATTGGGTACTGTGGCCCAGCTTTCCCTGGAGAGCATGGAGGAGTTTCCTGCCCACAGCTTGGTCAGCGTGCTCCACTGGGGGGTGAATGAGTGGTGGAGAGTCCTGCAACGGGGCTGCCAGGCTGTGCCTGGCTGAGCAAGTGGAATGAGAGGGGAATCTGGGATAACAGTCACTCAAGGCACATGCAGAAGCAAAAGCTACCAGATTTTCCAGTTTTTGCCATTAAAATTACTAGTTGTCTAGGATACGTCGGACTGCTTGGGGCACATCTCTTTCAGGTACCTAAAATCAAAATCTGTTTGTGGACCTGGGTCTTACAGGCTGGCAGAGGTGCTGAAGCTGATGAAAGTCAAAAGACATCAGTTTCAGTGCATAAAAGTGTTAAAGCATTAGTTTGAACAGCAGACAAAAATGGGTTTGCTTCACAAAGGTGGTTTTCTAATAAAGACAATTTGGAAATATATTCCATGGTTGGTGATGTTCTGGTCTGACTTCTTGAAAATAAAATTACAAAACAAATACTCTGCTTGCTATGATGTATTCCAAGGGGCAGCATTTATGTAGGAGTATGTTTGTAGCAATTTTAGAAGTGCTATTTTTGATATAAGTATGTGGTGTTTTTTTCAGTAGATAGGGAAGATGTTTATTTATTTTTCACATTGGTTTCCATATTTTGTTTCCAGCAGAATCAAAATGTCAGACAAAAGCGATTTAAAAGCAGAACTTGAGCGCAAAAAGCAGCGTTTGGCTCAGATAAGAGAAGAAAAGAAACGGAAGGAAGAAGAAAGGAAAAAGAAAGAGGTAAATATGCAGAGTGCCTGCTCATTTCTGCAGAATGGTCTTGCTGAGTGTTGTATACTCCAAGATATCTGTCATGTGGAATGAGATCCTGAAACCTGAATCAGTCTGGCCTTAAAATCAAAATGCTTATTTTTGTCAAGAAAGTTGGGATGAGGGTATTGCTTTTAAAACCAACGTGCTGTCAGATGACAACAGTTTAGACAACATGATGTGTATGTGTGTGTAGAAAGAAAAATTGATTTGCCACGATGCTTTTTCCTGGGCTTTCCTTCAATGGAAAGGGAGTGGAGAGTGCAGAAAGACAGAAAGACGTCTTACATTTTTTTGAAGCCATTACAATCTAAATATGTATTTTGTTCTCTGAAGACCAGCTTGATTACTGGCTAAGGCAACAGATTTACAATTATTATTCTCCAGTAAAGTATAACATAATTGCAATTGCATTTTCATCTTCTGGCATGGGTGCATCTTTCAGTTCTGTTAAAGTTTGATTGACATATTAGTTTATTTGTCCTTGACAATATGCATTAGGTTTTTCATTAAGGGATTTGTACTTCTTTTTATTCAGTCACTTAGTGGAATAGAGGTGAGAATTGACAGGGAGTGGATATTCATTTTCATGCAAAGTCAGAGAAGCATTAAGTGATTATGTTTCTTTTCCTTCAAATGTCAACACTTACCATAGTTTAAAGCACCTGTTATCCTTTACTAATAACTGGTTTCCTTTTAAACTGACACTTTAATATTGTACATGAATTTCATGGAATTACCGTGGAAATGTGATGTGATCCAAGAAATCCACGTTCTAGTTTTGGCTGTCTTTTTAATCTTTTTTCATTTGAGACATTTTTGTGCAATTACCGACACACATCCCAGTGAGGCTTCTAGTGGTGCTACGGGAGTCCTCTGTAAACAAGACTTTAAATGCTAACATTTTCAGTGTTTGTTACTAGCCTGTTAATGAGTTAAAGAGATGGGAGACAAGCTAATGTCTTGAGGAACCTATTAAGTTCTTTTCTTTGTCCCCTGCCTCTGGTTGGGGACCAGATCTTGTGGAGATCCCGCTGTGGTTGGAACTTTCCCTCGGCCCATATAGCCAAATGCAGCTAAGGACACCCAGCTCTACAAATTAGCTGTAGTGCCTGAGTGTGGCACCATAAATGTGTTATGCTGCCTGATTTTGAAGTTTTTGGTCTTCAGGAATGAAGTCTAACATTCAGTTAGATGAGTAGATGGTGCAGAAGACTTTTCTAAAACCTCACATACTATAAGATACTTCAGGCTAGCTCGTGGGAACAGCTTGAGCTCAGGTATGTTCTTTTTCCTCTGTCCTGGCTGCATACAAACCAGAGAAGGTGGAGATGCTTCTGAACTTCTAGGTTTGCCAGTGTACCTAGACCACTAACAACAGCAGGCTGGGGCACTCTGCAAGTCCCTTATGTCCTATCCTCTGGCTTCAACAGAGAGGGAAACCTCTCTGTTTGGAGGCTAGACAAGATCAGCCAATACAGAAGTAAACATAGGATCCAAAATAGAGAGGCAGGTGCCTCCAGGCATTGTCTATAAGAACTCTTCTGGGATTGGTATATTTCAGGCATGATAAAATAATAGACACAGCCAGCTGTGTTTTGCGTTGCAGCTCACTGGTTACTGCACTAGACTATGAAGTAGAAAATGGGTTCAGATCTTTTGTGTGCTTGGGCAGCAAGCCTGGTTCTTTCAGTGGACTGCTCTAACCACTTGTCTGGAGTACCACTTCTATCCATCTGCCCTACTAAATTAGAGAATGGTGACCCAAATATAAGGGATTCTGGCTAATGGAGATGTTGCTTCTCTTATTTCTGGGTTCTGGTAGGCCTGCGAAAGCCATTCTATGTGGATGAATTATTATTATTATTATTTTTTTTTAATTCAGGCTGATCTACAGCAAAAGAAGGAACCAGCTCAAGAAGATTCTGACCTAGACCGCAAAAGAAGAGAGACAGAAGCTTTGTTACAGAGCATTGGTATATCTCCAGAACCACCTCTAGGTATTTAAGAGGAGCATACTGTGAAGCATTCAGTTCTGCCATAATGAATGCGTTCTTTCTAATAAAGCATGCTTTGCTTTTTTGATTTTTGGCTGTATTAGTGAAGTGAACTCTTCTGTTTGAATGCCCACCATACCATTCACATATACCAGCTCATGGCATTTTAAGTACTTATCATTGCCAGAAACACCCGTTTCATTTCTTCAAGAAATTTTTGTGAATGTAACGCAGGCGGTTTTGCATACCAGTAGTGATTTCTTTTCTGATGGATTAATAGATTTTCTGTCACATCTATCTGATGACCCACAAATAATATAATAAGTGCTGTACTTCATTAGCCCCAAGTTTTGTTTCATAAATACAGATTAAGCATTTGCTAAGGAAGGAGGAGTAAAATTGTGTGGGAGCTCCCATTGATTTTCTCTAAAAATCAAGCAAAATGGGAGAGGAGAAGTAAAAAGACAAATCACAATTACCAAAAAACTTATCATCAGATCATTATTGTAGATTTCAGATCTGGTTCCATGTGCTTTACTGCTTTTTTGTTGGTGGCTTTTCAGTTGTGGAAACTGCAAAGTTTAAAAATACATGTGGCAAAGTTTTTAGTATCTAAATATTGGTTATCTTGATTAAGTTCCGGCTGACACATTGGGTGGCCCTAAAGTGAGAACTTCATAAACTATATTTTGTAAATTATATAGTGATATTACAAAATCAGATACATTTTTAATATTTGAGCACTTAAAATTTCTATTTCAATTTATATATAATTTATTTATTTATGAACTCATTTTATCTTTCAAAGAGGAGCCACGGATTTTATCTTTCTATATATGATAAAAATAACACACATTCGTGTTGTAAATTATTGGTTCTTAGTTAATTATTATGTATTTGATACTATCAAAAGAACATGAAGATTCACATATGAAATGATCCGTTTTAGATAAATAATAGCATTCTATCCTCTTTCATTCCCTATGTATACACTGACAATTAATATACAAAGGAAACTTTAATTCTGCCTTCACATATGCATATGATACTCAGATCCCACTGTGAATATGGACGGTGTGTGAATATACACAAACAGCCATGACATACCTGTAACCTGCCAAAGGACTGTCATGAAGATGAATTCACTTTTCATACTGCAGTCATTTCTGTGACAGTCTCTAGTGAGAATCCATGTGAAATGTTTGACCACATGGAAAATCTAAGTCTCTTGACAGGTCTGTCATTATACATTATAGAGCATAACAAAATAGTATAAAGTTTCACTCTGTAAAATCTATGAAAGGAAATGCACATGATTTAAACCAAATGGAAAACTTATTTTTTTGCATAAAAACCCCTTTTTGTGTTTTCTTCAGTGTAGCTGCTTTGAAGAATACTTGCATTAAACCTTGAATTGAGCCATCTCTTCATTTTAAATATTTTTGAGAAACCATTTTAAAAGAAATCAAGATATTTCTACTTTTTTATTTTTTTACTTCCTTGCTGAAGAGCTTAAACTTGGGCTGACCTTGAGCTATTAACTTCTTTTCCTGTTAAAGGAAACAAAACTGGATTTGCATGAAATATGCTTCAAAAGCCCTGGCAAGCCAAAAAGAAAATCATTTCTAGAACTTTTGCAAATAGTATCTAAACCAAGGGAAACTTTTCCTTGAGTGTTGAAATCATGTCCCACCTAAAATGGCAACCTTATACAACCTAAATTACTTAAGAAAACAAGATCACTACGCAAACTAATGTGTATTCTCACCATGTTGGGAAATGATTTTAACTAGCTGGATTTCCTTGTTTAGCTTTTATTTGAGATGTCATTTCTGCACTGCAGTCTTAGAACATATCTAATGGACATTGGCTTTTAATTTAAACGGAAATTTTGAAAAGTTTGCTTGCTCTGTTGCCTCCTTGACATTACCAGAAGAGTTCACTCAGCTTTCTGACAAGACAAGGCCCTGATATTTCTTCATATCTTTAAAATCTTTTGCAAATCATCTTCAAAATATATGCGAGAAAAAAGTGCTATTTCCACAGATATCTCTTCCACTGATTAGCTGTAGAATCACATTGGGCTTTCAGTCCTGTCTAAATTCATGTCAGTTTTAACACTTCTAGAAGACTTAAAATTCACTTGACTCTCTTCCTTTTCTTTTTCTTTCCTTTCCTTATTTGCTTTCACCATTTCAAACTCTCCTAATCATCCATCCACTATCATTTTGGTCCATTGGTTTTGATTTGTCTGACACTGCTCTTCATCAGTGCAGTCGCTGCATGTGTTAACATGGGATACCTGTTATTTTCATTATTTAGTCCCAACCCCTATGTCTCCCTCTTCGAAATCAGTGAGCACACCCAGTGACGCAGGCAGCCAGGACTCTGGAGATCTGGGACCCATAGGAAGGTAAGACATAGAGACAATGGTGTTGAATAAATATGTTTGTTCACTTTGCACTTAATTCCACGCTTTTACCTTTGCTTCCATAAATAAGAACATGCTGTATCTAATGTGTACTTCCGTTTCTGCATTTTCCACTGTGTGTCACCATCCTGTAAGACTGGTCTTAGACGTGAGGTAAATAAGTGCACACAGCAAGCTGATTTTAAGACACGAGACAGAACCTTGTATTGGAAAGAAAAGCTGAATTTATGGTTCTACAGAGGCCAATAGAAGTCTGTCATTCTGTGTAGATATAAGCTAAAAATAGAGAAAGTGCTCAGTTACAGTACCTGTTGCTCATGTGATTGTTTACAGTAATGTTTGTCCATATAACCAGTCCCCTGTGAGGTCCTGTAGAACGTGTCTTTCTATGTGTAACACCAGGCTGTTTTGGGCTCCTACATAGCTGTGCATTGCAGTGTGTGGAACTGGCAGTGGTAAAGCAGAGCTTGTATAGAAGCAGACTGAAACACCCCAGGACCAACTGGCAATTTTGTCTTAGAAACTGTGGCTATCAGAGGGTGGGAGGGAAGCGGCTCTCCTCTTGTGGAAAAGAGTGTAAGGGATGGGCACAAGAGCAACCTTCGTGTCTTTGTTCATATGGTCAAAATTTGAAATGCAAGTGGCAATTCCTGAGTAATTCCTTGTCTGGAGTAAGAAAGTAATGAGGATGCTGCTGTTAAAGGAGCATGTGTTCGAGTAAGAAGAGGCCCAAGCAACTATTCTGTGTATTTTGAAAAATGTAAAACATGGGTCCAAATAGCTTTTTTTTGTGTGTTAAACCAACTCAACATAAAACCAGCTCATCAAATCTGTGAGCCAAAAACTCTGATAATGGCTTGAAAACACAGTGATGACTGTCTGCAGTGAACAGTTGTAAGGAATAGGTAACATACTTCTACCTACATAAACGCTAATCTCACAGAGCTTCAGGTCACCAGGTTTAATACCACACCAGCCTTCTGCTTAAAAAAAATGACATTTCTGTTAGCTGAAAGTATATTGTGTTCCCCTTCAGCCAGATGCAGATACCTTCCATTGAGAGGAGGTTGCACAGCTGTTGCTGAAAGCTGCTCAGCCCTTCCCTGTCTACCCTCTAGAAGGAATGGAGTTTGTTAGGAGGGAAAGCTCCAGCCTGTGAGATTTATCTGTTCAAAACATGGTAAATAGTACAATGCTATATTCATAAGCAAATGCAGTAGACTTCAGCACGTCAGAATACTTTGAGCAGAACAAAAAATGTTTAGACTACTGTTTAGGATAAAGTTATTCCCCACAGTCCTACAGGCAACTGTGACAATGTTGTCTGGAGACCTCTAAATTCCTGTTTTCCTTCTGAGCATTAGTGGCGTAACTTTTTTGATCTTAAGATAGTGAAATACCCTTGGAGGAATGTATTTTAATATGGCCTACACTAGCACTTTAAATTCTGCCCAACAGCCAACAAAAGCACATGACCACATATCCTTACAGAGAACTTCATTTGCTGTCTTCTTCAAAGCTCACGAGGTATTACATTGTGGGGTATCATTTTAGATCCATTTTCTGGATTAGTGAGACCGTACTGGGAATTCTGTGTTAATTCCAAGACCTTACTTGCTGTCCACGGGTTTGCTTGCCATCCTCTCTGGTATTCACAATGCTGTGTTTTGTACCAGGACAGCCAAGGGTGTTTGTGCCTGTCCTGACTGATGTGTGGTAATGGAAGTTCTACAGGCCCCGGGGAATCCCTATAACCAGCGGGTAGCACTGGGTGGCAGTGAGCTTGTCACTGGGTGTGTGTAGGTGTATTCAGTGTGGGTTTGTGTGCAGGAGTACACTCAGACATGCACGTGTGATGGAGCTGTCCAACTTGGAGAGGAAAGAGGCTGCTACTGCCTTTAAGAGAGGCCCTACTGAGAGCTCTGAGGAAAGCAAGAGATCTTTGTGTGTGCCCATGTGAGATAACAGTGCAGAACTAGGTCGTGTTCAAACTCCTCTGAGATGTTGGCACCTGGCAGTTGTCAGACTCAATCTGTTTATCAGGTATATCTGAAGCTTGCTTCCACTGGCAATTTCCTGTGAAAATTCCTGTGATTTCTTACAGAACAGTGAGTATAGCTGAGCTAAATCTAGAAATACAAGTTTCTGACAGCCGCTTTTCAGGAAGGTTCTTGATAAATTGTGAGGGTTCAGACAGTGTTAAGTAGGCCTTGTCCTGGAACCAGAGACCTCATTTGATTTTACATAAGAAGATGAAAACTAGCTGATAACTTGTTCACTATGGAAACTAGTTATATGGGGAGAAGAAGGGCCCCATCAGGCAATGCGTAACAGCAGCAAGTTTTTTGGCATTGAAGCTAGACAAATATGAAACCAGAAAAAACTTTGTAAAATTTTAATGATCAGACAAATTAATCACTAAAGTGATTTACTTAAAAACTCCATTGGATCTTCTATCACTGGACATTTCTCATTCAGGATAATGTGCCTGCCCAACAGGCAGATAATAGCTCAAACAGCCATTCATTCGGAAGAGTCATACAGCTTTTTGTTGCACAGGATAGTCCCTTTTGGCAGAAGATCTATACATGAGTAGTGCTGCCGGCCTGCAGCACCATTGTCCATTATCTCCAGCATAATAGCTCAAACAACATTGCCTTTTCCCTGATGAGATTAAGCTTATTAGCAGAAGGTGTGGGGAGGACTATGTAATAGCACTGAATTATGGAACCATTTCTGTCCTGTGTAGCCCAAGTTTTTATGTTTGTTTTTTTTTTTTTGTTTTGTTTTGTTTTGTTTTGTTTTGTTTTGTTTGTTTTGTTTTGTTTTGTTTTTGCTGCTTGACCTTTAGTACCATGTTGCTATTTATCATAGCCTTTTCACTAAGGACAACACCAGGTTTCAGGAGCATTCCAATGTCCTGTTTGATACATGGCAGGACAGTGTTACAGCAACAGTAAGAAAGACCATGTGGTAGATGAACAGTGGTGCTTGGAATTGCTTTGAATGCTTTCAGTTGGACAGGACAGGAAACTTTTTTTTTTTTTTTCTTGGTTGTAGTAGGGATCAATTCTGGGTAAGCAGGGATGTGTTATACGTTGATTCTGGAAGACTTTACCATAACTGTAAGCCTAAGAAATAGGTTCAGCATGTGCTGCTCTTTGTTACCAAGCTGCTCCAAACAGTTCATTACAGCCCTATTGCACAGAGAGCAGTTTTCCTATTTCCACATGGCTTTGCACACCCTTCTTAACTGTCATAAACCAGTGCCCATGGGAGAGGCATGGTTTGCTAGCTATCATACCTCGGACATTCTTACATCTCATCTCCTCAGCACTCACAGCTTCATCTGGGGGAGTGTACAAGGACAAACCTTACACAGTGCTTCAAAGCTATGTAGTGCAATATTAGGTCTTGTGGATTAAGCCAGCTTTCTGGAGGAGCCTCAGTACCATGACACAGGTAGAGCCAGAGCACTAGGGTTGGTCTGCACTTTGCATGCAAGCTCAACATAAGACACTAGAAATGTCTCTCTGCTGGAAGGATGCGCTCCCGTGACCGAGCAACTTTCATCGCTAATATTAGCCTGCTCTGGTGTGTATCCTTGTGTTACCTGTAAGGTGTCTGTGTGCTCAGCTTGGTGTATTGCATGCTTGGAGGAGCTCCATTTGGGGATGAAGGTGTGATTTAGCCATTTGGCCCATTTTTTTCTCCTTTCTCCTTAGCTGTTTCTGTATGTTCCCAGTTGGATTCATTACCATACAGTTACAGGTTTGCACAGTGGCATCCCAGTTACATGTATTGTCGAACAATGGGCTTTGTGTGCGTGTGAGTGCAGTGAAGCTCCATGCACATAGCACTTCCCTGTGTGCATTTTGCACTGGAACACAGGAATCCCATTAGGCTATGTATAAGGTTTCCCACCTTCCATCTGCTCAGTAAAATGCAAAAGGCTCAGCTGTCTTGGACATGTAAAGGTTAATGGTTGCCTTTCTTTCTGCAGCAACTTCATCTGTGCTCTTTTGATTTCTAACTTGCATATTTTGCAGCCCATATGTTTAGCTACCTGATTATTTTGTGGGCTACCACAAAGGCAAAGATGATAGGAAGCATTCTGAATCTTCTGGTAGCTGCTATCAGAGAGCGGTTACTTCAGTGTAGTCTTTTATCTGCTGTAATATAATTCAAGCATCCAGGTTGATTATTTCATACTATTTCTCTCACAGTCCATTAGTTTTGGTGTTTTTGTCTAGCTACAGCTATGCATTCTATAATTGTTGATCTTGCTTGGATTAGGGCACTACATAATACTTAGTTTAAATGGTTTTTACCTGGATTATGTTGTTGCTCCATTGTCAACACAGTTTTTGAAATGCATTTGATGCACTGAAATCGGTTAGCTTCCTTCAGGGCCTGCAGTTTATTTGCAGTAAAGCTTTGCAGGGTCAGTCCTTGTAAAGATGAAGCTGTAAATATTTAATGAGAGATAGTGAGAAAATAACTTTGAGCATAGCATTAGGTAGCAAAGGAAAGAAAAAAAAATAAAGGGAAATAAAATCTTTCAAAGAAGTTCTGTAGCAGCAATGTGCAATTTCTCATAGGAGTTAGACCACTACGTAACCCTGGCTGTCTCATCATCACTGCAGTTTTTTGTTTCTAAGTGAAAAGCTGCAGCCATCCTAGGAATAGAACAGCTGTCTGTGATGCTGGAGGGCTTTTCCCAGGGGAGCTGTATTGCCTTTGGTTGGGGCTGTTGGCATGCTTTTTTGTCCACTGTGTCAGTTCATCTTGCAGTGACTGTGACCTCTGAATGTGTCCCCAGATTGTGTTCCAGACAGCACAGTAGCAGCTGTCACATCAGCTTGGATGTTCTTACTGACAGGGAATCAAGAGCATGTCTTCTGTTCTCTTACTCTCTTTTGAAGTTTGCTGACAATATTTGTCTCCATCTGTGTAAGTTTTCATCGAATGTGACTCTGAGTTTCTTCCATCTACTGTGCATGCTTTGAGCCCCTTGGGTATAAAAAGAATACCTCACGATATGTTTTCTTTCACTGTCTTGATGTCTGCCCTCAGTTTGTATTGACCTGATGCAGGGAGAAGCAGATGTAATTCCAGACCTTTTTCTCTGCATTGTGGTATTTACTCCTTTTTGTGCAGTTATTCAGTGTTCTGCTTTTATACAGTGCCTAAACACACACGTTGGACTTGAGGTAACTCTACATCGCATCACGTCTGAATCTTAAACACAAACATTTCTTTCTCAGATAATAGTCACAAGGGAAGGAGGTAGCTCTGGAGCATCTGGGCACTGAATGAGTCAGTGCATGGCACTTACTTAAACAATATATTTACCCTTTTGCAGTTTTGTGTGTAACCTTGCTCACTGTCAGCCAAGACTAAAAAAAGGTACATCTAGTTAATAAGTGTGTTCTTTGCCACGTAACAATTAAAATCATAAAGAATTTGTTTGCTGATCTCTTGTAAGTGTATCCAAATGCCACTGAAGTCTTTACGTTCTGTGCTTTTCAGACTTTCTGCCTGAAAAAAAACAGGCATTGCAACTCAGCTTTTATTTTCACTGTTTTATTTTTAAACAACTCCTTACATAGTCAGTAATAAAACACACTGACAAGCTGAAGAAAGGGTACCAGGATGCCACTCCCCTTTTTAGATGTCTGCTTTGCTGTTTAGATGCATGCAGAAGGCAAAGGAAGAGGTTGGATCCTGTTCTCTAGTTCAGTTGTACAGGAAGGTTGGGTTATTGTAGTGGATTGTCTTTTACAGTCTGTGCAGCATATTTTCTGTCCTCTCTTTAGGTACAGAAAACATCTCTTATAGACCGTAATAAAAACACATTTCTGTAAGATCTGCTAAAACCACTGCCACATAGCCACATTGCCTAAGGCTCAGCTACTTTATCATTAAGTAAGTGCGTTTGACAGGTTCTCTGCACTGATGCTGTTCATCATTGCTGCTTAGCGTTAAATTCTCCACACTTCATTGTGTTACCCATTTCGCAAATGACAGGGATCCTCCATAAATGTGACCGGTACAAGTGGGTCTATATTGTGTTGCCCCAGGAGCAGCAGCTTTAACTGTTATTAGTATCAGATTTATTTGTTTATTTATTTTAAGACCAGTTTATATGTGCAAAATGGCTTTTAAATGGCTGTTTTACTGGCATACATATTTCATAAATGTGCTGAGCCAAAGGGAAGCACGGAACAATGTAAAGACTTGAAGAGAGCTGCAGGAAAGACCAAGGGAAAATAGCTACTTTATGGTGATCTTCACTTGAATGGTGTTTTATTCAAAAAAGAAGGTTTTTAACCCTAGGGACTGTTGTGCAGCACAGACATGAATCTGAGTGGAGAGTCAACAGAAAGGTTTGTCTGGTGGCTAGAGGCACATGAGGTAACCCGTGGGGTTGTCGCTCTGTTTTGGTGGGTTTGGGCTTGGGATGGGATGTTTGTCATTACAAGATAAGGCAGAATTATACATCCCAGCTGTTCAATTTTCTTCTATATTTACCGTGGTACCCTCCTTGGGATCTCTTGGCACATGAGTTTCATCTTACAGTTTCTTTCAGTGTTAGAGGCCAAATTGTGCCTTAAGTCTTCCTGGCCTGAATCTTCCTGGTGTGTGTGAAGGAGTGACCCAGGGACTGGGTTCAACTGCCTCAGCTGTCATTGCTGTAGAAATTCACTGAAATTCACAGAAATTCTCTGCTTTTTAAAGCAAAACAGCAAATCTCTCACATTTCCCATTTGCAACCCATTTATGTGACAGGAGCAGTGCTGGCCAATCCTTTTCCACAGAGCACAGACTGCTCGGCGTGAATACTGCATGGAGCTGCTTGCAAACGTCAGGGCTTGCCCTATATAGGTCCATACATACAGCTGGAGGAAATGGTGGGTTTCTTGCATCCTGCTCCCTCCTTTTGTGCCTGCACAAGAACAACCATAATCCTACTCCTTTACATTCGGTGTATATTTAGCACAAAATTTCTGAAGCCTCTCCCTGCCGATTTTTTTTTTAGCCTATAAACATAAGCAGACACCTTCGGGACTGATATTTGGCAGTCGCTTTCAAGTGTCTGCACATCTGACCTAGAAAGCAAGGAGTGTTTCTCAGTGCGTGCCAGTTACAAAGTCAGAATGGTCCATATTAATTAGAATCATCTGCAATCCTTTTAGCATGTGAGCCTGTGGCATCATTAAGGATTTTTGTGCTTTCATTCCTGAAGGATGGATAGAGTTCAGTCCTCCAGATCTTTGATTATTTTTCTCATTAGCAAGCATCTCCATGCTATAAATTAAAGGAGAAGGGAAGATTGCCATTCCCAGGGTGCTTCATAAAATGCCTTGGAAACCTGAGCCCCAGCTGCATCCAGAAGAAAATAATATTAATGTTTAAAGCCCCACTTAACCATTTAGATTATCAGCAGTAATTATTTTTCTGTAGCTTTTTCCAGGCATATCATGCATATATTTAGTCAGATAATCAGATGATTTGGGGGACTAATACACTAATGCTTTTAGAAAAAAAACAGGTCATTTTATTAGTCTTTAAAACAACTTACTTGCTAAGGCCAGCTCAGCCTAAGCAGAATTTTTCTTGTATAGAATCTCATCTTGATTTAATTAAATTTTGTGAGATTATCTCTAATGTTAAACAGTTTAACGTAGTTAAACTGGTACAGTTTGTACATGTAGACTTTTTCTTCCTCACAAGCCTGCTGAAAAGCTCCTCAGAAAATACCCATTCACAATTTTATGTTTAATCTGGTAAAATAAAAAGAGACTCTGAGTAGCTATTTCAGTAACTCTTTTTTTAGGATTTTTCTTCAAGTCCATAAAATGCAAATTCTTGCTACTGGAAAGATTTCACTAAATCCCCAGATCTAACAGTTCTAAAGCAGAATAAATCTAAGCTGGTCTATTAAAAGACAGATAGTAGTGTTATGAACATTTTTGACATTTTAACTGTTGATGTGAGAAAATCTAACATTTTGATAACTGTCATACAGTGAGTTCTTGCTTTCAATTTTCTATTTTGTAGCAAAAATCTCCTCCTCTTCTGGAAGGATTTTGCTGTTTCTGTTCATACACATAGGTACACTATCACAAAATAAATTGTGTAAAGGAAGGAAAGCATCGACTCTTCTCCTAGGTACTCAATTACTCTGACACAAATGTGAAAATTTGCCTTTTTTTCACGTTCTTCAGTTGAATAATACCAGACAGTATTGCAGCTTCTGGTTGCTGTTTGACTCTTCTGAAACACTATGGATTGTCTTTACTAGATTTGATTAATAAGTATAGCCTTGTCCTTTAGGGGACTGTTTCCAAAGTCCCCTGAAGTTTTTGAGAAAACTTTCCTTATCTACACATCCTTTTGGATCAAAGTGCCCCAATGTGAGTACTGCAGTTCCTTTAAAGCATCTGCAGGACCCGATAGCATTTCCGATCATCTGAGTTCTGTTTTGTTGCTTAGACATATTCTTGGTGTAAAAAATAAATAAATAAATAAATATTTTTTTAAAAAGAATTTTCAAACTGCTTCAGGGTTTGCTACAAGAACAAAGCGACTTGTGCCTTCCCCCTCCTGAACATGTTTTTTATTAATGCATTTTCAAGATGACACTTCATGCTATCCAGCACTTACAGTAAATCTGTGTGAATTCATAGGCTCAGCAGAAGCTTCTAACTATGTGACCTTTTGTCCTCGCAGATACTGCCTGCTGTTCACAGTGACCCTTCTGGTAAACCAGCATAAATTTCCAGACTAAGAAAGATTTCTGTAGCTGTAGCATAGAAACTGTGCGAATGACAAGGCTCATTACATTGCCAGGAGATCATATCCTGTAAAGTAGACCTGAATCAAAAGGACAGACTTCAAATAAATGAAATAAGTCCATGATGAATTTAAATTCTGATTTACTTAGCTGAATTCTATGGAATTAAAATCAACAAGGTGTTTGTCCTGTTATATATCCTTATAATTAAAACTATGCCAGAATTGTCCATTCTGATTTAAATTTCAAGTGGATTTTGCAAATTATTAAATACGTTCAGCAATATAGCCTTGATTTAAGAAGGATGTTGAAATATACATAGGTTTTAAATATTACCATGTCTATAATTTTTTATAAATATACCTTAAAAAAAAAGAGTTTTTTAAACTCATGCCCTTCTGAGAAGTGCTGCTAAGGTTGCCAGGCAGCTGAAAGACGGTGTTCTGCTCCCAGGGAGGTCATAGTTGCTCTTTTTATTGGTGAAGACTGGAAGTCTGAGGTGTCAGCCTGCTTGGGAGTGTAAATGCAAGCCCAAGTATCTGGCTGAGCTCCAGCAGTGGTGCCAAACTCCTTGTTCGCTGAATGCATTATGGCATTTTATTTTATGATTACCAGCCCAGCTCCAAATACAAGAATCCACAGTGATGTCAGGCCATTCTGCTGTATGTGAGAGTCTGCGTGTAAGTGAGCGTCTTGTTGAGAGGCACAAACCCTCCCTAAATGCTGATAACCATCTTGCTTATAATGTGCTTCAGAAAACAAGTAGCACAAGGAAGGTATTTTGTTTTTGCCAATCCTTTCAGAGTGGAACAGATCCGCTAAACAGAGCACAGATGGCACCAGAACAGTGGCTTAAATGCAAAACACCAATTGAGGCAAGTGGCACTTTTCCATCTCTGAGTAATAGCTCTGAGTCTTCTTTTTCTTGATTTTTTTTTTTTTTTTTTTTTGGAGACATCTTAAGTGTATGACAAATATCAGAAAGTGAAAATTACAGAGGAGAAAATTAAGATTACAAAAATCTAGAATGAAAGGAATAAAAACAAACAGCTTATCTATACACTTATATGTTTTCAAACGTGCAGTAGTTTCTCACTGACAGTTTTCTAGTCTTAAATTCATTCTGGCAATGTTCAGACCTTGGGGAAAAAAAAGTCTAGATACACAATAGATTACATATTAAACTTGCAAATAATACTGGATTGTAATTTAGGTGAAAATATTTGGTATCATATTGAAGAAATGCATTTAAACGTGTCTAAATCCTAGTATTTTACCAGCAATTTTAAAATAAAATCTCACAATTGTTATATCCGGTATTTTTAAGAATACAAGAGTTGGGTGGAACCTATTCTTCAATATATTATCCATATGCAGATGCACAGTTATAATGTAAGCAGTGCCGAATCTCATGGAAATTGTGATCTATGCCTGTATTTTAAGCATGGGGCTCATCTTTGCATAAAAGTAAAAAACAAGAGTCTCTTTATTCTTTACTAGTTAGGACTTTTGCCTAAAAACACTTTTTTTTTTTTTTTACTGCTCTTTTTTCCAAGTTTGCTTTTTTTCAAGTTGCATTTGAAGTTAGAAGAAAAGAAAGCAAGAAGTAGGTAGAACACTGCAGGCTTTCAAATAGCTCTCCTGTCAGAGCAGATAGCATCTTGACTCTTCAGCGCGTGCTAGCAGAGGATGAAAGGGGGAGCACTGAATCACACAACCCCAGAACTGGAAGGCTGAGGATGGGAGGTGTTCACCTAGAACAGGTTGCTCTGGCCATGTCCAGTTGGGCTTTGACTATATGAAATGATGGAGACTCCACAAACTCACCAGTACCCCTGGCTCTTTTTTCCTCAGAGCTGCTCTCCAGCCAGGCAGCACTTGGCATGCATGGGGTTTTTCTTCCCGAAGTGTAGGACTTTGCCTTTCTTTTCATTCAGCTTCATGGTGTTGCTGCCAGCCCATTTCTCCAGCCTGTAAAGGTCCCTTGGATGGCACAGCCATCTGGTTTATCAGTGATTCCTCTCAGCTTTGTATCATCTGCAGACGTGCTGAGAGTGCACTTTTCTCTGTCCTATAGGTAATTAATTAAGATATTTAACAGTATTGGACTCAGACTTCACCTCAGGGTACTCCACCTGTGACTGGCCTCCAGCTGGACATTGTGCTACTGACTGCAGCCTTGTGAGCATGGCAGTTCAGCCAATTTTCAATCTCCTCAGTGTTCACTTACCTAGTCCATACTTCATCGGTTTGTCTATAGGGATAGTTTGGGAAAAGGTATCAAAAGCCTCACTAAACTTGAGATAAAGAATACTCACTGCTCTCCATCAAACTAGTCATTTTGTTGATGGGGTTTCTAGCTGGTTAAGCACATTTCCCCCTTCATAAATCTGTGCTGACTACTCACCTTCTTCTTCACTATCACATCCTTAAAAATACATTCCAGGAGGATTTGTTCCTTTGCCTTACCACAGACTGAGATGGGCTGACTGGTGTGTAGATCCCCAGACCCTCTTTCAAACATGACGTAGATATGCTCATGGTCCCACCATCAGTGGCCAGGGGAGGGATACTTTCCTGAGAATGGCATGGCAGAGAGGAAAGATGCTCGTGCTGCTCCACTGTGGGCATATAATGTAGATGCTTCATTGGGTTGATTACCCACCCATTAGTTGGCCTTTCTCCCCAGATTCCCTGTGGACAGGCACCTCTGACACTGACTCGTGGTTGGAGTCTAGGTTGGGTACGCAGAACTCGTATATGGATCAATCTCCTGTCTTTCTGCTCCTGTGTAGGAAGGCAGTCATGATTGTTTCCCTGCTAGAGCACTTCCTTCAGGTGCCTGAAGATAGATGGGTATAAACATACCTGCTACCTTGGACAGGGAAAGTGGCAATAGTCATTTCTTCCCAACATTCATATAATTTTAGAAGCATTGCTCTGGTAAGCAAAGGCGTTTTGAGACTTGATATGCTGTGAGTGACTCCCCCTTCATTTTTTGTCTTTCAGTTTGGGAACAGTCTGTATTTTGCTTAATGGGGTTGGCCTCTGATCTCTGAAAACATCTGAACAGTTCAATCTGTGGAGCCATGGCACGCTCCTTCAATGTATTTTGGGTTAGAAGGGCACAGTTGTTCTCCACACAAGGGATCATTGTAAGATGTTGCTGTTAGTGCAAAGGAAGATGCTAGAGCTGGGATCTGTCCCGTCTAATGGTGTTTCATTAAATAATGAAGTGTATCACCTAGTAGTACCTGGTGATAGGAGATGCTGTAACATGGTATTTATTTTTCTCCAGTTCTGCTTGAAGGAACGATTTGCAATGCAGCAAAGAGATTTCTACCCTGCAAGAGGCCCCTTGGAAAAGCAGGGTTTGCTGTTACTTCTGTGAGTAGCCTTTTTCAAAAGCACAAATTTTCAGGCCTGGCTGCTCTTGACCTGGGAAGGGAAAGTGGGGGGAGAAGAGAAGTCATGCAGAACACATGTTCTGCAGCATCAGCAACGGATGAGGGAGGATTTGATTTTAGCTTCAGGGAAGAAGAGACAGAACAAAGCTGCCAACATGCTGGATTAGGGCATTTACCAGAGCTGAGCTGTACCACAATCTGACCATAATTCAGGGTATTAAATATCCTTTCATGATGAGGTCTTAATAAGTGTATGTGTTGGCACTGATGCCTTACATATTTCATATAGTATCATTAAGGCCAGATTCAGAGTTTTTTAAATCAGCTGAGAAGTTCTCACAAATTCCAGACAGTTTTAGATGATAAAAGTGATGTTTCGTTAATGCATTATGAGGTTGGGAATTTCCTAAAAGAGTTCAAATGTTTTATTTTATTTGTAGCTTATTTGTTATAGCCTTTTCCACATTTTTAATCTACATAAACAACATGATGCAGTTAGAATAAAACAGTCTGGAAGTAAGGTTCCACAGGGCACCCTAACATATGGCAGAGTGTCTGCTTTTCCTTTGTAATAATAATACAGAAAAGGGAATGCTTCTGTTCAAATGCCTTTTACTTCCTTAAATTTTGCAACAGCTCCCATCCTCTTGGAATTCTGTTCTGAATATCTCCCTAAGGCTGTGGACATGAATTCAGAATAGAAAAATGTCACAAGTTGCTTTACCATCTAATCTTTTCTTAAATGTGTGACATCTTGGTCTCTTTCTCCCCTTGCTTTCTTCTTCCAGGTTATTCCCTTATTGACTGGGGAGAAAGAAGATGCGTTGCATCAAAATGAACTAGTACTTTTTCAGTACAAATAGCTGAAACAGCAGCAGCATCTAAGAATGCTGTCCTAAATTCCTGAATTACTGAGATCATAATACATAGCAAATACAGAATACTAAAATAGAGGATCTAAAGGCATGAAAGCAGAACATTTTAAAGAGAGGTAATAACACCTCTACGTTGTCTACTTAGTGCAAGATCTTAAAGTCCTTGTTCCCTTCATGCTGCTTTAGAACAATCTGTTGTTTGATAATAGTTAGTTTTTATCCTACGATCACTCAAGGGCAGCCGTTGTTCACCAAACGTGTGGAAGGAAGATTGATAGCAGGGCTATTGTTTGTCACTGCGTGGGAGACTTATGTAGCAACCAGCATTGAAACAATGGGTAGTTCTCATTAAAACAGTGTCTCTGCTTTCTGGGTGATGGGAACAGCCTGATCTGGCTTAGTCCTGGCTGGGACTCCCATGACCAGTGAGTTTCCTTCTGTGGAGTTTCCAGGGTCTCTTTCCATGCCATGTGCACTCAGTTCACCTGAAGAAGGAGGCTCAACTCAGGTGGACTCCAGGAGATTTGTGGAAGGACAGTAATGTGCAAGGGAGTGCTGCTTTTAGCTGCTGTATAATGCTCAAGTCTCTTTTCCCCATTAAAATGTGGCAAAATGCTTTAGATCTCTTCTACATAGACCTGTGCCAAAATCCATTCAGCCTGTTCAAGGGAACTTTTCCCAAATTATGCTCACTCATACTGAGTGGGAGCACCTGTGCCTGACTGCTGAGCTACCAGTCAAACAGTTCTCCTAGGTCCATGCACTTGTCTTTGGGGTCTGCAATGTTACAACCTCTGCCCCTATCTTTGGGTGGCCAAAGTCCCAAAGCCAAAATCAGTTTTTACATATGAGGAAGAAAGAAAAAAAAGAGCAGCAATACGCAATCCTTTTCTTAATGAAAAAAATAAATCTTTTGGGAAAGAATTTGTGTACTAGGTTTGATAAAGGTTAACACTGATTTTTCACCCAGATCCAATGGCGTTTCACAATCCCCATTGAGAGCTGTCCACAGCAGAACAAACATAATGGTAATACTCATTGAAATGATCAGGGAATGCCATAAAATCTGCTCTTCACAAAGAGATTAGCTTTACTTTCCTAGTCCAGGTAACAGCACAGGCTAGTTAACAGCATCTCTGTGTTGCTAGTCCATCAAGAATCTGTTTATTTCTTCTCTGGTGTTATTGCCATGGGAACTGGCTATACTGCAGGTCCATATTACATCTCTACTGCTCACTCACTTTCATTTTGATCTGCAGACATTCTTCAGGTAGCAGGAAGAGGCAAAGGGCAAACCAGTCTTCTTCCTTGAAGCATGTAGTTGCTCCCTGATTTAAGCGTAGCCACTTGCATCGTGTCTCCTAGGGCAAGACTTGGGACCTGACGATCTGCTACCTGCAGCCTCAGTTTTTGCAATAACGTTGTTCAGCTGAGCTTGGGAGGACAACACAGCAGATCACTTCCTTATTTATTTTTCAAGACTTTTCAAGTTGTAGCATGATACAAAACAAAACAAACCAAAAAAGTATTATTTGGAGTACAAATCTAAGATTTTATTATTATTATTATTATTGGTCTAGGGGTTGAATACATATCTTTGCATTGGAAATTTCCACAATAAGTATTGCTGTGCTCATATTTGGGGGATTTGAGTGCTGTCTCAATTGTGTGAGGTCTCTAAATCCATTTTGTTCAGGCAACCAGCTGAGTGTGAGGTAAATGTGCCCTCTTGTAACTTGGTCTGGATTCTCAGAGGTGGACTGTAAGGTCTGGGTCTTTGCAGAGACCTGTTGCAAGCTCTTGCTTTAATCATTTGTTAATGGAGTTTTTCTGATGCAATAGTCTTTATTAGTCTTCCCTTGGGAAATTTTGTACATTTGGAACTGGATGGAGGGGGGAAATAACTGAAATGAGTTATGTATATTTTCTTGTAACTGTTTGGAAAGCCTGTATAAGTAGTCCCTAGGCAGCTATAACATTAGAAATAGGCATATGCATAGTGAGTCCTACTGCATGTTACTGACCTTGGTGACATTACAAGGCATTTTCACACAGATAGCATTTTTAATGGTGTATATGTAATGCATTAGACACTGATGCTTTTGCATTGCATCAGGCATTCAGATCTTTATGTCCGCTTACCTTTCTGCCGCACTTGAGCTACAGTCCTGTTCCAGGGAAAATCATCTGTTGTTTATTACTTCATTGTTTTATCTCTAATCCTTTTGTAATACTGTTTCATTTTAGAGGAGTCTTTCTGCATTGTTGTAGAGTCTTTAATGGCAATACACATCACTATGGATCATGATATCTTAAGAGGAAAAAGTACCCTTACACTGCATGTAACGCAGGCACCTTTTCATTACAATTCTTCATTGTTTTTGTACATGCAGGATGTTGAGATAGGTTATCTTTCACTCTGACACAACAAAGTGAATCACATGCCTTTGTCTGTCTCAATAGAGGGTGAGTTAACATTGGTAACAGAACGGGTGCATTTACTGAGTATAGGAGTGGCAAAATTGTATGGCTGTATGTGATCTATTTCTAATCTAATTGAATAACTTCTTAGTTTATATGAATGATTAATTGGCAGAGGTTGCTACTGTTGCAGAAGGGCTTGTGTAGATTAAACATGGCTAGTTATATGGTTGGGTTAAGCTGGGTGTGATAAAAGTATATTCTCTGTATCAAAACACTATTCAAAAGAAATGAGTGGTGTTTTTAATTTTGAGGACTATCATTATCTACTGCATAGACATGACTTGCTTGCTTTAGTGTGGGAGTGCAGTGCTTTCCTTTACTTTAGCCTCTGCTAGTGAGTACAATGCATTATCTCGTGTTCATATCGCAGAACAACGTGGCCAGGAGCCAAACTTTTATTCCTGATGCTGTCATGGACAGTTCTCTTGCATATGATGTGTGGCTTCATTAGGAGGAAAAATAAAGTAAAATAAACAAAATGAGTAGGCATTGTTGAAAAATTCTTGAAATTTTTTAAAATTTTCTATGACAGTCCCACATGACCATAGTACATTAAGAGACTGCCATCATCTGATTTCTCCAGATGGATCATTCCCCTCTCCCCCAGAAATTTTCTGTGGATGAAAAGAGGAGGAATTTATTTGTCCCAGGTGCCTCCATAACACATCAGAACTGGTGTCAGTGTGCCATTTTGTGTTGTTTGTACCCAGAGAACTCTTTACAGGATGGCTTACAGTCAGTCTTAGGAGAATACAAAGGGTTAGACTGCTGTTCAGTGGAATTCATGGCAAGTGTTCAATCCATTTTATCAAAAACAAACAAACAAACAAAAAGAAAAAAACATGATTACAATAAATTTTGCCTACAAATTGTACATACTGAGTGCATCAACCATAACTGGAGGGTTAGAAGTCTTTCAGGAAAAAAAAAAAAAAGTTTTATTAATTAAAATCTGAAAAGAAACCCAGCTTCTTCCCTTTTATTTACTGATATCATGTAATTTTAATAGTCCTGTCATAGGCTAGTAGCAAACCTTGTTTGACATACTGTGGCTCGCCCTTGCACTTGGAGGTTGAATGTTCTACGTACAGCATGTAACTAATGAGATGGGGTTTTGTTCATCCTTTCAGTTAATTCTGTGTGTTCTTTTTTTCCCCCCGTTGTGCTGCACGGCTGATTACCACCCTAGGACCTTGCAATGGGACACAGACCCCTCAGTGCTGCAGCTCCAGTCTGACTCTGAACTTGGGTATATGTCAGCTCTTTTTGTTATTCATTTATCATTTCTTTGCAAGAATTATGTTGCAAATGCTTCCCAGTTGAGCTGTTTCTATGTGATTTTCATTTGCTTTGTGGTCAAAAAGACCATAATTTTAGTTTATTTTCTTTACTTTAATCAATAAGAAGCTTCAGCAAAGACATATTTGTGGAAAAAAATAACACTTTGAAGGAAGCTCATTAAAATATAAGCTGCTGCTTCTGTTGCCTGAAACACAATACAAATAACTATTTCATTACAGATGAAATGTTATTATTGTGGCACTTCAATGTGCATGTACAGTTACACTGCTCTTGTTTGTACCTGTTGATTCAGAATTTTCTTGCTGAATCATTTGCAAGGTACTTTTGCTCCCTCCTTCCTGTCTTTGCCATAGTTATGTTGTTTCCCCCCTTTCCTCAGGAGCTGTATATGCATTTATAATTGTGCACTTAAATATGATCACAGTCCAAGGGTAAATGCCATATTATTTGAGTTGAGGTCAATCAGGCATTTCCTACTTACACTAGGGCTAAGATTATTATTCTCCAGTTTGGGATGGAACTTCTCTACCCCAACTATCTGGAAAAGTTAGTTACTTTAGATAGAAGAATCTAACTGGTGCAGTTAACCAAGCGTACCAAATTTTTACATTTTAAAAGATCATTATATTAAAGAACAAAGGTTCATGTTTGTTATGAATGTAGTATAGCATCATCAAGAAAATCCTGATAGCATGAACCGTTTCTCTTTTCTACTGTGGGCAATCAAGGAAAGTCAGAAACAATAGCTTTTCTCTTGAAGCTTAGCTAATGTCAGTACTGTGTTATTGCTGAAACTCCAAGTACACAAGTATGGCTTGGAAACTGCAAAATTATGTTTATACACGTTTCTCAATCTGGATCACCTGTGTGATCACTGAAGTTATTAGATTGCATTGGCAAGTGAAAATGCTGTTTATTAGCATCTCAGACTGAATGTTACAGTCTCTTCCAGATGAGAAAATTTGTTGCTCTATTTTCAATTACCTTGAAAAGTAGCAAAAGGAGAGAAAATTAATAGTATAGGAAAAACAACAAGACTTGAAGATATGAAATGCCTACCTGCAGACATATTTAGGATAAATTGTTCCTCTAAAAAGGAAAGGTAAAGGTCCTTCAAGCTCTTCAGAACTTGAGTCATAAGCAAAACCATATCTCTGTGCTGAAAAAGTTGTTCCACTTGTGAACTTACATGCTGTCTGCATCTCCAAGCAAGCATCTTCTGTTTCGACTAGTTCTTGGTGTTTTCTCCCCAACAATTCATGTGAAATTCATTCACCTTTCTCTAGACTTCAAAAAAAAAAAAAATCAAAGATTTTCCTTTAATTATTGATTGACAGTGCTCTCAGCTGCACTTGGGGAGGCTTGACTGTTGACCAGGAAGGAAGACCAGAAGTATCCAGAGGGCTTTCTAGGCAGGCTTTCTCCACACCCAGAACTGTTATGTTTGTTATTTCCACCTGAGTGTGACTTCAGATAGATCCAGATTCTGCAACATCACCTGGATCATAAGAAAAAGGAAAAAATTCTCAAGCTATTATAGCATACAGATATGTTTTAGAAATCTCAACTGCCCTTTCCCAGAAGTTTGGATTTAAAGATGAGCACTTACAGAAGCAAGGTTCCTCAAATGGCTGTGCAAGGCAAGGTGGTTTGACACATGTAAAGATAAGCCTGCATATAGCCACAAAACCTTAATCTTCTAGAAGCCGTCAGCGCAAAGACAGAAAAGGATGTCAATGAGTGAACCCACAGGTATTCTGTAAGAGAAGTCCTGTCTGTTTTGAAAGAAAACTTCAAAACTGAGGCAGAGTTAAGACAGAGAACCACACTTTCCTCTGGTGTCATGAAACTACATAGAAAAATACCAATACAAAAGAAATCCTGCAGTCAACATGCAAATGATGTGTTTAGCTAAATGCTTCCAGAAGATACATCTTTGTCCTCCTGTGGAAAAAGGAACCAATTTTAATGTATAGGCATTAGATACTGTCTTCCTACTGATGCATTTTTCAAAGGAATCCTTAAAGTTTATGGCCTCTCTAAGTTGAATATTCAGCAAACTGTAAATGAAAAGAACTATGAGCATCTCAGATGGAAAGTATGGAAGGGAAATAGAAATAAGACATTTTAATGCTGCCCTAAGGAGTATTAGAGACCAGAACAATTATAGTCCATGTTTGAAAGAGTCCATGTACTGAAAGGATGTTTCAGTTGTCCCTAAGTGCTTGAGAACAAGAGTTAGGCCAACTTTTAGTTAGATAAGAACCATTGCAGGTTGACCATCAGGGTCAAAAAAGAAGAGATGATGTTCCTCCAAGTGAAGACCTCTCTGCCTTCACCAGTAATTACCAGGATATGAGTAACTCTGTACATTTGTACAACCATCAGCAATTACTGAATTATAAATGTCTGAGGTGAAAAATTCAATATATTCTCTCAGCACAGTGTTCTGGGGTGGTCATAGCTCATGTCTTGGTTAACAGCCTACACAGAAGCTAACCCAACTAGCAGTTACATCCAGCTCTCCAGTAGGAGCAATATTCCCCCATCCCCAGTCAGTCAAGGAGATAGGGAATGACCTCATGTGAAACTGTTGTTAGAATTAGCTGAGATTCTAATTAGGCCTAGATTAAACACGTAATCAGAGCTGATACTTAACCAGTGAAGAAGCTCTTTTGATGAAGGAAGCTTAAGAATCTCACTAAATGGAATCAGTGGTTTGGGGGCACTGGAGGACTGATTTTGAAGGAAGTCTGACCAACCAAGTAGGCAACAGAGAGAGATTTTCCATCTGGTGTTGAAGGATAGAAAGCATTTTGCTGGGTAGGGTATTTATTGAAGCTTGAATTCATACAACCCCCTAGTTAAATCAGCTACAAAAATGTAGCAGTACTAAAACATTTGTTAGCTGTTACAGATTCTTGAAGTGTAACACAAGCTGCAGAAGTTTTTCTGCCCCATCCTAGAGGATTTTCAGACAACCATTGCTTTTGTTCGTATTGTAAAGTCACAGATGTTTGTAAGGAGAGTGACTTGTTATTTTTTCCTCTTTTAAAAGAAGATGCTTAGAGCTGTAACAACTATTACTACTCTAATTGTTTGTGATACAGCTGATTCATTCTGATTACCCATTGAACCAAATTGCATTCAGCTTAATATAAACTCAGCCAGTAAACCAGATTAGATAAATATATAGATGATATAGCACTAACTAGATTAACAGTTCAGTAGGTGTCTTCCAATGATGACAATTTCCTTTTAGAGACTCATTTACTTCCAGACATCAATCTTAACTGAATACCTAAAGCACTGTAAATGAATTAGATTATAAAAAAAAAAAAAAAAAAAGTTGACCTCTGTTCTTCTCACACTCTGGAAGACAGAGGGGATATGGATAATGTGTATGAATTTACTGCTTTTCCAAATTGTTCTTTTTAATAACGTGGCTGTTCAAAAACACTGTGTCTGTGAATTTATCTCCTTTAAATGTGTAAGCATGCTTGCACGTGTTGATCTGGGCGACTGGACTTATTTACTAGATCCATTTATTATTTGCATATTTTTTTGTCTGCTAAAAGTTGGCATTTTTTCCAGTAAAACATTTGCAAGCAAGTCTTTGTTTATTCTTCCCTCCCTACAGACAGTCAAATAATATTCAGGAAACAAACTGATTTCCTCAGCACCATTGAGTGAACTGTGTATGACTAAAAGTGTTCATGATCCTGTTCAGCTGGCTCTCCTTATCCAGTCACACCATTGTTTGGCTTTACTGATATGGTTCATATGGCTTGTTTAAAGTTAGGGAAGTAGAAGAAGAAAGCTATCCTTGCCCTGTTCCAGGTGTGTCTCAGAGCTTGCATTAAAACTCACAAACTGACAGCAAATCCAGTGCTGATAATTTCTGTGGAAGAGAGAATCTCCTTTATGGAAATTGCTCACCCCGCTCATTTACTACTCTCAGATGGACATCTAACACTCCTAATCCAGCCTATTTTACACCTATAGTGTCTCTTCCACTGTTGGGTATCTCAGACTAAGAATTAAATCTCTTGAGCAGGCAGAACATTGTAGTAATAACAGTATGAAAGAGGAGACTGTTTTGTTGCATGTTATGAGGAGCATGAGCAGGTCATTTCTCCCATTTACAGTCCCTTTCAGCAGCACGATCTAGGTCCAGAGGCATTTACTAACTATATTTTATTATGGCAAATGGTTACCAGGTTAATTTTCTTCACTGTAATTAGGTGCTTCTCATACATAGTGCATTGTGTTTCATCTTAGCAAACACTGAAGTATTTTTTTTAATCCTGTTCATAAAAGCAAACACTTTTGTTCCTGCTACTGATTTACACCTAACAGTAACCTTTTGATGTCATGTATTCCATCTTAGACGCAGACTGCACAAACTAGGGGTGTCAAAGATTACCCAGGTTGATTTCTTACCTCGGGAGGTGGTATCCTACTCCAAGGAGACCCAAACACCTCTTGCCACACATCAATCTGAAGGTAAGATGATTCCTAATTTTTCTTTCAAAAGCATTTTCTTAGAAAATAAGTATTCAAGTAAGACTAAAAGAATGTAAGAAAAATAATACTAAATCATAATATAGCTACTTACCACATATTTTCTGCAAGCCAGGTATTGTTTATGTGATTAATGGTTGTTCTGGTGAGAATAATTATAATAATGACTCTAAATTCATGTGGAACCAAACTGCTTTTGGCTTACAATGGGTTGTGCTTAGATAACAGTATAATGAGAACATATTTTCAAATAAATCACAGAATCACAGAAGAAATCATTATGAATATAATTTAAACAGTGCTTTATCCCACTTTTTGCTTTTTCAAGGAAATTATTCATTCTGTGCTTTGTAAAGAGGCAGTGATGGAGAGTTGCCTTCATGTATTTGGCGAGTGTAATTGTGTCCCCCTCCAGCAGGTTAATCTTAAGAGAAGTTAGTTTAGCCGCATGTGCTAAAAAAGGAAGCTTATTTACTTTGTGGACAGTCCTGCTTTCTTTCCGCTGACAGTTGTATTATCTGTACTCGTGGAGCTGTTAATTAACTGTTTGTCTTTCCTGCTGACAAATAAACATAGAGGAGTTAGTAAGAGAGTACTGTACTTTAACACTGTACGCTTGCTAGTGTTGTGCTACAGAAAACTGATTGCAGGTAAATTGAAACTCTTTAAACTGAATATGAAACTAGAAATTAGCCCGACATAATTTACATGTTATTACAGTCAGGAAGAAAAAGAAAAGCTGAAGAGAGTCTTGGTTATAATTTTTGCTGAAGTTACTGTCAGGTAAGATAGAGGGATAAACACAGTCAGCTTTTCTTCTGCAACTGGGTTTCCATTTTTGCCTCTGAGAGACTAGAAATGAAGACTCTTGAGTTAGATACAGATTCTGCTTTCCCAGACCACAAATTTACCTTAGTAATCTGTTGTCTGAAATGGTGCCTTCATCTACAGCCAACCCAGTTGCTTAGATGCAGCTTCATGAGCAACACATCCTGACAGCTTTGTCTTCTCAAAAGGAGAGGCTGTCTCAGAAGCCTCCCTAGTTCAATCCAGCTCATTTCTGCTCATCTGTCTGAGGGCTGCTGAACCCCACAGTTTTCACTGGTCAGTGAAAAACCTGGGACATGATCATGGAGTCATTGTTAGATAAGATGGAGAAGATGCCCTTCCACCCTAATACAGTACCTTTATCCTGTGCAAAAGCCTATGGATACAGGGATTTGAAGACATGTTTTTGTTTTACCTCTCCCACACCTGTTAGTGCAGTACTCGGTACCTACCTGCTTTTCTGAACAGGCCAACCTCTCTTGAGGAAGCAACTTCTTCCATTAAGTTGCTCTTGGGTATTTTTTTTTTTTTCCAAAGATTTCTATATATATATGTTGCAGTGAAAGGTCGAATGGTGATAAGTGGTTTTGGTGACTGGGTTTATAACCTTTTGTATGCTCTGTGTTGTCACAGTCAAGGAAACTGCATCAACCAAAGTGAAGTTTTAATATTTAAACATAGCAAAAGTATTACCCAATCACTTCTCTCACATGAGTGATTGAGAAAGTTGAACTTACTTCCTTTCCAACCTGCTGATAGGGAGTTCTCCATGGATAAGTTGGAGAAATGGAATATCACCATGCATCAGTAAAGACGAGTCATGAAAATTTGATTATTCAATTGAAATGGTACTTAACTGGAAATTTGCTAGAGGGTAAATAAGCTCTGTGACTTTGGCCTTCCAAGTCCAATGGAAATTGCTTCTCGGGTTTTCAATCCCCTCAACCTCTTTATGAATGCTGAGCCCTACTCAGCCCTGCTCTATACTTGAACAGCAAACAGAAAAATTCCTCAGGAGAGCAGTTTTGAGAAATTTCTATGCTGTTCCTGTGCATTCATGTGACAAAATATAGCCATCATCTTTTCAAGAGAAACAGTTCAGCCATTGCTATGGTTATGTGCTCGGTTGTTCAGTATCTGTAGCTTTAGAGTTTGAGAAAGGGAAAAAGAAACCACTTATTTACATGTACTTAGATAAGTCTGACTTCAGCTTTCAGCATTCACTCTTCAGCTGCCTGCCTTGGACACCAGAAATCTCAAAATGCAGGATTTTAGAATGAGGCCATCGTACATTTGCTTCTGGTTTGAAAGAAGACAACTAGTAATGGTACAGCTGGATGGAAGAATCTTGCCCGTATAAGTCACCAGATTGTTTCTGAAATCTTAGTCTCAGGTTTTCTGCAAGTTGTTTCTCTGAGAAAGAAAGAAAAAAACTCTGAGGTACATTAGACGTACTGCCATTCTGAGCTCGGTGGATGTAGGCCTCTCTTGTAATGGCTATTCCCTACCAATCATTATAAAACTGGTAAAGGAAAGCTTCATTGTGATAAGTACAGTGTGGTGCCAGAGAGCCAGATGCTATGAGCACTGAAGTCTTAGCTTGTCAGCTGCTAATTTTAGAAGAAATAATGTGGCATTATTCTTCACTGTATAAAAACAGATTAACTCCTCTTTTCAGAACAGGTAATTCGCTTTATTTCAGAGAAATAATGGCATGTCATTTCCCCCACCCACTATATTATTTAGGGAGATGTGTATATGCATCATTCAACCCTTTGATCACAAGTACCTAATTCTTCTGCTTTATTTAGGTCACAGTAAGCTTCAGCCTTTTCCTTTCTTCCTTGTAGGATGACTTCAAAAACACTCAGATCTTGGCTCTGGAGCTTGAGAAAAAAAGAAAAGAAAAAGTGCTCTTTTATTTTCCCCTTCTCCTTCTGTAATTGAACTTAAATTTAGGTATTTGTAGACAGTGAGAGACATTTCACTTGTGCTGCCTTTTCCATTCTGGAGTCAATTAAGACACAGACTATGCCAAGCATTTTCTGAGAGGTCTCTGGGACACATTCCTTTACTGTACAGAGGCTCACCCATTGCCCCAGAAGAGCAGCCCCATGTAGCCTTCAACGCCAGACCCTCCATAGCACTGCAGAACTGCCCTTTGCTGAAGGCACACCTTGGAGAAAGCAGCAACAGGAAAGCTCCATCCTGAGCTCTGCCCAGGATGAACTACTCACTGCCATATGGCAGTGGGAGGAAGTTTGCCTAAGATAACTTTTCAGGTAGGAAAGCAACCCGTACATTCAAGCTCTGCTGGGTGCCTGCCTCAGGTCCAGCCCACCACTCTCCTACATCTGATGGGCCAGGAGGTAAAGTCTCTGAGGAGAACAGCACGTTGTCCCTGCACTGAGAAGAAGGGTACTTCTCTGGTCTGCCTCACCTCAAAACCAGAGAGGGCAGCAAGAAGAAGGAGGTTTGTGAGCTCTCTGGCTTACCTGCCCAGTATCAGGAATGCCATTATTCCTTTTGCATGAAGTAGAAACTACTTCCTCATCAATGAAGTGAGATGTTTTCACTTTACTGGCTTCCCAGACTGTCACTGTAAATACGTTTGTCTGAAATGCATTTCTGGAAAATTACAGATCCCTCATACAGGAGAGATCTGGATTTCTAGAAAAATGAAGGTCCCTTTTACTTCACCTATTGATCATCTTCACATGGGGAAAACTAGTGTCAGCATACGCACTTCATGAGCAGGGTAATATTGTACATTGCAAGAGTTTGCCCAGTTCTGGCAAAGAACACAATTCAGACCCATGCTCCAGTTGTTTATCTGCTGTATTCAAATAATGAGAATATTGCGGATATTAGGGAAAGAAGTGAAGTAAGTTCTCTATTCCATTTGGAAGTAGACCAGACTGAAGTGGCAAAACAGAGGTAAAATTTCAGAGTTTGGGTTGGCTTCTGCATCTCTTTGACATTGCAGTGCTCTGAATGAATATTCCTGAAAACTATACTTATAAAGTGCTGAGGAAGGAGTCAGACTCTGCTCATAATCTAAGATTCAGGGTCTAAGACTAAGACACATGAATTTAGGTATCCATGTAAGAAAACAAGTGATGGTGACTACTGTAGGATGAACCAAAACTCTCTCTAGGCCCCAATGACTGCCTGGTCTAGGTCTAGGTCTTCGCTGATGAGCTTAATAGCAGAGAGCTACATGGAGGCATATTAATGTAGGTTTCTCATTTCCCCCCAATTGCTGAGTGAGTTACATAAGACTAAAATTGTCATTCACTGGCAATGTATGAGGGCTGTGTCCTACTTTAAGTTTTGGTAATCAGATGAGGAGTTACCAGTGACTAGGACCGACAAGCCCAGTTACCATAAAAATGAATCAGGCCCCTGGAAATCCTAAGATAAAATATTTATTAACTTATTTTTATTTTGATACTTATGAGTTGAGATTCCCATGTTTAAGCAGCATTGAACTCTGGCTCTGTCTGTCTCATAAGACAACATACAGCAGACTCTGTGCCCCATGTCCTTTCCCTGTGACTGTAGCTCAGCTCTAGCTTTGTGAATGCATGCTGTGCTTAAGCAGAGCCAGTCTCAGAACTGAGCAAGATCTTACCTGAGCTTTCCCATGCCCAGTCTTTCTAGAGCTCACAGATCAGCAGCTGGGGGTTAAGTTAAAGAGCTTACTTTGGCTTTTCCCTTCCAGGGAATCTTGCAGTTCAGCTCAGTCTGAAGAGTGAGAGACAAGTCTGGACCCAATAATAGCTTTGAACCCCTCCTTTAATGGGAAATATGGATGTACATTTCTGCATTGCCATGCATGCACTGTTTATGTCAGGATGCATGAAAACATGTGCAATGGAAAAACAGTGGGCAGAATCAGGGAGGAAAGCAGAGACCCTCTGTAGTAAACAAAAGATGGCATTAGAAAGTAGAGCAGAACTGGGACATAAATTACTGCTTTAAAATAAAAAAGACAAACTGAGGATGAATCAGTGCTACAGCCAACTTCTGGTTCTAAAGAGACAGCCTTTTTTAATTTTTATTTTTTTTAAGTACACATTAGTACTAATGAACACTAATTTTGTAAGAAAAATATTATGATCTATCGTAGGCAGTATCACATATCATTGGCTGGTTTCAGTTAGCTATAAAAGTCTAGTTTGCCTTTTCTTCTCAACCCTCAGTCCAGCAGAGTCATACTGTGGATGTCAGTGGCTGGCATAAACACCCTAATTCAAAACTGCTTTGTTTGATTAAATCAACAAAGCTTATTTTGTACTGTTGTACCAGACAGTACAAGATTGGCTGCGACTAAAAAGAAGCAAAGCAAAGATTTGAAGCATTGCACTGTATAACAGCCTTTCAGTAATCTCTCTATGCCTGTCACAGCTTCACAACTGCACCCCCTTTTCTAGATAATGAGATTTCAAAGGTGAGATTTTTTATTTTTTATTTTTATTTAGTCATTGAAATCTGTCAAAGGCATTCAGGCAGCTCCCTCTGGTGGTGCAGCGATGAACCAACACATCGTGCCTGAGGGATGCTGTAGGTGAATGAGCAACACGGGGATTATGTGTAGAAAAATACACTTGCCTTATCTCTGTGTGAGGAAAGAATTGTATTTAATAGAAGTGCTTGAGTTGTATAACTGAAAAGCTGTATGAAGGTGAGTGATGATGAAAGAAACATGAGAAGAGACCAAGTCATTGTATAAAAAGTTGGGGGGAAAAAGAAAAAGATACTATCTAGAAACTTAAAAAAAAAAAATAATAATAATAATAATAAAAAATAAATCAGTTATAGGTGTTACAAAAATGTCCAGGGGTATAATATACTAGCTCTTTTCTTGCCAATCCTTCTTTGAAGTACAATTGGTAAAGTACAGTTTTTATGAAGTACAAATCCTTCAGGACAGCCACATTAGGCAGGTACCAGCTGTGGTGGGTCTTAGCCCCCCTCCTAGCAAACTACAGGCAATAGGTGTGTACCTGTAAAGGATTTCTTTTACCAGCAGCTCAGAACTTTTTGTAGTAAAAAATTGGAGTAGGGCTTCACTTTGGAAAATGTTTTTCTGTTTATTCCTGTGCAGCATAATATATTTGGCACTAACAAGGGTTTCTTCTGAGTGGAAGAATGAAGAGGTTGTAGTCTGTGGTCATTCATGGGTTTGGTATTTAAGAGCAGGAGCAGACATCGACTGCCTAATGTCCTAAAATAAGCTATGCATGGGCTAAAATAAGATTTCATTAAGACAGTCCCAGTCCATTTGTAAAAGCTGGCTGGTTACGGGCATGGTCTACTGTTTATTTATCAGTGATAGTTGTGCAGTATTTGTGTTCATTCTCCCTGTTTCTCCTCCCAGGTCCTCTCTAAAAACTTCTTGAGAAGGGTGTTTCTTATACTTGGGATAGTTTTCAGATGGTTTTCAGCTGAGAGCATTCTTAATGCTGAACTGTTTTGAGCAGGCAGATTGGAGAATTTATTAAGCATCAGTAATTGTCTGGGATTTATCTGGTAAGAACTGATTTAACAGAGACAAGATTGGTTTTGGCCACACACAGTAGGAGGTTTGAGAAGGGAAAGCTCTTTAGGGATCTTAGACTTCTTCCCTGATCATGTCATCACACGGGGGCAGAACAGTAATTTTACTCTTTGCAGCTCCTCCACAAAATCCAGGGAAGGTCTTCTGAAAAAATCAGGCCCATGTGCATCAGTTTCCTGCTCCAGAGTGACCCAGGCCTGCTGCAGCCCCTGGTTTCTCTAGTACAAGGTAACACTGCATTAAAAAACAAAAACAACAACAACAAAAAAAACATGTCTAGCAGTCCTCTGGAAGGAGAACAGACATACCATGGCTGTGCCTGCACCTTCTGTAAACCATTCAGGCTCCAGAAGATGAGAAACAAAACAGAAAGAAAGTTGCCTCGTGCAGAACCCAGCCTGCTCCTTTGGCTGCAGTGGAAAATGTGTAATTCAATGAGATCCTGGTACATCTGGCGTCACTTGGTGGAAAACAAGAGCTCTGATGTTAGCAGTCTTGACCTCAAACTACTTGAAGTAGCCGCAAGTCATCTCAGTGTGCCTTTGACCCATCTTTTTGTCTTGACATCTGAAACTAGCAGTGATCCATGAGTTCAGAGAGAAGCCCGGTAACACCTGTATGTAAATTGCATCCTTTGTGGGCTGAAAATGAAAACCTTCCTCTAAGTCTTTCCTCTCTGGAAAGGATCCTGCCCATGTTTTACACATGAACAACTGTTATGTGTTCCCCTCAAGCAACCAAATAGTTCTGAAGTTATTTGCAAATATACGACCATCACTATATTAGAATTGAGAGCTTTAAACAGAAGGTAACTCTCCCTCTAATGAACAGCACCATAATTTGTAGAGTCAACAGCAACACAGTAGCTGATTTTTTCTCTGTATGCCATTTTGGCATGTTCCTAGTTCTCACTTCACCATATTTATCATTTCAGTAGTGTTTGAATATACTTTAAATTATAAATTATGTTTATGAAAATGTAAAATGGGGGGAAAGTTGGTTTAACAGTACTTCCAATAGAACAACAAAGACATAGATTTTCATTTTCTTCAGAAACAAAGCCTGCTTTTTCCTACCACCCCTATAATTCCTTCTTTAGCCTAATGGATGATGCCTATTCAGCGTATACAAGAAAATTAATACCCAGCACCTTCTATTACATGTTTAGTAAGCTTTGGCAACCCCTGGCTTTGTAACATGGACCAATTCTACTGGAATTAAAGACAAGATTAAGAAAAATGTGCATTTCAGAAGTAGCAGTTATTAATCCTCAGTGCTCTAATTAGCACTTAATCTTTCTAATCCTGTAAGTAGATACAAAATCAGTGCTGAAATAGACACAGGCTGTAATGTAAAAAGCCCTTCATTAGTAGTGTAAAAAAAATGTACTAAAAAAAAAAACACTGTTCTGTTACTTCACACTTCTCAATTTGCTTCTTGGCACTTTTCACTCAAAGAAGGGGAAAAGATCCACATGCCCAAATCCCTTCTTCTGTTTTAACCCATGCTACTGATGTAAATGATCAGAAATCATGCAGCTGAAAATTCTCCTGTTCGTCACTTCTCTATCTTCAATTCTATAGCCGAGCCCCTGCTTAAGGAGCTGCCCAATTGTGCCCTTTTGTAGTCCCTCTTAATTGGCTCATTTCCATAGGAGAGGACACCTGCCTTGGAGAGCATCAGCTGCTTGCCCTCAGCCTAACTGGAGAGGGAGCCAAATGGCTGGCTTGGGTAAAATGAAGAGGTTTTGCTAGGCACCACGTTACTACCCGCCTTAGAGACAAATGGGGGATGCACCCCAAGCTGGGTCTTTGTTCACCATCTTCCTCTTCACGGTCTGACCCCAGCACCTGGGTAGAGCCTTCCAGTGGCAACCCTGGGACCCCCTTCTCCCTCCCAAGGACTGCTTGCAAAGCTCTGCAAAGCCTTTATTTCTTGTAACGACAGGTTGTAGATCTGATCTGCAGTGCCTGAGAATTCCCCCTTCAAAATCAGTAGTAGCTGGATCTCTTCCAGAGAATCTTTTTGCTTGCTCACACACACTTTCAAGAGTTACTATGAAAACTGAAGAAACTGGTAATGAAATGAATATGTCAGTGAAGTAAAAGTCTGTGTGAATTCCCGCTGACCACTATTAATAGAAGATGGAATTCTCTTCTGCTGCAACACAATAGACTGTCTCCACAAATAATGTCTCTTTTCACAGGCCCTGGCTGCCTCTTGCCCATCTATCTTATTTTAAATAAACTTAGCATAAATTCACTCTAATAAACTTAGCATAAATTCACTGTAAGCCACAATTAATTCAGATGTATGTTCTAGCTATTACCCTCCAAAACAGTGCTCTTTTTTCCTCCTACAAGTTAGTGTCCTACTGAAGGCCCACAGAAAATGAATAAATAATCATTATTTTTCTAAAATTTGTTGCACTCAAGCCATAGAGCTTCACACTTATTTAAAGTCTATAGCTGCATTGTTGCTGTGGGTACTCTTTTTTTTTTTTCCTCACCCCACTTGCCTTGTGAAGTTTGCCACGCCAGAGTTCAAAATGGGTCCAGTTCCTTTAATTTTGGCACAACCAAATCCTTGCATGTATGAAAACCCCCACTTGTCTCAGCAGTAGCCGCTGGGTTTTGAGGAGTCTTGCAGATCTCACTACTTGATTTGGAGCAGGAGTTTTTTGGAGGTTGGCCCCAACTGTGGAGCTGGAAAATTTTTGAAAATGTAGTCCTTCATCATGGTTGTTTCATATGTCATTTCTAGTTACCTCCACTCACTTAGCTGCTATGAAACACAGAAGGCACTGAAAATTTTGCCTGTGACTACATGAAGAACTCCCTATGCTCTGGTGCTACATCATAGATAATGTGCAGGTTGAAAACAGATCAAATTGAACTTCCCGAACAGAGTCTCGAAGTTGTGTTGAGCTGTTGTCTTCACAAATGAAAGCTGTAGAGCATGCATTGTGGTGGTTGACACTAGCCAGGCGCCCACCCAGCCACTCTCTGCTGCCCTCTTCAACAGGACAGGAAGATCATTTGCCAATTACCATCACGGGCAAAACAACCTCAGATGTAGAGGAAGTGCCTGGAGCACCTCCTTCCTCTCTTTCTGCTGTGACAGTGGTGTCTGCAGGACTGTTTCTGACACTTTTTTCTCCTCACTCCTTTCTCTGCCATATGATATTTTGCCCTTCCTAAAAGACATTTTCCCAGAGGCATCTCCAGCTGACAGGCTCAGCTGTGTCCTTTGGTGGATCCATTGGAGCTGGCTGGAACCAGCTGTGTTGAGTGTGGGGCAGCCCCTGACATCTTCTCACAGAGGCCACACATTCAGCCCCTGCCAAACCTTGCCACCTGTACCCAATGCATACACGTATTTAGAAAAAAATGATAAATTAGTAGCCAATGATGTTTCATGAATTATGTGGCTGGGATCAACTCTTTGTTTTGCCTCTTCTCTGTGTAGTCTGGTGATAGAGAATTTAGTGATAGATTTGGTTCTTTGGAGGAGATCCATTGCTGAGGATGTTGAGAAGTTGTAGAAGCTTGCTTCTGCTCAGGTCAGCTACACAGGCTGTATGTTACTGGTGATGATTCTAGAAAATGGTCCACGATGCCTGTCCCTAGTGGTATGGACTGGGTCATCCCATATTAAAAGTTTAGGAGCAGTCAGTTTTATTCATACTGCCTCTTGTCAGGCTCATAGTACACTGTGGTAGCTATCCCATCATCTTATACAATGAGACAGCACGAACCGTTTTTGCATGCATGTCACACACCTCTAATCCTCAAGCGAATTATGCTTGGGGTTCTCTTGAATGGATGGTTCAAGCCAAGAAAGGAACTCAACAAAGTTTTCTGAGGTGGAATATGGATCCTTCAGTCCGTGCCCAGGTTTCCAAACTAATGGAACAGCTGGGATGGGTCCAGATCCGAACTGGGTAGGATATAACTTGCGTACAGTTCATACTGATTAGGAATAAGGGTTTCTTCTTGTTTGCATTTTACTCTTTGCTAGATCAGGTGATGTGAAAGTTTGGATTTAGGGCTGGGGATTTCAAAACAAGCATGCATTTTAAGGATGTAGGAGTTGCTGACTAAGCTAAGGTAGAGTAGATTTACATCTGGGTCTCAGTGGTGCAGTCATGAAAAGGTGATCGGTGGAAGAAGTGAGCTTATGTTTTCAAGAAGGCCTTGGACACAGTTACAGTAGAGCATGCAGGCATAAGTGCTCCACTGGTAATGTATGCTTGGGAGACATCAGTCCTGTGATTTCCTGACTAGAACATGGAGGCAGAGAGTGAAGAGGAAATGAAGTTGGTGACCCTCCTTTTCTTATCCCTCTGGTTTGTGGACTGAACTGTGTTAAAAAGTTATGGTTACATTTATATAGCTATTTAAGTATTTACCTATAGTTATAGTACTTAGTCTTATCTATTCACCAGTACTGTATCTGTGGATGTACAGATACTTGTCAATGTATCTATAAAGGTGGCCCACTACAAGATCTCACCTGATAGTCTTGAGGACACAGCAATGGTGAATGTCACGAGTCTTATCTGTATTACAGTCTAGATGTGTAATTCAGGTCAAATCACAAACTGAGCTAGAGTCACCAGAGAAATATATCTCTATCCCCAGGGGAGGCCACTAACAATCTAAACATGAATGAAGTAAATTCAGAGCAGCCAAATATGCTATGATACTTTTCTATCAGATAGCTGATACTCAGGCAGCACGCTGATACTCATTCCCAAGCTAACAAGGTACATCCCTGTTGTGATACTGCTGCATTTCAATGTAATTATGTGCAATGGCTCTACTGTTAGGTGCTTGACCTATTTGTTTAGGGTTGCTATGGTCAAAAGAGTGAGATAGACCCTTCTAGAAGGCCTATATCCTAATACCTACAATATTTATCATAACACTGAAACAATTACCTTCCATTTGTGCCTTTCTCCATTGCCTACAGAACTTAGCCAATATATTTCAATTACAAGCTTCATTTTTAGGTGGCTGGAGTTAGATGAGATAATTCTCACCATTTTGCAATGACAGCATGGACAAATGCATTATGCGGCGTTTTCTGTCAACCTCTGAAACAGTTCTGGGACTGTTATTACTCTTATTTGTTTTCTTCAGCTCCTTTATCCCTTACCTTTGAAGTTGCTTGTTGTGCCTGTGTGAAAGTGAAGTAAAAAAGCAGACATCTTATTTTCCTCTAAAACCTGTGTGATTGAGAACAGTGCTTCTACAGCTGCTATTTAGACAGTTGGAGTGAGAAAAAATAGAAAAACAACTCTGCTCTTTTGTTTCTTCAATTAAGTACTGATTTCTTACTAGACAGAATACTTTAATGTGTAGACTCAGTGCAGCACACTTCATGTGCTAACATTGATTTTGATCTACCCAACTAATCTTTGTATTGTATAATTGCTCAAATGCATGTTGCTGTCTCATCTTGCTTAAGGCGTATGTCTTATAGTAAACGTGGAAATAAAATCAGACAAATTATTTGGTCTGAAGAGCACTGAGCATCAAATGGATACCGATCTAAATCTAAAATTTATAGCACCATGACTATGAAATGGCCAGGAAAACCACAGGCCTGATTTCTGAGGTGTAGAAGTACATACACTTTTATCTGCTCTTTCCCCTCTTTCGACAATATTACATAGATCGTGGGACTGTTCATGTGACCTGTGATATTTCTTGTATCTAGGCAAAGTACAGAAAACGAAGATCCACTCTTATGTATTAGCTATGCAGTGAGTATGTTTTCATACCTAATTACTGAATTAGTTAGTTCTACTTTACAATTATCCTTAATAAGTCTGGATTAGGAATGGTTAGTAAAAGTAACTTTGCTGTTTCACAGTTCATCAGCTTGAGATAATTTAGTAACAAAGACTCATGTTGCAATCAGGGAAAGGACTCCCACTGACTTCAATGGGACCTGGACTGGGACCAAACTGAAGTGCTTGCCATGAGTCTAAATAGCTGACTTTGTCACTGACTCATCATGTGAAACCCTTCAGTACATTGTAGAATCATTTTATTTGGATTTGATTAAACATAAAAGTATTTTGCAAGGCTTTCCAGCTTTGAAAAACAAAGTCATTTACATAAGAGCTAAGCGACCACATAGCTATCCTCTTTTACCCTGGTTAATAGCCTTAATCCTGCAAATATTTATGTATGGTTTTAGCTCTGTGTTCATGATTAGTCCCCAGGAATATATGATTTTCTGACAGGCATGTATGTGTTTGCAGGAGGAGGTCTGGTGCCATAACATTTATTTGCTGTATACAGCTTTACTAATGGACTGTAAGCTCTGAAGGGCAGGAAGTGTAATTGTATATCATAGTTATTAGTATGGGACATAGAGGACATGCCGTAAAGAAATACTGATCATGACAAACTTTTACATATATGCGTATGTGTGTTTTAAAGGAAAAATATTCTTCTTCCTTATATTTTCATGTCGACTCACTTTGTCAACTGCTAAAAATGTGCCTTTTATTATTAACACCTTTTATCAATCCAATGAACAATAGAAACTACAACTGTGCTCCACGACTGGCCACATCTTGCAATGATTTATAAATGTCCCATATTAAAAATAATACACTTATTCGAACTTTTTCAAAATGTCCCGGCGTGAGCTAATGCTTTTGTATTATTATTAGTTTTGACAAACCTGATTGTGTGCTGGCCATTGTTAAAGGGTTGTATCTGCCCCCACACCCACTGAGAGACAAAGAATTTTTAATGAATTTAATTAAAACTTTATGTGGTTTATGGTGTTCACCTCCAGCTGGTGTGCCATTCTTCTCTGGTGAATGAAGTTTCCTCTAATGCATAATGATGTGTTTTATACGAGGGATGTTTGAACCCCCTTCCTAGTAGCCCTGAGGTAGTTTCCATGGTATGACACAGTGGTGAAGTATTTAAAAGCAGGTCTCTTAAACTTAAGTGAATTATGTATATGGTTAAATGCACATGCATGAATGCATAGATATGAATCTTAAAATAAGTTCCAGAATACTTTTTTTTTTCTTTTTTTCCAGAAACAGTCCTTGTGGGCTAGCTTACATGACCCATACTGCTAAACACTTGCCTGTACAAATGGCACATTGACATGAAAGGGTCTGGTTATTTGACTGCTTGTTTTGGGAGTAGGAAGTTAAATAACGTAGTCCCCTTTGGTCAACACAATGGAAACTGACATCTATACCAGACACAAGGTCCTGCTGGCGGTGGGTGCTCCTAGTGCTGCTGTAACAAAAACGAACAGTAACATGCAGATAGTCATGTTAGCAAATATTTCAGTGTGTTTTATGAGACACATCGAGACATTGCAACGAGCTGGGTCATTCTCATGGCTAGTTAAAGTTAATGTTGGAATTTTAGTCCTCCAAATCTCTTGTGCTGGTGGGGTTTGCATGCAGGGCCGCTAAAAAAGACAATGACCTGTCTGCCTTCGCTGCAAACTGTTCAGTCAATGTTTCTTCTGCTGAGAATCGAGGTCTTACTAAAGAAGGTAAGTTGCTTATTTGTTTTAGACACTTGCTTTTCAAAATCTTGAGTCTGGGTGCGGCCAAACTGAAATACAGAGCTGTCTTTTTGTGGTTCTTTGGAGGCTGAGATCTCAGTTGTGCAAGAATCTTGAACAAGTTCCCCAGGGAATGAATGAATGAAGCAAGATGTCTTCAGCCAAAGGAACAGGACTTAAGAAGAGCTCACAACTCTACAGGGAGTTGTGTGATCCCTGGAGAAGTCTCGTTATCAGAGTCTACAAACTTTCAGTGGTTTTGCAGACACTGAAAAAACTCGGATGAATGTGAAAAAGGCATCTTCATAAATAATGTCTCTTGTTCTGATGGTTGTGATAATTTGAATAGGAAACTGGTTACAAAATCACCATCTGCCAGCACCTCCCTTTTATATTATTGACCTACTCACTGACGTGGGGAGAGCCCTCTATATGGCCTTGTTGGAAAGTGACTAATAGGGGAGGCTTTCCAGGAGGTGAACCTTCAGTGTTTCAGCTGGAAAACAAATAACCAGTGCTTGTCAAGAGATAATACCTGTTTCTTGTGAGGAGGGATTTCAGATTTTGAATAGAAGTGTAATCTCTAACACAATTTTCCAAGGATTACACAAAAATAATAATAGCAGTAAATCAGTGTATGTCTTTTTCTCCAACTGATGAAGAAACAACATGATACAGGAGAGGACCAACCATATGCTAAATCAGGAAAAGGCTTTGGAGAAAAAAATAGACATTTGGCACTTGGTGGAGTGCCAAAGAACTTAAGAGTTGCAGACGCATCATACGCTAAAGAATAACTCCCGACTGTGTGGATGGACAAGAAGTCAAGATGAATAGAGCAGGCAGGCGGATGAATAATAGATTGTAAAAGATGGAGAAATACTAAAAGGGAAGTGAAGGAAGTGCTGAAAACCACAAAGACATATTTGTATTTTCCTAAGAAATTAAGAGAATGCTCCTGGAGGTGGCAGAGGGAAAGGATGTGAGGAGTTGACATCCTGCACTGGAAGAAGTCTGACCACGGACAATGAGTCATTTTGTTGTATCGCTCCTGATTCCAGATGCTCTGATTTTGGTATCTCCACTGCAGTTTTGTTCTTTAGGTAGAGTGAAGGAGAAGTAAACTTGGCCTGGTCAGCGGCAATGTGCTCTTCAGAGAAGGTAAGGCTTCTGTCAGGCACCACAGAGAGCTCTTGGATGAAGTCCTAGAGATAGACCCGTAGAGGCTTATATTTAGAAGATTATCATCAAACATACACAAACAGATGGCTCCCTTCTTTCTTTACTTATACCCAACCCAAGCAAAGAAAACATCAGTCTACTAGAGGCCTGTTAGGGAATTAACAAGCATCAGGTGGGTGGGCGATCCTGATGCTCAAAACTATTGGAGTTATTCGTAGAGGAGAGGTCCTGAAGCAAGTGGTGGAAGAAAACTTGAGGTGACAAAAGTACTCAGCTAAATTCAGTAAGTTATATCAATTTGTCCCAATGGCATATTGTTTTCACAGAAAGCTACTTTTTCTACTGGAGAAACATTGTTAGACATTGTTAGACATTGGAACAGGCTGCCCAGGGAAGTGGTGGAGTCAGCATCCCTGGAAGTCTTTAAAAGATGTTTAGATGTAGAGCTTAGGGATATGGTTTAGTGGGGACTGTTAGCGTTAGGTCAGAGGTTGGACTCAATGATCTTGAGGTCTCTTCCAACCTAGAAATCCTGTGATTCTATGAAGTGTTCCAGCAGCTGAGCACTTGGAGATGTTCTGTCTTAGGGGGCCGAACATATGTATCAGGGTAGAGCTCAGTCTGTTGTCAGCTGGGACATTAGGTACTGTGCAGAGGCAGTGTAAATCAGAACAACCCCGACTTAGGCTGGGAGTGGAGGTGCAGGTCTCAGAACTGCCACCATGCATCCTGGCCTGGGAAGTCTGGCTCTGCGGGTGGGCAGAGCTGGATGAAAGGAAGGCTGCACAGCTATAAGGGCATGATTGCATCATGCAGCGTGGGGGCGTTCACTTCTCTAAACAGTAGCAGTCAGGGCACCAAAGGCTCTACAGCTCATCTCTTGTGCTATTCTTTGCCTTCTGTTCATGTTGCCAAGTGTTCAGGCTGTGAGGTTCCTGTACATATTCCTGTACATATCCTGTTCTCCAGCTCTGAAACAATGCCATGCTTATCTGGAACTTTTTTTTTTGTTGTTGTTGTTCCTGGAGTTACTTTTGATGAGCAGTTTGGGGAACAAAGTAAAAGAAAACTTGAGGACTAAGACTTGGACTACAAGGGTAAACTTGGAACCACTTCTGTGCATGACACACATCAGGCTGTGAACACTGACAGGTTTGACACTAGGCCAGTGTGTCCTTTGCAGGCATGAGCAGAAAGGCAGAACAGTGTGACAGCTTTAGAGTCTAGGTGTTGGTCGTAGTCCTGCTGTTAAAGGCAGAGAGAGAAAAAATCAGGTAGGAGAGAATTAAAACTCCTGAATCCATGATTTATTTCCATGGTTTGTAGATTCTTTGTACAAGCTGGCCAATTAACAAAGGAAGAAGATGTATGAGAGTCTGATTTGTAGCAAGTTTTATTAGCACATGAAAATGCCACAGCATAGTGAGGACTGAATAATGAGCTCAGCTTGAAAAAGGGGAGCTTTCTCAGCTCAGCTGAAAGACAGAAGGTCAACCTCCCCTGCCATAGTCCTTATGCAGAAGGGCATTTTCTGAAATGGTGCTGCTAAGAATATTGGTGTGATGAGTCTTGGAAAAGCCGCCTTGAACTCATGGATAAGTTCCTTTCTACTTCTTCACTCTTTTCTTTTAGACCCAGCCTTTCCTCTAATTGACATATTATTTCCCATTACAGAGTCATGATCCCTGTTTGCTCCACTTCTGCTGTACTCAACTCACTAACCCCATCCATCCTTGTTTCCAGCTCAGACCATGCACTGAGTTTCTGCTAGCCCAAGGCCCCTGCTCTCAGGAATGCCCTACATGTCAGGAACCCAGAAATTCATTCCTCTGTGGGGACTCAGAACCACCACCAAAACTGCATCTGTCTTCTATTCCCACCAGACCTGCTCTTAACACCATGCCAGGCTCTGCACTGTGTCGTGTCCTACAGTCCTTGTGCCCGATTGCTCCAAACTGGAGCACATCACTCCTCCCTCTTCCAAAGGAAACCAGGGCACTGAGAGATGAGGCAGGTGGAGGGAAGATGTGGTCCATGAGTCTCAGCTTGACAGGTTGCAACCAAGGTACACATCCAGGGATGTGCCACAGGAGAGACTTCTCCTTCAAGGTAGACTCAGGTCTAGGTCTAGGTGATCCAAGTGGGAAAATTCTGGGTGATTTGGGCCAACACTGGAATTTGGAAGCCAAGCTGTGCACAGATGTCCATAGTAACTGGTGGCATGACAAAAGTGGGAAACAGAATCAAGAAATAGGTGCAGCTCAGTCTTTCACCCACTTTAGAGGCTTATTGAAGGGCAAAGTGATTTAGTACCAGATAGGGCATGAGGAGATATTTTACATCCCTGTCTATATATAAAAGTGCCCATTTCTCTTTCTTTGCTTACTTTAAAAGTGTCTTAGGACTCAGACATGCTTTTAAAAGATGAGTTCCTCGTGCTCTTCTGAGCTTACTGGTACTGCCATATGTACTGTTGCAGGACAGCAGCATGTGATGAGAATTAAGTGATCTTTGTTGCATTATCTTGTGGCTTTGCAGCCGAAATCATGTAGTCATTGGAAAAGATATATATCTGGATAGACATAGACCAACTTGTCATTTTAGTGTGAAATTGAGTCATTTTGATGAAAAACAATTAGTAAGGTGCACTATCAATATCCTTTAAATATTCTTGGATTGGAAACACTGATTCTATCAGAATAGGAAGATGATTTTATAACGATAGAAAACAATAGAAATAACAGACTTTGAACAGTAATGGGCATTTAAGAATTCTGCCTGTGTTTTCCTTTGTCTCTGACTTCAGGCCAGATTGTCTCTGTGTGGAATGTCCTTAAAAGCATAAAGAAATTATACCACATTTTCTTAAGAAGAAATATGATATTTGGCTCCTGTATCTTCCTTAAATGCTTGAAAATCCCTGGATCAAAGCCCACAGAATCTCTCCTGAGGAGAGATTTGAATGTGGATAATTATGCAGGAAACTATGAGCACTTTTATGTTTTAGCTTCATTTACTATTTAAGTAGAAGTTAAAATGAAATAAAAAGATGTATCATGTCTTATCTTGACAGGTTTTTTTTCTTTGTTTTGGAATCCAGTACTCACACTGTCTCTGAAGACATAATGAAAAATTTTATGTAGAATTAGTTTAAATCTTTCCTCCAGTATTCTTTTTATTGAAAAATATTCTCTTTGAAAAGCAAAACTTTATACAAAGCTTGCCAGTATTGTCAAGATGACACACTTTTTGGTGACCTTTGCTAAATCTGAATAAATATTTCAGTCACTTGTGGTTGACTTTTTTTTGTTTGTTTGTTTGTTTTTTTCTGCAGTTCAGAAAATGCTATCCTATGTGATCAACAAAACACACTAGCACCTCCTTGTCCGAGGTCAAATTTTTCTCTCCTAAACTCACCCACCCATCTGAAAAATGCAGTCTTCAGCTTTGAGCCCTCAGAGGCTCTTGGGCCTTTCAGTGAAGGGACAGCAGTGAAGAGTTACTCGGGGGAGGAGGGTGTGTACAGCAGAGGATGTAATCCAGTTGTGGGGGATATAAATCAGTCTTCTGCATAGGATATGATTCGGTCACTGTTTTGGCAGTTCAACATGCTCCTTCGATCACTTTGCATGGGATGCCACATGTAGCTAACCTTCTGAAGGTGCATGTCGTGTAGCCAGTGAAAGCCATTCACTTCCCAGACTCTAGGGCAGAAATACTCACTGAAGCCAACTACAGAATCCTCACTGACACAAGTGAGATCAAGGTTTTACCCTATGGGTCTGAATCCCCTGCATAGCCAGGCTGCTTTACGGTGTTGTGTCAGACTTTAAGTCACGTTCATATTGGCTGTAATGCCCTTCTGCACTCCCAGGGCTGCACAAAACAGCTTCCATCTACCCCAAAGTGAGGCCAGAATTGGCATGCATTTGAATGATTTGCCCTGAATTGATAGCCATTTGAACCATAGTGCCATAGGAGGAAAATCAGCAATTACACTGAGACCTCTTCCCCCTGCCCACCCCAGCCCCATCATCCCATTCCCAGGTTGGCTTCCCTAGGTCCTGCTGTGAGAAGGATAGCCCAGAATTGATCCCTCTTAGACGTGGTACTGCATGGGGGATGAAGAAAAGCACCCCACACTACAACTGAAGCTGGTAGGCTTTGAGTCTGCACCATGCAGTAACAACCTGAAATCAAACAGCTCTCTGGGTTTCCTTCCAGTACAGAACCGATTCATTTCAGTGGTCATAATTTACAAGGTGGATTAATGAAAAAAGGCAGTGGATGTGTATTGATCAAAGTGCTGACGGTTCTTCAGCCTAAGGCTGACTCAGGAAATGATGGTCTCTCTGCCCTGCTGCTGGGATCTCCTGCTTTATTGAGGTGGACATGCATGTGCTTCATATCATTAGTCGGTGGCACGTTGTGTAGTTATAAATATGCTTGTTTCAGGTCAGGATTTAAAGAAAAAAGCAGCCTCTCTGCTTTGTTGTAATGACGGTGTGCTGTCTGCACTGTGTCATTTTCTTTACCCTTGTAGTGGGATAACATACAATTAGGGACTGATGTCAGCCCGTAAAATTTTGGTGTAAAATTTTGGTCGCACCAAAATACCATACTTCTTAACAAAGCTGGCAGACGTGTCCTTTGGCAGCAGCTGCTTGCCATGTGATTTAAAACTTCCTGTCACTATAATTGATGTGTTTTTATTCTTTCCACTTCCTGAAGCCTGATCAGAATTAAAATTGCTGTTGGAATTTCCTGTCAAAGCAACTCATTTATTCGCTGAGCGGCGCACTGACAGTACTTTGATTGGACATTGCCTTCAGCTATTCTCAGGCAGAGAGATTGCTGTGAATTATGCTCCGTGCACAGGTTTGACTTCCATGCATGCCACATCTGCAAATATATACAGATTGTCCATCATGTGGTAACCTTGTCCTAATGAAAACTCCACATGTAAAATGTTAATGATTTGAATATCAAACTTGGCCACCTGCTGGGGCCCTGGCTTTTGTGTTTATTTAGGAAACCCCACCGAGTTTTCAACTGATTGTCTCACCATAACTTCTGCATTGCCTACCAAAAGGGCTCTGGTGTATTTCTGCGCTAAGGAGAATTTACACCCTTGTGCAGCTTTCCTTTAAAAAAGCCAACATTTATGTTTTGTTTTGTTTTGTGGGTTTTTTTTTTTCTTCTTCTTTAATTTTCTGCTTCAGTATGCTATCTGCATTCCTTCCCAGAGGTGGCTGTGTTATGCCGCCGTGTGGCAGTCCTCAGCTGCTACTTCAGAGAGTTTGCCCAGTGGTTTGGGATCATTCAGGGTGAAAGGCACTGTATGGATGCGAGTTGTTATTATTTGCAGCAGGAGTGCAATGCGGTGCTGATGCTGCCCATTAGGAGGATAAGCCATTAAACTCACTGATGGGTGAATTTTTCAGTTACCCCATTTGTAACTTCATTTTCCTGTTAGAGTTGCTAGAGAATTATAGGTTATTTTGGGAAGCTGAATAATGGATAAGTATTGGATTGTTCTGCAGTTATAACTGACACAAAGTCATTGTCACCTCAGAGTAGAACAGATATAATGATACTTACTTAACTGCCTTTGTAAAGTGTTTTGATAACCTAGGTTGAAAGGTACTTACAACCCTGCAAAGTATTACTATTATTATAAGGGGCAATATATTATTTTTAAAGTTTTAACCTACATTATTTTGAGAAGGTTGCAGGAGTTATGTGCGGTCTCCTTTCCTTGGCCAAACTGGAAGCAAGTGCTCTTCCAATATTTTAAGAAAATGACCATGACAGCTTTGGCTGGTAGCAGTGGTGTGAGATCATAATTGTCTGTATGGGATTTGCACTCTACCTGCAGCTTGTGGAAGCAAATCCCAGTGGCCTGTAGTTGGTGGCATAAGCTGCAGTTGGGTATTTCTAAAATCTACCATTTTTCCCACATTAAAAAAAAAAAAAAAGTCTTTTTTTTTTTTTTTTTTTCAGAACAGTTTCTTTGTACTTCAGTACTTGCCTTGTATTCATTATGTCTTCTTTGTGGTCAGGAGCTTGGTCTTTTTACTTAACACAGAGACAAGCAAACAGCATGTCACCTCCAAGCCTCTGTGCCTGCAGGAATAGAGCAGTATTCCCATGCTATCCAGCTGGAAAAGTGGGAACAAGCATGCAGGAGTTTTGTGGAGATGGGAAAGCGTGGTTACAAAGTAGAAGCTGTGAAAGGGAATGGGTTTGTAGGGAAACAGATGTCCACATGTGGAGCATGAGGCAGGGCAGCAGGAGCCCCACTGGCCACTCCTTGGTGGAGGAGGTAGAGCCGAGACGTCTGGGCAAGTCGAAAGGAAACAGCACGTTTAAGCAGTTTCAGCAGGTCAGTCGCTTACCCTAAGCTGACACCTATTTCTGTCTGAGAAGCTGTAGAGACTGCATGCTTCAAGACGTTTGTGAGAAGAGGCTCAGGGTGCACGTCTGGCCCTGGGCTGGCATCCTGCCTCCATGCATGGTGAGGGAGGGCATGCGTGCAGGTTCCTGAAGGGGAGGGGAAAGGATAGGCAAAGCCAGTTCTCCTCGTTTGGCATTTTTCTTTTTTTTTTTTTTAAGGGGGGGGGGGGGGGGCAAGGATAAAGAGCGAGGTAAAATATGAAACACAAACAAATAAAGGCGGTGTGCTGCTTCTTCAGCTGCCACGTCAGCCCAGCTGTAAATGCCCAGTGTAGGAACAAGCCAAACCAACAGTGCCGAAGGCTCCAGGAAAGACATAATGCTGACACAACAGTAACTGAGTTCCCAACTGATTTCAATCACTAGATAAATATCAGTTTCAGCCCTAAATGGTATTCCCAAGTAATTGTCCAATGCCCAGTTGGGCTGGAACGGTGTTCCCTTGGAAGCAGCTCAGGCCGACTTTAACTGCTGGGGAACGCGTGGCCAAGAGCAGACTTATGTGCTGGAGCCTGAAATGCCATTAAACAGGCTGTAGTCAGGAGGACAAAATGCCTCGTGTTTAGTCTAATACACCATGGGACTTGTTTGCTACAGTTACAGTATTAAAGCTGTAATTATAGTCAGTGAACCGCAGATGTACTGTAGCCATAGGGTTTACACAGGGTGTTATTGCAGTAGAAACCACCCCCAGAAGGTTATAAGTTCATAGGGTCATTTCTCCTCTCTGTTTAATCAGATACTCAAGCCTATAGACTTCTTCATAATCATCGTCAGGTATTTAACATCCCAACCTGTTTTACTCAGTCCCCTCTGTATCGTTTTAATTTTTGTTTCTCTTTCAAAACAAAGGGTATAGCTCAATGCTTGCATACGATTTTGTATTAATTTTTTAGTGTGAAGTGCATTTCTGTCATGTGGCAGTTAGACAGAGATATACCACTGCTCCAACACTGAGCCACAGCTCTCAGTAAATAATAATGTAGATCCTTTTACTTGTATGGAGATTGGAAGTCATAGCAGAAAACATGGATTTTGGTGCAGGAAAGAATAGGAGTAAACTTTTTGAGACAGTATAAGAACAGTATATTTGGAGATGGTATTAAAAACATTTTTTATAACCCTACACCAAAGAGATTCAGGGTTTCTGATGCTGCCAGTTACCCTGCATGGTGGCAGTCTGTACACAAACGGTCTGCACATGAACACAAGTGCTGTGCTGGCAGGTATAGGTGTCAAGTCCAGATTTGAAGTGACTGAGGAAAAATGTCAAAATTCATATTCCTTTTGCTCCCTGTGCTTGACAGACAAAATTTCATATTGAACCTAAAAGAGATGATAGCTGAATATTGACTTTCCATTTTAGCAGTGAGCATAGCCATTTTTTTCTTCTGATTAAGCAGGACTGTAATGGTTACCATGTAGGAAAATATAGGTAATATTAAACTGAAATATGTCTGTCTAGGGATCCATTCATTTCCCCAAAATAGCCAGTTTCTATTTATATATGAATGTCTGTATGTTTATATATATTTAAATGCCCCATTTGCTACACTGGTTTTAGCTTCTTGTTAGCATCACTTCTTGTTAGCATGATGTTCTACAGCACAAGGCAGCTGGAAAAGTGAAACATGTGTTCAAGAATTTATGCAGTGTCTTTACTTTCTTTCATTAAGAGAACTAACAATAATAGGTGCATATTATAAGTTAGCAGTGTTAAGCAGTATGTTATAGCCATGTCTGACAGACATGTTGTTTACATTCATATTTTATATTGGTGAAACTGTAGCTTTTTTATCAACATGACATTTTTCAAATGCAATATTTATACCTCTTCTTCCATACAGAGGAAACTTAGTCATCTAAAAACATGATATGTTTTAAATCCACTTGTCTCCTTTTCAATAAGAAAATACTTCAAATTACTTCCCCAGCAAAATGCGTAAGTCATCATGTTCTGTATCCCAGGCCTTCTGTTAACCGACGAGAGAAAAATTTCTCACCTCGTACTAACAATAACCCATCTCATTTTAACATGGCTGAAACCTCCTCTGTGGGTGTGCATAACCCTTGCTCGTTGCCTTAGCAGTTTCTTTCGGGCTGTGTATAACCTCATTTTGTATGTGCTGTCTCTGCTAGAGTCAGTGGGAGTTGTTCAGACAGAGCAGGGGTGGTGGAGCACATCCTACCATTTTCCCAGAGGAATATCCTTGCTTAAATCGTCTGACTGTGGTCTCTGTGGGCCTTAGAGACAGCTAAAAATGCAAAATCTTTTCTTACCTATGTATGCCCCAGAGAGATCATGTGGTATCAAGCTCCAAAGTTTAATTGCACTCTATGCGAAATAATTATGTATGTGGTGTGAAAAGACATCTCTGTCACTAAAGTAAATAAATATACAAATAGATAATCAATCCAGCTGAACATGATGCCCATAAAGAAATACAGGCTGCACAGAGTACTGTCTTACTGTAGTACAGTCAGCAGTACAGTGCACAGGAGATACTCAGTAACATAAATGACAGTCTGCATCAAGTCTGAGTTTGCAGCCAGTGTAGAACTTTTATTTCAACAGCATCCAGGACCTGGTATTTCAGAGGAAGGTTTTCAGATGCTCAGAACAGCAAAGGTGGATAATTCCTTTTTCTTTTCATCACACCCAGAAAGATCTCTGTCAGTAAGCTGAGATTGCTTAAAATGCTGAAACATAAAGTTTCTTTTTTGTTTGTTTTGTTTTGTTTTGTTCTGTTTTGTTTTCTCCCCAATATTCTTTCTTTCAGCATTAACTATTCCAGCCCTGGATATTACTGCTCTTTTACTCTTTCAGTACATGCCTATGCCCTCATAAGACCATAACCCCAGCAACATCCTGTCATAATGAGCTCCAAGGTCCAATTACACCTTGTTTGAAAAAAGTATTTCCTCCTCTCAGGTTTGAATTTGCTGCTGTTCAGTTTCACAGACTATTCTCTTGTTCTTGTTTAGTGCGATAGCAATTTCAAACCGAAGGTTGGCAGCTCTGTGTTATACACACACCAGTACCTGAAACTTGCCCTGGTCTTCAGCTGTTTGCAAATATCGCAAGCTTTTGTCATATTCACCAGTGGATCAAATTCAAAACTGCAAGAGACAAAAACTCCACTTGTAAATAGAGAGTGAGAATGGTAATGTAGGGAGTGTTCACCAGGTCAGTGGTTAGTTGGGAGAAGGCACTCTCCTAACCTTTTCCTGTGTGCTCCTGGTGAAGCCTTAAAGGGATGCCACATTTATCGGTCTTTGAACCAGGGATTTCTGCTTTGTTCTCTGCAGCCCCTTTGGAGACTCCAGCTGCATCCTGATCACTGAACACAGCATGTCTTACTAGCTTTAGACGTGAAGTGCCTCCTTTCCTTTAGCTGCTGGGGTTGCCTGTAAAGTCAGGGACATCTCTGGACAGCAGCAACGTAAGAATCTAAGGTGGGATGAGCTGTCTTAAGGACATGCCCATTTCAGTCTGTTGACCACATGGAGAGCCCAGATAACTTGCTTAAATTGGACTAAATTTTGGTAGGAGAAGACCCATCCTGAATCCATGGGCAGCAACTGTTGAGCAAACAGTGGTGGTCGTTGGCCCACCAACACCATCATCCATCATGCATTGACAGGCTCGGCAGCAGACAAAGTACTTGAAAGATGCTTTGGGAAAGAGAATGAACATATCCACACAGCTGACTATTTGCTTGGTAATCAATTTCCAGTGGTCAAAAGTTTCCTTCCATATTTAGATGATGAAAGTAATGCTAGACAGCTCTCTGATTACTTCCTATTTCATACCGCTGCAGGTTGTAGAAGCATTTCTCTTTTTGCTGTGCTTATGTTTCCTCAAATTTTCACAAAATATGAGGTCATAACACAGAAATAACTCCATGCATTTCAGACGGTTATTAGTGTGTAATTCTGAATCTATTTTAGAAGAATATGCTTGTGTGTGCTTGATGATGAGCTGATGCGATAATTAGATTTCTTCTCTACATTGCCATGTTTTCTAAAGTACTAAACGGGAATTTAGTGACTGTGTATTCTAGAATGTTGCTAAGTGATTAAACAAGAAAATTGTTAGAACAAGTTTGGTAAAGAACCAGGGAAAGTTGCAAACAATGCAAAGTGCATGTAGTTTATCTCATTTTTGTGCAGTTCAGGCAATCCATTGATTATAATGGAAAAGGTATGAGCATGCAGACAGGTTTGATAGACTGCTGCATTATCCTAAAGGATCATTACTGCAGTCAGAGGAAGGAAGAAAGAAAGAAAGATGAAAATTAGTGAGCAGGTGTTAGAAAAAAAGAGTGGTTCTGGTGGCTGTATGGCTTTATAGGTTGATTGTGTTACACGCTGTTGGTTCTGCTTTGGAGAGTGATATTTTTGCATGTCGTATTCTCTGCAGTGATGAACTAAAAATACTAAGTTTTCCTTTCATCTGCTTTGCACATCTCATTTCAGCACAAGGATTTTTATCCATAAGTTACACAGCTCTGGGTATGGAGAATTACCAATAAATTAATGAAGCTAATTTTTATCCTGATGTACATACTGAACGCATTTGATCCTTATCACATCATCCCTATTCTTTGTAAGCTCTCTGTACTGTTTTATCCCATTTTTTCTGTTGTTAGACCTTTAGTCACAAGAGCATTGACTATATTTTTCTGTAGTTCAGCAGTCTTCTTTGTGTTGCTCATTTAGACCTATGGGATGCACCTTTTTTCCAGTAACAGGGAAATGCAGTGTGATTTCAGGAAATGCTTATGTGGTCAAATGGCTTTGATACAAGTACTTGACATGGGAGAGCTGTTCCTGGCGAGTGGCTCTGCCAACGGCCCTTACTGTCTGACCATTGCGCTGGGCCTGATAACAATGAAATATAATTCATTCTGGTGAAGGGAAAAAAGGACCCACAGATGTCAATCATGTTGCTCAATGCTCTACTGAATAATGCATGGATGCTAGAGTACCACGGAGATGCAGATTATAGAAGGAAAAATAGAAAGGGAGCACCTCTGCGAGAGGAACCCGGGGTTCTGGATGGCCTCCTGCTAGGATTTGGCCAGGCTTAGAGACACTTCAAACATGTGAATTCTCCCTCTGTAAATATAGACTGATTGTAATCACCATATAAAAGGAGAGTCCCTGTCCATCCGACCCTGACTGTTGTATTTATAAGTGCCTGTTCTGTTAACTGGTGCCGTCGGGATGCGGGGAGCCTTACGCCATGCATGGCCCCCTGCAGCGAGGCTCTGGGAGCCCAGCTCTGAGTAGGCCCGCGGAGCTGGGAAGGAATGCAGTGCTGGGAGAAAGTTGCCTTCTGAGATGAATTGTTGTAGCTGTTTCCAGCCAGAACCTGGTCTTGTTTTCTGCCAGTAAAATAAAAACAGCTGAATTAGTTTTTGGGTATGAATTCCTTTGGCACACTAAAAATCTTCGCTGTCGCAAGCCAGCCATTCTTCTGAGCCCATTATGGAGATACACCAGAGGAGAAGGTACAATAGATTGATGCTGCACTCCCCCAGTTAGTTCTTTGGGAGATAATATTAACTAAAGGAATTTAGAGCAGCCCCGAGGCTCCTCTAAGCCGTGAAACATTCCCACTGGCTGCAAGGTTTGGGAAGGAGGGAGGGCGTAAGGGTGATTGAAAGGTATGGGAGCACGGTTTTAGGATCCGAGCCAAAGTTACTGCAGTTAGGGGAAGTCTTTCTGTTGACTTCAAAAGGTTTTGAATCAAGCCCTAAGGATGAAGGAATTGAAGTCTGACTGGTTGAATTATAATACCAAAAGGTTTTAGCTTCTCTGACAGGGGTAAATTTCATCCCTCCTTAGCTGTGAGACAGAAAGAAGTGTGTGACATGTGCTATCTGCCCCAAAGTTGCCATTCTACTAAAACTATCAGCTGGCAGGCTTTTCTCTCTGTTTGCCTGGGGTGCTGTGTATGATCCTATGTGCTTTTGTGCAAAGTGAAGTGGTTTCATGAAGCAAACTCTCGTCCTGTTTTCTGGAAAAATGATCCGGGTAGTCTATTCATAGGTGTGGTTGGTTGAATGTAATTTCTTGTAAACATAGAAAAATAAACTTGAAATTCTGTTGAGAACTTGATAAAGGGGAGTTCAGCTTAGTGCCATTAGAAAGAGTCTGAGTTTTGTGGAGATGGTATTGATGGTATTGATTTGTTTTCATATAAACTAAAAATTACAGCTGAACATAAGAGCCAGTTTGACTTTCAGTGTCCCCGGGGAATTGTCTCTTTCTCTGTAGAATAAAAGCCTGGAAGTCTCTTGCAATCTTGTTGTCTCTTTTGTAGACTTTGTAAGAGTTTGGTTGTATTTCTTTACCTGCAAGAAAATAAGACAAAGTCCTGTTAAGTGAATTTATATTAAGGAAATAGATTATTTATGAAAATGTTTCTGTGTAAATATGAAAAGTATTTGTAGGATCTCTGTTTTTGTTACTTTTTCTTCTAACTTAATTCCATGTCTCTAATAAAAAGCTGTAGTTAGAAAATACTTTCTTTTAGTACTGTTATAAGTAGCCTGTACGTATACAGAACTGTACTTGGGCAATGAAGGTATGTTCTTTTTGACTCACAGAGAGCTTAGTGAAGAACTATGATAAGCACAGTTTTTATAAGGGAAAAAGATATTTGTAATAGTGAAATTCTACAAATAAAATGAAAGTTACAAATTTGTTTCAAACTACTACAGTGGTTTTTCTTTTTGAATTGGGATTTTTTTTTCTTTTTTTTTTCTTTTTTTTTCTCTTTTTAATTAATTAATTTATTTTAACCCAAAAGAAGAGTTTCTTGTATATGACATTTGGGGATGTGTGATATATTCAAGTATGCAAGCTGCTTTTTTAACAGTAACATTTTTTGGAATGTACTGAATCAGTATATTTCGAAAGGAAAAACACGTTAAACCAATCAGTCACATGAAACTGAGTTCTGTGTACTGGGTGCTAACAGCAGAAACCTCACACAACACTGGAGCACCAGTTTAACTGTTTCTTGTGGTCTAGCACACAACTTGGCATGTAGGGCATATGCCTTTGAGATGGACTTTTCATCAGGGTGAATGACATCTCTTTGTAATGTACTCCATGCAAAATCAGCAAAATAGCAGTCTTCAGTTTCATCAGTTATATACTTTCCAGGCAAAACTGTGTATTTGCACAGAGACACAAAGTTAAAGAACAGAAAAGAAAAAAGAAAAAAAGAAAAAAAAAAAAGAAAAAAACAGTTTAACCACAAACATCTTGATATGTATACAGACATGCATTCTCCTGAGACTTTGCTGTGCTAAAATGTGGAAGAATCTTGAACTACTGAGCTGGTATGAAAAATGAAATTTAAACCTCTACCATTGCATTTCTGTTGTTGATGTAGTAACAGCAGTACTAATATTCCATTTCTGTGCCTTTCGTTGGTGTCCTTGTCCCTGCTCTTTTAACGTGGACGCTGCACTGCTGCAAGTGGTTTGTCTCGAGTAATATGAGCCAGTGGCAGAATCAGGACTCACCAGCCACGTCCTTCAGTGTTTTTTTATTTTTTTTTTTTTATTTTTTTTTTTTTTCCAGCTAGGCTATATTGTCTCTGATTGTAACGCTGGAATGGTAAAAGAAACTGATTTACAGTATTGCAGAAGGGTTTACCTAGAAAACTACAGGGAAACAGCCAGTAGAGTGTGCTGCTCTCTTATGATGAAACAAAAAATAAATAAATCCCCAGTTCCTTTGCCTAAAACCACCTAAATATCTTTTCTTTTTCTTATTTTTTTATATAAAATTAATCTTGCCAGGTTAGAATTTATATCCCTTTACTATTGCCTTTTCTGGAGCAGCAATCACAAAGCCAGCAGATAAAACAATTCTGAGGCATGGGGGAGACCATGAACCCAGAGCCAGAAGTACAGTATAGGAGAGCAATGGAGTCAGATTATCTCATTTTTCCTTCAGTTCCTATTCTGAGAGTCCCATTCATGAAGGTCCAAAAAAAGTGTTTACATTTCCCCTGTTCCAGCTGACCTTACCAGTTATCCTCTGACCCTGTGTTATGATCTCAAAACATCTGTGAAACCCTGGCAACTTAAGTATTTGGGGGAGGGGTAAAGAGGGGGGATTGAGGTTGTACAGGATCTTTCATCGCCTTTTGCTTCGGTTATACAGACATTGCAGTATTTTCATGCCAGAGCTTGCATAAGAATATTTAAAGTAGTTTAATGAATTGTTTCTGAAAGACTCTGTGACACTGTTATATTATCATTTACGATGTTGTCATAAGGGTTTGGTTTTTGTTTGCTTTTTTTACAAATAATTTATTAGAAACAGCATTCCTCTATGTGTCCAAACCTTTCCCTACATGGCACTTTCCCACCAACTGGGGATGGAGGTGATGAGCATCCTTTGCAGCTGGTGGGTGCCACTCTTGGCTGGCTGACCAGCTGGCACAAGATGCATCGTGACAGCATGAAAAATGTCGTGCATTGGCAAACGAACCCATGCCTTCTACCACGCATGTTGCATTTGGGCTGGGAGTTCAAAAGAAGAAGGCATGAGTCATGCCTCAGAGTGGATGGTTTTTGCTGCTCACTATAATTTGAATCAGCCTCTATCTTTAATACAGAAACTGGGAGAAAAGATTGGAATAGCTCTTCATCTTTATTTCTGGTAAAATCAATAAATAAACAAAAGGAGGGCTCATATCTTCCTAGGTTCCCCAGTATCCCCTTTGCAGTTCAGCTTGTTTCCAGACTTTTGTATAACAAGAGAAGATCTCTCCAGATTAATATTTTGGCTTTGTATCAAAAAATATTGTCATTTAAGACAAGCCTGTTCCACTCATACGATCTTAATTATTTAACTAGAGACATGAAACTTGAAAAATAAAATTCAGTCTATCAGGAAAAAAAATTGACTTCTATGTTAACAAGTTGAGATTTCTGGAAGCGGAGAAAGTGACCGTAATTAAGAAGATGGGCTCAATAGTTAAAACTGTAAGTGTATGTGAGATCAAAAGACACCAATACTCAGACGTAGACAGCTCTCTGTGGCTTGTATAAACAAGTGCTCCTGTTGTTACTACCTCTGTTGGAGCTGCAGGCATCGTAATGATCACAGAAAACACTATGGAAAAGGGCAGATTTAGCAAATGCCTAAGATGACTGAGGGAAGATCACAGCTCTTAACGACATTTGTTTAATTTTTCAGCCATATACTTAGCAGGATAGGGCTGTGCTGACTGAAGCTACCATGAGCCTGTGGGGACCTAAATGCATCAATGCCGGAGGATGCAGCAAATTTAGCATGAGAATCCATGCTGCCTCATGTGGGTGCCATTTCTATTAATGCGTAAGGGAAATATTTCCGGTGTGATTTCTTCAAAATACTCTGGCCATGGCAAAATGTGGGTGCTCAGGCTTTGCCTCTTCCATATGCTGGGTGTTCCATGAGCAAAGGTTGCAGCATGGCTCGTGCATGGTCCTGTGGCTGCACGGGGAGTGTGGGCAGACACAGGGACCCTTGTCCCATCCTTATCCCCTGCCTAACCTCAGTAATACGTTGTGTAGGCATGCCGCCATCAGTGACTCCTTACCAGAGGAGTTTACATTTCTCTGTCTTGATGTTGGCCTCAGTCTTGGTGACAGCCCCTCATTCACATGTCTTGGCCAGAAGACCAGACCTGTTCCTCCTGCACTGCATTAATGAAACATGTTTTCCTTTGCTGCCCACCTTAAAACAACAAGAACAAAAAGAGCACAGATGCACTTCTACTGTAATCTGTGGGAAGTGCACAACTGACATGAAGATGGGTTTTCGTTCTGCTTTCATTTGGGGTACTCTAAGATCTGATTGTATAATGCCTTTGCGGTATTGCTGTGCATACGTAGGATGAATTCATTACTCTAGAACAAAGCATATAGTGTTCAGGAGGCAAAGTCAATTGTGCCTGGCTTAAAAATATTTAAGTTAATGAAAAACGTGGAGGTGCAAAATATAGTAGGTTGCTAAATGACAGTAGGATGTAATCCTAAATAATGCCATAAGAATCAGCCAGAGAACATCTCAAATCCTGGTGTTTTTCTGTGAGGAGGAAGAAAATGCAAAGAGAGTGTGCTTTGTGTGCTTGTCCTTTGCCTGCATGCCTTTGTAATATAATTACTAGGTAAAAACGTAACTCTGTAAGAAAAACATGGCGTGTCTGAAGTAAGTACTGCCTACTGCATGCGTGCGCAGGAGCAGAGGCTTCTGTTAAACCCCTTGTGTCCTGATGCAGCTTGTGCAGGAGGCGCACAGGTTTTATTACCAGCAAAGAACATGACTTCTGCAGTTACGTAAAGACTCAGATTCTGATGATCAGCATGCTGTAGTTGGGGCTGTATTTCTTAAAAAGTTGGTGAGAACAAATGCTGCTGCGGTACACACTTCTAACAACACCCACTATCTGCTTCCTTGGCGCCTCATCCTCTGCTTTTATATGGCTTGCTCTTGTTTAAAAGAACAATATATCTTCAGTTTGTTGCTAGACCCTACAGTTGCGTAAGGCTGTCTGGGGGTGATAGACGGAGTTTCCAGAGGATAATCTGAAACATCAGACCGATTATTCAGCTGTTGACAAAACAGTTACCTATCCCAGGCAGAGGAAGTTCATCGCAGTAAGACTAAGCAAGCTGGAGCGCTCCAGACTTGGGGGAGAGGAGGGCTGCAGCACCCATCTTTTATACAGCAAAAGCAGTTGAGCATGGATTGTGCACTGGGGCTCTGATTTTCCAAGGTCAAAGCTTTGCTCCTTCCCCAGGCGGCCGTCACGTTGACGTGGTCAGGGCACAACATGCGTGTGGTTAATTGCGGGTGGCTTTCAGCACTCGTCCACAAGAACTTAAGACCTGTGTCTCTGTGTGCATAGCAAAACACCTCAACCAGTAAGCTCTGTGAGCCCTGGTAAACATCTCCTGTATTTATACACACACATATTTGCACACTCCTGGTGTACTCCCACCATATAGGTTTTGTCTGTGTGGATCCTGGTGTTTGCATGCCTGAGGGATGGCTGGCGTGTAAAAATCGTGCCCACAGAATTATGTGTGACTAAACCAGGCTATGCTGGGTCTTTGAAAATGTGGCATTTGCTGTTAAAAAGACATACTTTTTTCCCCAGAAATAAGTGCAAAAGTTACGCGTTGGTAGTGCGATCTAGGTTCTCCAGTAAGAGAACACATTTTTTGACCCTTAGGAGACTGGAAAATGAGCAGTTTTTGAGAAGTGCATCAAGCTAGGTATGAGTAGATTTGTGACAACTATCCAGAAAGATTTACCTAGGTTTCCCAGCACAGGCAATTTGCATTTTAACTAGCATGTGGTTACATTTTTTTTCTCCAGGTTTAATCATTAAACACAGAAAATCTTAATTTCATCAAATGCAATCAAAGAATTTTGTATAGTAGCAATTAAAAGTATAAAACTAGCATTCGAGCTACAGCAAATTAAACAGCTGCATTGGGGTATTTTTAGCAGTCATCCCAATCAAAATGCACAAAGGGCTTTTATTTGTTTTAAGCAGTATCTGCTGGATGTAGCTCTAGCTTCTGTAATTCAACAGCCTCACAAAATATACACGTGTACTTTTTAAAATCCAGTTACTGATAAGCAAGAAACTGTGTTTTTTTCTACAAGGCAACTTAGGTGAAAAAGTTCAGAGGGCTCGTGCTGGCTCAGTTGCTTTTGCAGAAGGGGAGCTTCCAGCTATAGTTGAGCTGTTTAAATAAGGAAACCAAGAACTACTTTGTTGTTTCTGTTACTTTTACTGTACTTCATGTGTGGCATTGAGTTTTCCATATTGTAAATGCCACACATGAAGTCAGAGGACCTTGGTTCTCATCATTCCTAGCTCCTGCCACGTTGTGGCAGTAGGTCTTTCTATTTATTTTAATATTTTTTACTGAAATGCCCAAACTTTTTTTTTTTTTTTTACTTTTTTTTTGTGTGTGTGTGTGTGTGCAAGTCAGCCAACAGGGCCCTACATAATTAGCTCTATAATTAACCAAGTGGTAGTTCTAAGCTTCAAGTACCAACATGTTCCACATCCCAACTGTATTTAGACATTGAAAGAAGAAATTTGGAGGAATTTTAGAAGCCTGTGCAATTTTGAGTTGCACTGTGGGAATTTGTCTGCATTCCTCTGCTCCAGGAGATAAAAAAGCTCCCAGTCTTGTTGATGCTACCTTGAAATATAGAGTGCCTTTCTGTCTTGACCCCTGGAGTCTTTTGGCCAAGTGTTTGGGCACAGAATTTAGGGAATAAACTCACAAAGGGACAGAGTGGGTCCAGGACACAAAACTCTTCCCTGTAGGCATGTGTAGAGAAAGGAGTTTCTCTCCTTGTCTTCATATTTTTTTTTTTTTTTCAAAAAAAAAAGAGTAAAATAAGTGATCATCCTAGGCATCTGTTGGGGTAGAGATCCTACTTTGTCTACTAAACACTATAGGAACCTGAATCTGGCTTTGTTTTTGTTTTTGTGTGTGTTACTGGTCTTATGCTCAGAGCCCTTCCATTCCTCTAACCTCCTCCGTCTTCCTCTGTTTCACCCTTTATTTCATCTGGCTTTTGGGCACTCCTGATGTTTTACAGATCATCTCCTGTTCATCAAAGCTGTTCTCCCTCCCCTAGTGATTCAGTTTGTAGTCTCATGAAATGCATTAGCTTAACGTTAATGAACTTTCACTAGTGCTCTTTCCTGTTACTTGCTGCCATGAAGCATCAATCAGTATCACAACAGTAAGTGCTAGTTTAGTGTGGATGACATCCTTTGAAGGAGGGATGCAGCTGAGGAGGTGAAGGGAAGTGGCTATTTAGAGCTCAAGTCATCAATTAAATTACTCAGTGATAAAGTCACTGTCTTGTTCCTCAGCGATGCTCATGTCATGTCGCCGTGTGGGGAGGTGGCGATGCATCATTGCGCTCTTGCGCTTTGTGATGTTGTAGCAGCACTGGATTTGGGACGGTGCCAGCATTCTGCGAGCTTTGCAGGCACGGGATGCTATAATGAACAAGAGAAATAATTACTGAACCTCCCCTCCCCCTGCACCGGGAGCCGGGCCTGGAGCTCGGCTTTCCTTTCACAGCACTTCCCAGGGTGACAGAGGCGGCCTCCTCGCTGCTACCAAAACCACACGCTCCGGCTGGCTGGAGAACATGTTTTCATACATCTTGATGAATGTTTAAGGAAGTGGCATTCTGTTTTTCACTGCACTTTTGAAACCTTTCAGCCGCTGCTATAAATAAACAAAACGGGTGTTGCTTCTTGTTGTGGGCTGCTGCTATCAAGCTGAGGGCCCTGCAGACCTTGGCCTAGCTGTTTGGATCCCTGGCATCTGCCTAAAAATTTACTTGGACATGAAAGGAAGGGATGGGATGTCATCAACAGCTTATCTGAGAGGGTTTTGCAAAGGAAGTGTTTTCTTGGAAGACATACAGAGGCAATAGTGAGTATCACAGAATTAGGAAAATACAGACATTCAAACGGAGAGCAGCAATCTGAAGGAAGGATGGGCACGTGCACCTGTGCACTCCCGATTTATTTCATCAGCCAGCTTCCTCAATCACCGCTTATTGGCATGGGAAGCCTAGAAATATTGGTGAAGGTGCTCTTACACACCCAGCTAGGAAAAACACGTGTGTGCTGTCAGCCAGTCCTGGCCATAGTGCTGTACGGTGGACACTGTTCATCGCAACTCCCATTATTAAACATTTCTCTTGCACAAGACTGCTGCCTCTGAGTTTTGTAGACTCATGCTTTTGGGAACTGCAGCATGCGCTGAAAGCCATTTTGCTGTTAACTGTTGACATGAAAATACCTACCTAAGTGTATGAAACACATGATTGCAGTGGCATTAATTAAAAATACTTATCAGTCTAACCTGTTGCCAGTGCCTGAAGAGGTTTCTAAGGGATTTCACCAGCAGCACTGCAAATTATTTGTCAGTGAATGATGAAAACATTGGGTTGTTTATACTTCAGGGATATCCTCTTAATAAGCGACTGTCTGCCAACCCCCAGTATTTCTCTCCCCCTTCAGAAAGGTGTCCTAAGGTGGGGGTCCATTACAGGAGTTAAGGTATCATGTTTATATTTCAGAAAGCAAGCCGAAACCCTTAGCTTTGGACTCCAGCTGCGAGAAGCACACATTTAGAAATTACAACATTGGTATTGGCTATCTGGAGCTTTAGGAAGTGGCTGAGAGCTGGCAGTCAATTAAAACTGGGCTGGAGTTCAATATCAGAGTTATGCTGCCTGTTTTTGTAGGATGTGTTTGAATCCTGGGCTATGCTGCAATATGGTTTTGATGTAGAAGTATGTAAAAAGGAAATGTAACCCTTAAGAAGCTGTCTGCATTTTCTGGTACAGACAGGTTGTTCTACATAACCCCAGTTCAGGACCGTATTTGGGCTGAAAAGTTGAACCCCACATACTGTGGTTCAGACTCTGATCCCATTTTTTCTGGTGTAAATGTGGGGTAAATCTGTCAGCTTTGCTCCTTTGGGTGAGGAGCTGCGTTATATGAATGTCAGTGTCTCCACGGTCTGTCTCTGTGCTGGCTGTGGCATAATATGCTGCTCAGTGGCACAAATAGGAGAGTGTGCTTCTGTCACACCAGGCAAGATGAGTCCGTGTATCCTAGCAAAGAAAATGCCGTGAAAGATCTAACTGATCGCAGCAAACCTCTGTGCCCAGCATTTTTAAGAAGCTGGTTTGTACAGCTGACTTCACAGCTGCTTCTATGTAAGAACCCTGTCTTGTCTTTTACTGCGACACCTTTCAGTGGTTAGGATGCTATCCTGCAGCTACACAGATTAGGGCCCTAAAAATAATTTGCCTTGTCTATTCCCTGTGAATGACTCGCCCAGATCTATTACTGCCATTGCATTTGGCATTTGCTGGAAACTTCTTGCTCCTGTCAGAGAAAGTTGATAATATTCTTATTCCGGAGACTTTTTTTTTTATTATTCTCTCTTTCTCTTTCTCTCTCTCTTTTTTCCAGCATGGTTTGGGGCTTGTAACAAGAGCATTTGCGAGCATTTGCAGCACTGTTGTGTGTGCATGAAAAATACCACCTCCTGGCCCCATGAGTTGGAGAACAAGTTTCGAAAAGGAATATTTGCCCTAAGGGCCTTCCCCAAAGACACTGAAACTAATTAAAAGGCTCCCATTAACTTCAAGAAGTTTTGGATCTGATCCCTGGTGTTTTTGTTTTCTGAGAGCTGACTGTAACCACATTTTTCAGACCATGGTGTGAGGCAGCTCAGCTCCAATGGCATTCCCATCAACTGATGCCCCTTGGAACAGGCCACAAATGTGTAAAACAGATTCGTCTGTTTACAAAACCGTTCTCAGATGAAACCATTTAAACTCACTTTAGAAAGAAAGGAAATAATCGTTCCATTTGCTTTAAGAGTTAATTATGCTGGCTAACTAGACTATGTAATAAGGAAAGGATCCAGGGATCTTAGACCTAGGAGTGAAGTCATGCCCCTTACCAGTAGAGAAAAGAATGGTAATTGCCTGCTGTGAGTATGAACATATTTTGCTGGCTAGCAAAGAAATGGCATTGACAACTGGCAAATCCACTCTTCTGAGGAAAAAATGTATTTTTGAGGCAGGCACATAGCCAGCATTTTCATTCGGGAAGTCTCATAAGTGGAATCAAAACTCTTGCGGAGGTAACATGAAACTGTGCGTTAGAAGGTTGTTTTTTTTAATCCCACATTTAATTCTGTCAACATTTCATGCTGGAATAAGAAAAATATTCCTTAGGTTGGTTTTAGTCAATTCCCCTCGTCTTTTTTTTTTTTCCTCTCTCGGTTCCTTTCTCCACCCTCTCCTCAAGATTTCTTTCAGCAACATACTCTTTTAGAAACCCTTTAGGTCTTTAGGAGAACGCCGATACGCTCTCCTCTCAGACGTGCTATGGGATTGTGCCCCACGCTTTGAACCTGGCCCAGGTTTGGCGATGTGCTGATGACCACAGGTTCACACAGGAAGGACACTCCGGATTTGTCCCAGCTTTGGGGAATAGCTACCCATTTGGTGTGTCCCTGACACATAACATCTTCTGTAGCTCTTCCTACCCTTGCATTGTGGTGGCAGTTTTGAACCGAAATTAGAATTTATAAAAGCTCCGGGTACTGGTGAGATGCTCTGGAGGTGAAGGGGCAGAGCTAAGGCTGCCAAGATGGGGCAGGTCTTACCCAGTGCATCTAAAGCAGTAGGAACAGTAGTTAATTATTACACCGTAATTACAGATAGAGTGCTAGGGTCATGTCTGTTATATGTTTACGCCTTATTAAGGTGTAAGATAAGCCGACTTTCTAATTGATTCTCCACAAGCCCCAAGGTGGCCGCAGTGGGAGTTGTTTGGTATTGAGGTCTTCTGAATGTCTTCTTTACAACATAGATTCACGCCTAATTTTAATCTAATTGAAAACCGAGCATTTCTGAAATATTAACCCTCTGCTTTTGTGCTTAAGGAGTTACAAAGAGCTGGAACTTTGGTCATAAATCTGTATAGGCTCTTAAACAAATAGCCTGGTTACCCAAAGTGCTGAGCATTCAGCCTTTCTTGGTTGGTTTTCTAGGGTTTGGCCTAAAAAAAGGGCTGCTGAGCTGAGCTCCCATTCTTTCCTTTCCTCCCACTCTTTTTAGTGGTTTAAACTGTGTTCCTCTCTATAGTGCTTCCCTTTGCAGTCATGTCTGCTGTGTTTCCTGTATGTCACTTCCAAGTGATATTACAAGCTACACTCAGTTGCACACAGAGTTTGAAATCACAGGTGTCCTGATAAAGCTTCATTTTAGCAAAATCCTTTGACAAGCCCATTTTTAGTTAACCCTCTGTTACACTTAGTGCCTATCCTGGTCTCTTAATGCTTCACTATATAGTTCGCAGTTAACATGTGCATTTTGGTATTTACCTGTTAGATGAAGGTCACCTTCTTGCTTTGTACACTCTGGTGAGCAGCTGTCAGTTCGCAATTCCTTCTTGTCAACAGACAGAGATTAATCCAAGAAAGGAAAGCTCCCTGAGACCATTTCGTTGTATAATTCCTTTCCTCGGTCATTACTCCTCCTTATGACTTGAACACTGCAATAAACGCTCTGTTGTTGAAAATTTACCTTAGAAAGCCCATTGTCTTCTGATCTTCACTGATATTCTTTGGTGTGGTTCTTAATCACAAGGAACCTTCACTTAGAGGAAATAAAATATCTGATGCCATGAATTTCTAACAGAGCATCTTTTCTTTCTTTTTTTTTTTTTTTTTTTTTTTTTTTTTTCTGGTTTTAAGAGACTCTGTAAGTGAGCATTCCTGTTACCAGCAAATTGGTTTATTCAGGCTTTGTTATTTGTTGCAGGACGAGTAGCATAACAAAGTACAAATGTGCAACAAAACGTTGTGTAAGAGAGGAAGAGCTATTGGAACAGGAGCTATAGGATATATTAACATAGCCCTTTTTATGGGTAAGCTTTACAAAATGATTTGGAGACAGGAAATAAATGTTTTAGTTTCTGTAGAAGTGATTTGCTGTTCTTTTTAAGATTTTTGTACCGACAGTTTTCAGATGGTGCTGCAGTGGCAAACCAGAAAACAAAATCAAAATTCCTGAAATTCTTAGAAGAGTAAAAAAAATATCAAATGATTGTTATGTGCCTGGAAGAAAAATAATGTTTTAGTAGTCTGTCTGGATTTCCTCTAAACAAAGATGAAAGTCATTTCAGATGGAACTCTGCTTAGAATGGATTGAGATTTTTTTGCCCTGCGTTGTTTGATAGCACTGCCAACAAAGTATACTTGACGGAGGTAAATGCTAAAGATAAAATATATTTGTCATTAACTCTGGGAAATATTTTTGTCTTTTTACAAAAGCATGTATAATAACTGTAATGGGATTGAAAAGTGAGGGGCATACAGAAGTCCTCTATTGAGCAAGAGACACAGTGCACCTGCCTACCATTTTATTTGGCCTGGGTATAAATAGAGGGCTTTGGACCAGGTTGCCATTAATCTCTCATCTTTCATTATTATTCAGTAATTTAATACACAAAATACTTTAAGTGGTATATTATGACCCTTTGATTTCTAAATGATTTTCCTCGCAGATCTTTTTCTCCCTGTCTGTTTCTTGCATTCCTCTGCACATGGAAAGTCTGGGTCTGCTAGCAAGGCCAGAGCAAAGTTTTCTGAACAGAAAACAGTTCACCTTTACTTCTGAGTTGTAAAGCACCTCTGAAGAGAGGCTGGACCCTTCTAAACATCAGAGGAGAGCTGAGAGTGAACAGACGTTGCAGGATTGAGTCCTTCAGAAGCAAGGCTGGCTTTGTGCCTGAACTTGCACTCGCTGAAATTATGAGAGAGGTGTGAAGCAGAGCCTTGCTCATGGTGTTTTTTAAAAAAAAAAAAAAAAAAAAAAAAAGCTTCTGAATGGAAATGAAATGTAGGAGGAGGTGAGGAGGTTCTAGATGTGTTTCATTATTGTAGACCATGGAAGAATGTGCAGAATTAAAAGAGCAGCACTTTTCCTCTCTTCCTCTACTAGATACAAGTAACTGCCACTCTAGTTAGAGGACACCGGACTATCAAAAAAGAAAGAGACAGAAACACTATGAAGTTAATTGTTTGTTCAGAAACACATTTAGCATTTTATTAGTAAGTGCTGGTAATAGGAATGTTCAAATAAAAAAGCCCACTGATTCATCTTCTGTCCAAAATTCAAATGACTCATATTTCTGAAGACCTGTTTAATTTCATTTTTAGTCAGTTTTCACAGAATCACAGGATGGTTGAGGTTGGAAGGGATCTCTGGAGGTCACCTCCTCATCATTTTCCTCTAATGAAACAAAAATGTGGGCAAGCTGCAAAATACTTTTTCTGACCTAGAAGAAACCTGAATAATGCAGAGATTTGAGAGTGAAAGTATTTTCTTGTGAAATTTCCAGAAAAAAAAAAAAAGAAAAAAAAAGAAAAAAAAAAAAGACGTTTGAATGAATTCCCCTAAACTTGGGAGAAACATCTGAACTTTGGGATATTCACCAAAACCAGACTTAAAAAAATAAAAATTAAAAAAAAAAAATAATAAAAACAACATTGAAATGAATGTTTATGAAAGACACAAGATTGACATCTGCGGACATCAAGCATCTCTGCTTATGCACTGAGCTGCTGGCAGTGTGAGTTCACACACACCAGCCTGCCAATGCTTCTTGGTCTGGGCTGGACTGATGTAGTGCTTTTCCTCAAGTGAACTGCATGCCCCGTGTCCACAGCCTTGTAACTCTTCCGTTCCACTGAAGGACTGATCCAAAAAAAATCTCAATATTCCCTTTATAAAGTGTTGGAAATACCTCCCTGGTGAGCTTTATCATTGACACCAGTGGAAGTTGTGATTTTGTTATCAATTTTCATTCCCTTTCATTTGTGTCTTTCTCAAAATAGGTAACTGACTATTATTTTGGAATAATTCCTCCCTGAAATCTGCTGGTACAGTGCACATAATGGCTGGGTAGTTTCACCTCTCAGTCTGACCTCCTGTGATTTACACCCATGGCTACTTCTCCTCACAGATGTGGCTGGTACTTGAAGACACCTACTCGAAAAATCACAGTTCCTACCACCAAAATCACCCAAAGCATGGATGCACCTTAATTGTTGGACAGAAAGCTTGCCTCTAAGAATTAGAGACTAATTCTTCAAGACCTTGTCCTTTTTGTGAGACAACCAACCCATGTGTCAGGTAGTAGAAACACCTGTCCTTCAGGCTTGGAGCTCTTCACTCCACTTCATTGCAATCCTGTACTAGAAATAGGCTACGGACCTCTTTAATAATTGCCTTCTTTTGTTTGTTTGTTTTTAGTTAATAGGAAAAAAACAGAAACATTGTAAACTTAGTTCAAAGGGAACTTGGTCATCTCTATTTCCCCATCCAGGGGAAAAGGGGTAAAATCTGTTTTGAGTTTAGCTATCAATCTAGAAGTAAATTAAATTAAATACAAAAATGTTTGAAAGCCGAGTTGTATTTCATTCCAACTGCACTGCTGATTTAAACGGGGGTGGTAGAATGGAGAACGGGCTGAAATATTCAGCGTTTTTATGATTAAGTATCCCTTGTGCCCCCCCCCCCTCCACACCTCCTCTGGAAACAAAACACAAAGCATGTTTGGAACAGCTCATTACTGCTGCACTTCAAGGCCCCGATGCCTGTTCTATTAAAGCATAGCCCAGAGCAAGGTGAAATGCTGAGCTGCACCAGTGCAGGTTAGCACCGTGTGTTCGAATGTGCGTGTGCATGCTTGCACGTGCACGAGATGTTGTACAAACGCATCAGGAGAGCCAGAACCTGTACATGTTACAGTGGACTTCCAGGGCAAAAGAAGGAAAAGAAAGAAAAAAATGTTTCCTGAAATACAAAGCGTGCTAGTGGAAGAAAATGCTGTTTGTATGATCAGTGGACAGAAGGAGAATAATGCTATTTAAAGCTTTCCAAGGGCAGGGAAAGAAAAAAAGTCTGGCCTTTAATTCTGAATTCCGTGAGGAGGACAGGGGGGCAAGTGTATCTCTGGTATTTATTTCATGTAAGGATTCTGTACTCTACAAGTGGTCTCTGTCACCAGTTTGTGTTGAGTGTTATTTGGTCCTTAGAGTGGCAGCCAGGCTCAGCAGGGTGACTTACATACCAACTGGGATGAGAAAAGTGACAAGTATAGAGATGAAGGCTGCTGCTCACCAACATGTAACAGAAAGAAATAATATGAAAGAGCATGTTCCTGTTCAGCATACCCGGAAAGTTTGGCATTAACAGCAGTGGCATCATCCTGGCATAGCCTTCAAGCAGTGACGCTCATTCAAAACCTGGGAGATCTTATTTGTATTCCTGATGGTTAAGATCTTGATTCAGTCACACAGTGTTTTGTGTAAGGCATGAGATCAAACTACAGAGCCCAGGTTTCAGTTCTCTTCACTGACACTTGGGATTTGTCTTTGTGTTGTAATGAGGGTCCACAGTTTGAGCCTGTGCATGGAACTGGCTGAAGCCACATGGTGCAGAGAACACGAGCATGCATCCAGACTTGGCTATGTAGGAAAGGATAACACATCCTAGACTGGGGACTTGTAAAGGGAGAAATGGCAAACAGAAAGGATAGAGAAAGCATTAGACCAAGTGCTGAGCCTTGGACTGACCTGTACCAGGAGTCCAGACCGAGTGTAGTAGTGGGACCTGTGGGTACTGCTCAGCAAGCACTGCAGTGGGAGGCTGGGGCAGCAGGACCATTTATGTACCTCTGATGAAGCTGCTTTCCTTATTATTTGTAAACAGCTCCTGAGTGCACTACCCAGAAGCTAGTGAAAAAGTCTGCTAGATTAACCTGCACTGATTTTGCATCCGCTTGTACGGGATGACATGTATTTTTAACACTAATTCTGCTGCATCTTTAAATGAGACGTCTTTTACAATGTAATTAAGAAACCCTTCTTTTCGCACAATTGTCAGCTCGCACTTTTCCCACTTTGCTAATGCCTTCAATGCACAAAAGCCATGAAGAAAATCTTTCCGTGACATGATGGCATTACCAGCTCTTTTCAAGTGGGAGGACTGTACTCCTACACAGCAGATTTTCCCTGTGTTGTGGTATTCATGCAGCAAAGAGCTGTACTTCTGAAGGGTTTCTTGTTTAAGCTCTTTCATGCCTCTTGCCTTGGAGACTTCTTTCAGACTTGTAGCCAAGAGGAGGTCAGGAAGTGCTCCGTGCTGCAGCTTCTTTTTCTGTATATGTTTCTATGTGGTTCTCCACAGATCCGTGGAACACATTCCCTCCCATCTCTCTCCCTTTCAGAATAGTTTAGGTTTCATTATTTGCAGATGGAAAAATGACAACTTGACAAACAGGAGGATCTTTTTATTTGAATCATCATCTTCTGTAAGGCTCCCATGTAACGTAGCATGGTGATATTGAGAATGCAAAACACTATCAGATTTTATTTGTCCGGTGCATGAAAAATAAAATTCTGTGCACATTTCTATATGAAATTATTTTTAGCTGTCATTCTGCTGATGGAATTTGCCCATCATCATGACTTTCGGATTTAGCCAAATGACCGACGCATTTACCGATGCATTTGCTGCCATTGATTTTAGGGCGCCAAGTTTGGCTTTAAGAAGTCTGTATTTCCATCCCTTTTGTACTTATTTTTCATTGCTAAGTACACAGACTGACAGCCAGGGATAAATGAAATCTTGAAAAAGCCACTAGGAATTCAGAAGCCCGAACCATCCCTTCTAGCCCAAGACACACAAGCTCCATTCCCCAGTTTTGTTTATTTTTTTTCTTACCATGATTTACAGCCAAAACAGACTAACCATGCTTGCTTTTCAGATCCTGATCACAAAACCAGGGAAAACTCTCTTGAACTGAGCAGGACTTTTAAGCCCTTGTCTCTCACAGTTCCAGGTTCAGTTAACTGTGAGCACCAAGTTAATCAAGTTTCATGAAGATCTGGATGTGATCTCAGACTTGTGAGTAGGAGCTCTGAAAAGTGGTGAAGATTGAGGGCAGTGCCCTGCCCTCTGTTTGTGCTAAGCTTCTCTTGTGCTTCTTTCCCTGCTATTAAATTGCTGTGCAGTACGGGAAATGAAGCTCTGAGAGAGCACGAGGCCACAAGCCAGAACTGATGCAAAATCTTTCAATAGCAGATGCAAGACCGAGTGGTGGGGAAGGATGGGACAGGCTCAGAGATGAGCCTGACATGGAGCAGAGTGATCATCTCAGGGAACCAAAGGCGTGCACCATCTGGCATTGCCCAGCCATCACCTTTCCGTTCCTCCAGCTCTGCTTCCACCATTGCTAGCCTGCCCATGGGAGAGGACAGTGCTTCCCCTTCACTCCCCATGAGTGCAGCACCACTGGGGTGCTTTCCTACCCAACTGGCTGATATGCCTGTGACTAAGGCCAGCTGACCCTGTAACACCGTAATCAAGAGCAATACAGCTCAATTTATATTATAGAGCTGCATCCATCACAGCTGTGGGGTCAGCAGAGCTGAGCTTAGGGGCTGTTAATTAAAGAGGACATTCTTCTGCCTTTCTGTACTACTGGCCCTTGGGCACAAAGGATGGTCTGACCACTGATTCACTACTACATTTATGTTTGTGTCCACAGAAGATATAGTGCACCCTGAGGTCTCCTGCAGCATCCCCATTTTCTAGCACAGCGGCTGAGCTTTGATGAGACTTGTGATCACGAAAGCCAGCGGTAACTTCACAGCAGTGCATGCTGTCATGAGTTTGTATTAAGAGCCAGGAGCAAACCTGTAAACTTTCCCCTACCCTGTGTTACTGGAATAGGTGTTTTCACAGAAATTGATGTCATGGAATCAAAACAAAATGCTTCATTTTTGTCTGTATTTTGCTCTGAATCATGGTTGTTACTGCAGTATAACAGAGTTCTGCTGTTATCTTCCACCTTCTCCCTCCAAAAATCAACCCATAAAAAACCTGTCTGGATTTTAGCCACCTGGTTATAGTTAGTTTCTTATTTTAAAATAGCTTTCAAAATAGATCAGACATTACACCGTTAAAAACAATTTTCCCTGTAGGTATTGAATATCAGACAGGGCTTGTAGTAATAACTGATAGGTATCTAGAATAATCTTCAGTATGGACTGAGACTACAAAGATCTGTCAATCACTGCGTTTAACTTTAAACACAGATGATTTGAATTCATGTTAGCAGCATGAGGAAGTCAAAAAGATGGAATGGTGCTGTCAGAGAAAAGATGATAGGATTACCTCTGCTGTTAGCCTTTCCTGCTACTTGTTTGAGATACTAAATCAAGGTGAAGTTTATGAAAAAGGCTACAACAGGGGTTTCTAACTCTTCATTCCTGCTGGGATTTTCCTATTATAAATCTGCTGTCAGAAATAAGTGCTTTACTTGTGGCTTAATTTTATGCAGGCACAAACACCTTGGTTCAACACGTTTTGCCAGAGACAGTCTTGACTGTCTTAATGCAACAGAGTCCTCATTAACGGGAACCTGTGAAAAAGAAAAATGCACACATGCTCTTTTGTCGTCGGTCATTCATGAGCAGTCCGATGAAAACTGAAATAAAACATAAATCCCGAGGTGGTGTGGAGCTGGTGTGGAGACATGAATGTTTGAATCGCACAGCTTATGTGAATTATCCATCTCGGAAGAACATTACACTCCACCTTTTGAATGAAGTTCCATTAATGTGGTGGAAAGCTCACAGTTTCTATTTATTCTGCTGTGGCTGCTGAATTTAGCACTAACCCCAATGCCCACCCCCAAAGCAAACACCGCACTTGTGGTGATTTTTCCTTTTTTATCCGACTGTGTAGCAGTACAGCAACTAAGACAATAGTTTCAGGGAGGCTCATCAGACTTGCTCGGACAGTTCTCATTTCACCATTCAAGGGCCATCAGTACAGATCTGTGCTTAGTTGTACTTTGCTGTCTTCATAATGCATTTGTCATTTGTCCTGTTCATTTGGAGCTCTGCATGCAAAAAAAAAAAAAAAAAAAAAAAGCAGGACCAGTCCTCAAATGTGATAAATAACCATTTGCACGTTTCCTCCTTGTTTTGGCACTGATGTGCTGGGCTTTCAAGTGTGCTCCAGGTAGACTTGTCAACTGTGTCTGTTCGCATCTTCTCAGAACAAGGATGTAAATTTTGCCTTCAGGCATTTAGTACTGCAAGTCCATCCCATCTAAAGGAAATGATTAACCTAAAGTCACAGGAGAGGGAATCTCAGATCACAGGAGAAGAAACCTTGCCATTGTTGATCACAGTAATGTGTACACTGTGCCGCTTCTGTATTGCTTTAATACCAGATTTAAAAATCCTCACTCAGATAAAATTGCATCACTTAGGCAGTGACAGACTTAGAGCTGGGAATCCCTTCTTCATGCAGTGTGGTGAAATTTGAAATTTCAAAATATAACTTTGTTTCAGTTTGGAAGAGAACTCCAATATCTTGAAAGACCACCTTAAATAATTTTTTTCCTTATTTTCCACTCTGGTCAGTAATGCATGTATGTTTTAACAAAAAATATATCTTTTCATTTTGATTTTCTTCATCTCCTATTTCATAACAGACCAGAAGAACCAAAAAATGAGAAGTGCTTTTTAATGGAAAGTCCCCAAAATTTCATTCAGAAAAGGTTAAAACAAGCCATTTTGATGTTGGTAGGACTCTCTCTTCAGCTTTCTTTTTTAATCTATCCCCTTCCGTGAAGAATGTGGCAATGTTTTGCAGGAGACTAAGGTTTTGTGCAACTATGTCTTTTTGACAGAATATGGCTCCAGCATTGCTGGATTTCTTGATCAGCTCTAGACGGAATAGTCAACTGATGAAATACAGTGTGCCAAATGCTTCGCTTGCCGTGAATTCATTGGCACGTAAGCACACTGTGTTTCCTCAGACCAGGATGACAAACAGCCTCTTTGCAGGCTGGCTTGTGGCATCCCCGGTTAATCCATGGAAACTTTGCAGCTGTGAGTTGTGTTACAGCTGAAGGGATGTAGGAGCTGAATCCAGCGAGATCTTTCTTTCTGTAAAAAAAAAGCCTACACAGGGATGCCTTCCTAAGTGAAAGACTATGAGGTAGCACAATCCAGATTATTTGATCTCTGTTTTCATGTGGTTCTGTTGACGTGATGCCCTCATCTGTACCTGAGACCTCCTGCAAGCTGTCTTTGCACTGTTTGGAGAGAAATGGTAGGATTTTTCTTTACGGGCAGCCTGTTGTATGGCACTTCAAACATCCATTTTCCAAAGTGTGAAAGATAGAAAGTAGCCACAGAAACAATTTTCCTGGTGAATCAGAACTGTAAAGTGGAGAGAGAGAAGTGAATGCTGCTGCCCGGTTGCAGTGCAGTTTTATCATGCCCTGCATCCCAAGCGCCAAATGCAGTCTGCCTGTTTGCATCGTTCAAAGCTATTCAGCTCTGATGAGCTTGAACACCACACAGAAAAGCTGTGAAAATACCTGGTCCTCAGAGCTGCGGTGGGTTTTCTAGCCCTAGCAATCTGGGACTTGTTGGGATTGGGGCTGGATTTTATGTTTTGTAAATCAGGGTCTCAAGACCCAAGTTCTCAAAAGACGTTCAAATGTTCGCCTGAGAATCCAACTCAGAGGGCTTTTCTGTGTCAAGCAGGTATCTGCAGGTGGGAATGGCTCTCTGCATGCGCCAACCGCTTGATTTCAAGTAGGGGATTTTTGATACCTGCCTCGGGAAGCCCGATGCCGGGGAGGCTGGAGAGGGGCCAAGAGGAAGGAAGAGGCCTTCCTCTGGGGAGGGGGGGCTGGAGCCTTTGAAGCATGGCCCCCAGCAGAAAGAGGGGCAGGAGCAGCTGGAGCCACCCTGCTGGGTTGTGGAGAGGAGACGGGGGAGGCTGCGGGCTGAGGGGACAGCAGGGCCAGGAGCAGGGCGCCCACCAGGCCTCTGAGGGGGAGCCGGCTGAGGGGTTTGACAGCTCGTCTGACTGAAGGAGGCTGAGCAGCCTCCAAAGCTGCCCGGGGCAGGCAGCAGCTGAAGTATCTGGCCAGGAACCAGGAGACCAGGCTTTTATTCCATCGTCTGCAGCTGTTTCAAGAGCGGCTTTGGGCACCTTGGTTTCCCTGCCGCCGAAAAGTGTTGCTCACTAACGTGCCTTGGTATCCCTGAAACTGAGATATCAGGAAAGAGTAACCTCTGCACTCCCACTGTGGTAGCACAGAAAGGGTGAAATTAAAACACGGCAAGTTCAAAACTGTCGGAGGGAATTCCTTTTTCACATAGGCTGATGCAAATCAGGGCTAACACCGATGACTAAGGTGAAGTGGCGTCAGTGGGAAACTGAATTAAGCAGGGTCTGCTTGGTGCCTATAAAAGCAATAAGCACACACTCGTAGCACCCTGACCCAGCCATTCTTCTGTACTTTAATTTTTTAATAAAAATTTTTTTTTGCCTGGCTTTCTAAAGACAAATGGTGAAATGAACCTTTGCTCATGTAAAATGCATTTGCCACATGACTAATGGTTATTTTTAAAGTGCTGAGCAAAGTGTATACATGTGTGTGTCAGGGAGGCAAAGAGAGAGAGGTTTTATGTATTTGCTGTGGTAATTGTTTATGAATATAGTTATTTTTTCCAATTATCCTTGTAATACATCAGCATTCTTGTCTCCATTTCTCTCTGTTGAGGTTTGTGTATAAATGCAGAGATCTGCGCTCTCAGATGTCTCAGTTACAGAGGTAAATGCTACATTTTAATCATTGATCTTTGTAAAGAGCCATAGCACAGAGAAAGTGAGAGAGATTTGTGGAAAAGTCGGAGTTAAAAGTTAAACCATGGTCATACAAACAACTATATGGCCATACAGATAATTTCAGGGTATTGGACCAAAATGTTACCTCATGTCCAAAAAATAGAGAAGAGAGGAGCTTTTAAAGGCCTCCCAGTCAAAGAGCCCATGCTGATGCTTAGAGGAGAAGTTAAGCCAAGAGTCAGCTGGCGAATTTGACCTAACATCTATCAGTGTAGCCAAGAAACTGACTGAGACACAATATGGAAGCAGAGAATTAATTTATTCCACAATGGCAAGATTTTATAATCTTGCTCAAACATGATGCATGATGGAAAATAGGAGAGGTGGCCTGTGGAGTATAATGTCATTAGCACTTGGGGTAAATGAGTCTGTGAAGTCCTAGCCCCTGTGTGTCAGCAGTAAAAATCCCACAGGCCTCGCTCAGTCTGCAGTGTAGTTAATGTTTTAAGTACCTAGTGCCCAGCTGAGGCAACGGTCTGGGACTGACCTCCGAATCAGGCACCGTGCAAATGCCAGATACATCATCTGCGTGTGTGTAATATGAAAGCGGCTTTTGTTTTACAATTGCTGCTAGTGCCATAGGTTGTGGGGACTGGTTTTCATTAACATACTTAGGCTTTTGTGCTTTAACACTATTACATGATCTGAGGGTTTGAAAATGACTTGAGCAGGCCCAATCCACAAAGTCTGCCACGTGTCTGGGTGCCCTTTCCCAGGACAGGAGTCGTTTCACGTCGCTGGCAAGGCGCGACTTCTTCCAGCAGCGCTGTGGGGAACAACCTCTAACAGGTTTCAGAGGTTGTGGAAACCTGCATGATTTAGCAAACCCCTTTTCTTCCACACAAATGAAGTGTCTCGATGGCTTTTTTCCTCACGGATAGCACTATTGGGGTTGTACTCCAGCAGCGTATTTTAAATGTATGCTGTTTGGTTTTGGAGCTAGCGGTCTGTAAGTGCTGCTGCAAGGCTTCTGCTGTTCCACCATTATTTCATGTTGGCATTTTTATTTGAAGGGCCAATCATGGCCAAGAAAAGGAAACTTCTGTACTTTTCTTTTAGTGCTACATCTTCCAACTGGAATATTTTCAAGCACAATAGAATTGAACATGAGCTTTGGGGAGGGAGGAAGAGGAGAAAAGGGAATCGGCTGGAAGAGATGATGACTCCAGTGGGGCTCTCTGCAGTTTAGTTCTCTGGGGACTGAAAAATGCTTTCAACCAGTGTGATGTTGCAACAGTCCAAAAGAGGAGAGAAAAATCCATGTCTGGTCTAGACCGACCAGAAACTAAAAACAAGGGACACTTTGAATTCTGAGACTTTCACCACAACTGAAAACTGTGTGCAGGCCAAGTAACTGGAAAATCAGTTTCTTGGGTTAGAGAAATGCTTCCCTGAAGAATCACAGGCAGCTTTCCATTTTAATTAGTAAAGAAACGATTACGTTCTGAAGCATTGATTTTAATACTTGAACCAGTGCAAAGGTTTGCAATCAGGGCTGTGAAGAGATGTGAAGAGATTTGAATAGTTTAATATGGAGCTTTGTGAAATGCTACAGTAAAAGAAATTTTTCTGTGACATTTTCTTGCCATTTGGCTGTGATAGTCTATCATTTGTCAAAAAATGGAAAAATAAGATCTGTCTTCATAATGTACCAAAAAGAAATCTGACTGCAAACACAAGTCAGGAAGAGGCATAGGAACTGGAGCTGAGTGGTGAAACCCTAGATCGGGAGATGATTATGAGAAATCATATACCAGGAGACCTGAGAATCCCCCAACCAGGAGTAATTGAATGCAGTAATTGTGAAGGAGAGCCTTAAAAAGAAATGTTGAGTAAAAATTGCTTATGGGGTACTTTAAGTGTTTTAAGAGGGAAGTGTTGTAAATTTCAGGACATATTTTTAAGTGGCAACCATACAGACATGGCCTATGCTGTAGGCAAAATAAATTTTCTGAGCTAAATTACTCCTCTCAGTCAGTCCAGCTATAGTGTTTGTTTTCTGGGTGAAATGCATATTTTCTTCATTGAGCTGGTATAGGGATGGCTGAAGCCTGAGAGGAGGACTCTAGGGATCTGCTTGTAATGCCCAGCAGTATCACCTGCTCCTTATAGGATAATGGGTAAACCTTTGCAGAGATTTGCATTGCAGGACAAGGGATGGGATCAGAAAACTCTTTTGAGATGTGGCAGACTGATATGTAACTAGTATTTCACTTTGCAAGAAACAAGAAAACAGTTTTGTCTCTCAGTCCTGCACTTTTAAAACTGGTATGTTATGACTAGGCTGCTCCCTGTGGAAGATGTTAGGCTAAAAGCATTAATTCCAGGGAAAAGCGTCCTGCAGTCTTCTGGATTATAGTGGTATACAAGTGCCCAACATTATCTATATTGTTTTGTGGTTAAATTCTAATACAGTATTTTCTTCAACAAGATTCATTCAATATACTTAAGTCTGTTAAAACTAGCATGAGTCATACAGCTTGTATTTCATCAATTTGTATAGCCTCTCTTTTTGTGTTACAAAAAAGTAACACGGCACTTCAAGATAAAAGACAAAAAAAAATCAAGGGAGTTTGAAGATGCCAACCAGTCTGTTTTTTGTAGCACTGTGATTTATTCTTGCTCTTGCAGAATTGCAGTCAAAACAGATACAGACAGACCATTTTTTCTGCTCAATTTAAAACAGTGTAAATGGAAAGTGAAGGAAGAATGTCACATGCTTCTGCTCAAGTCCTTTAGGTGCCATGAACATACAGGAGTTCCAGACATTCATTCATCCACTTTTGCTCTTTCTTTTCCGAATGTTCCCTTTTTATATGGCAGATATTCATGCTATTAGAAAGCATGACTCTCTGTCCATGAACCCTGTCGTGTCCATGAACAAAGACAAGATGATGTGTTGGGAATGTGTCATATCAGAGATGGGGAACTTTAGAAGAATAACATGGAGCTTTTTAATGATTCTTTTATGCAGTTAAGTTCCTTTCTGGGAACGGGGCAGAGATACCTTGTATGCATATGATTTTTGCATGCAAATCTGCTTGCAAGCTCAGACTCACATGAAATTCTAATCTGAAATTTGTTGCCTGTTACACAGAGCTTAGGCTAAGATCTGTTCACCTCTGTTTTTTTCAGTATTCAGCAGTCAGTAATCTTCCCTGCCTTGGCTAGCTGAAATATATTTTAGGAGGCAGCTGCCTATTGCCAAGAAGAGCCTGCATGCGAGAATATTTCCATCTGGTATGACTAACATGTGCCCAGTGTACGTCCAGTCTCACATCCCACTCTGCAAGCAAAATCCACTGATGAATTAATTCTCTTCTTGCTTCAAAGGGCAGTCAAAAGATGAAAGTGAAAAACTGGACATGTTTCAAAAAATTACATTATATGAAAAATAGCCCATTCAGCCAGATTGCAAATCATAGATTTTCAAAAATGTGAAATGTCAAGCAGTCCTATTTTAAAAAGTATGTGTTTCCTTGCTTGTTGCATATTTTGCTAGCGATGGAAAAAATGTATTCAATAAGGAAAGATAGTGTTTTAACTTTTTATCGGGATAGTGCCAACAATATTTGAATTGTTTGATCCAGGCTTATGTCAATGTAAACGTGATGCATTTGTCCTTGCTTAGTTTGTAATTCTTTCATATCAGAAACAACAAAATTAATCTGAACAACTGTAAATATAAAAGTGATGCAACAGTTTTTGGTATTTCACAGTTGCAAAATTAAGTCTGCTTCTTGTGAAGACACTTGATTTTATTGAATTTCTTATGCATAGCTGAATGTTCACATGCACTAAGCGAATGTCAATGCTGATATAAAACCCCACAAAATAACCTGCTGACTTCTCATATATCCATTACTTAGACAATAACATATATAATTGTGATGCTAACTGAGTTGCTATTTTAAAGATGTGCCTTTAATGAAGGTATTGTTTGTACCTACCCAAAATTAAAAACAGAGCTGTCAGTTTACTTCAATATAGCCATCGATACTCAAAACAATGCACAGAAGCTGCAACTTCTTAGCTAGTCTTAGAGGTGCAGGTCTGAGGAAGTGTAAATCCTCCACCCAAGAAGAATGCACAGCATGCTGCCCGGTGTTTAACTGGTGGTACATATATTAATAGAGCAGATGCCTATAATTACATAAATCCTCAGGAAAAAAAAAAAAAAAAAAAGCTGTTTAGTAAGCTATTTGAGCAGTACCAGTGCTAACTGCCTAAAACTGGTAATCCAAAACTCAGACAACCAACAAAGATAAAATGTTCACCCAAGCAAAACAAAAAAGCAAATCATCTCAAGAATTAATCCCTGAAGCCAATGTCATGTGAAGTCCTCACAGATGTAGTTATTGTATTCTAGTTTGTCCTGAATGTGCCCAGTATTTTTATACGGGGTCTGTCTTCCTAAAATCATCTTTGTGCTCTTTGTGAGTATTTGGTCCAGTTCAGCACATCTGGGCTTTTCCTCTGCAGGTGCCAGCAGATTAGCTGCATGTTTGCAGGGCTTCCCCCTCCACGTACTGGGATTTCAAAATGGTGATCCATCCTTGCAAAGGCCAGGCTCATTGGAGCTAGCAGTTGGGCAACATTTGAAAATAAGTAGTTTACATGCAGATTAAACGAAAACAGGTTTGGAGGGAGAGGTCATACTTTTTTATTGGAGCTGTTTCTATAGTTGGAAGAAAACAGGCAAGTTTTTAGACACGTGAGACCACCTTCTGGTCTGGAACAGAAGCAGGAATGTTCAAAGCTAAGTAGGAGCTGAGAACAATTGTTCTGCTTTTATTTCATTATGTTAAACAAAGCACTGTTAGGACTAATTGGCCACCTCCTAGAGCCCAGAGAGTCATCAGGCTCCGAGTTAGGAAGAAACGGTGTTTGGTCCAGCTCTGTCAGCCTGCATTAATCCCACGTACGACCCCACCAGCTTCAGCAGACAAACATCTTGTTTAACACAAGCATTTAATGACCATTTCCATCGAGAAATGGTTTATTTACAGTGAAAGGCAGGGTGGCCTTAGTGGGCAGGACTCTAGGCTGAAACTCTGAAGTCAACCCTCACTCTTCACCTAGCTGCTGGTCTACCGAGTGATCTCCAGTGAGTGGGGCTATGCGTCAGCTTCTGCGTGGTAAATGGGATAATAAAACTGGCCTCCTTGCGAAGTCCTTTGAGATCTACAAAGAAGTGTTACACGGCGGCCATACACTTCATTACTAGCTCTTTTTTCATGTGGTTCCTTTAATAGACATTTGGGTTCTGATTTAGATCGTCTGAGCAGGGTGTAACACTCCTGGTGTTGGTGTGAGTCTGTGTTTGCCAAATGTGACTAGGAGACTCCTGCTGCTGCTATGCGAGCAGCTGAAAAGTTATTTCTCTAAACTTCCCATTGTCGGAAATGCTCTTAAACAGGGAAAGGCTATTTGTATTCAGTAACTGCAGAGCTGTCTTCACCTCCCTGCACAATTTCTGCAATGGCATATCCTATCCAAACAGGCATATGTGGAAACAACTGGCCATGTAGGCACTTACAGACTCTCCAGTAAATGTACAGTAAATGTTATCTTTTTCGCAATTAAGTAAATCACAGGAAAATGAATGCCAAAGCACTTCACATTATTCTATAATGCATGCACAGTCAAATGTGCATGTGCATAACCATCTTTAGGCACAGTGGCAAATGTATGTTCTATGAACATCTACAAGTGTGTATGCATCAACATGAAATAGTGCATGGTATCCAAAATAAAGCTATGGCAAATAAACATTCATGTTGCAAAGCCAAGCTACATTGGTTATTCCAGAATACAGGTTTCCTGGGCATCCTTAAGTAGCCATTTAGAATATGTATGATGATACAGTTTTAATTACATGATATCATGTGGGGTTTTTTTCCTTAACAGATTCTTGTATCAGCCAGTTAATAGGGAGTCAGCTTTTTAACCCTTCTGGTTTTTATCTTCCTCCACTCGGTGTTCTGACCTCGGATCTCATTTCAAAGCATCATACCGAGCACAGAAAATATTGATCGCCTTCCATGCTTTTGTTTCTCTGGTGCACCCTTCCTCCAGTGTTATTCTCACCATGCAAAAGCACTGAAGCACAGGGAAAGAAAGGACAAAAATGTCCAAACAACAGCAAGTAGTCAAAGCTGCATGCGAGAGATCTGGGAGCTTTCAATGTGCAGCATTTCCATAGCGCTCTCCACTCAAAGCACAGGCCCAGTTGACTTCAGCTCTCAGTACTTCTGCATTTCAGGCCCCACGTGTCTCTTGTTGAGCACCCAGAAAATGAGGCCAAGCACTCAAGAGGGAGGAAATTCCAAAGTGAGGTCATCATGCCTCCACGTGCGGAGGGGAGGGAGGTAATCGTGCCCAGGCAATCCAAATTCTGGCATTTGCTAACATTTTAGCATTTGGCTCACAACCATATCATTCTTTTTGCTGAATTTTTCTTTGTGTGTGTATACGTTTCTCTGTAAATACATGAGGACATCTGAACTGTATCAAACCTGCTACAAGCTCTTGCGCTGCCTTCCTGGTAAAACTAATATATTGGTGTATGTGCTCTTAGAAAAAAAAAAAAAAAAAGCATGGCATGTGTTATAATAACCTTTAGTTATTTTTCCTGCTGCAATTAGATCTAGAAAACTCTTGGGAAACTTGGTTTTGATTGTTCCCAGAAGGGAAGTAAAGAAGATCTACCTTAATAGGTGCTGAAGTATCAGTACAGTCCCCTGCTCCAGCTGTGCCACAGCCATTCAGTGCTTCTCTGCTTTAGAGGCAGGAACTGGCAATCAGTCTGCCTCCCAAAAACAGGGGGATCAAGGACTTGTAGGGAACAGTGATGAATTTGCTTCATTTCAGTCTGGAAACCTTATACTAAATCTGAAGTTTTAGATGTCATCCCTGTGCTTTAGCAAATTACGAGTCAGGCATTGACAACCATGGCATGCTGCCTTAAAAAATCATGGTATTTTCAGTTAAATATTTATTTCTGTCTGCTTTCTGCAAGTTTTCCTAAACCATTCACCTTTTGAAACTTCCCTGCGCAAGCAGACAGGTTGGAAACAGGTTAAAAATGGAAGCTGAAATCCATACATAAACCGCTGGCTCCAAGAGCTGGTGCTCGAGGGAATGAAAACTCGTAAGGCGAGACTCACAAAACTCTTGTGGGAGTTGGCTTCATTAGGCACCTACCAGAAGCGTGTCTGTGTGCATATATCTGCACACCGTTGCGATCCTATCTGCGGGTGCATGCATATCTGAGGTTAGCAGAGCGTTCCCTGCCTACCCTGCCCGTCACTCCTCTTTCTTCCCACACTTCTCATCTGCTCCTGGGGAGTGTCTGTCTCCTTTCTGCATCCCCGTCCCCGCTAGTGCCACAGGCTGAGGGCAGAGGGAACCTTTTTTACCCCTCCTCTGTGTGCACACCAGGCAGCTTCTCTCACTCTCTGCTGACTCTGTCGGATGCTGCCTGCCTTTCAGCCAGTGGACAGAGCAATGTGTGTACTCTGCCAAGCTTAAATGCCCCGGCTTGCTGTCTGAAAGCTCTTTCAGTGAATATACAGGGTACCTAGGGAATCGTGATTGCCAAGTGAGGCATCAAAGTGAGTGCATATTGTACCTTTCCCCCCTTTTTCTGAGCTTTCCCTCTTTTCCTCACTAGCAGCAGGGGAGTGAGGGCATATCTTCTGCCAAGATTTCGTCGTTTTCCCCAGAGGGAAGAGCACACTGTCCGTGCTGAGACACTTCCTTAGCTTTGTGGCTAAGCCATGCTTTGCAGCTGAAATGTCAGCTAGCAACCAGCGCTCTGTGGGCTTCTGGGAGGAGTCCTGGGGTAGGCAAAGCGGTGGGAATAGTATGGTGCCTATTAGGTTATTGAAAACAAAATGCAGCTGTGTGTTGCTGTTGGCTGAATGCAACCTGTCAGCACCAGCGTCCCCCCAAGAAGCTGGGACCGATCAGAGCCAGCCTTCGCAGAAGGTGCCAGTAGCCAAGCAGCTTGAGGAGCATGACACGTTGCCCCCTCCCTGCTCCCAGGCCCACTGTTAATGGGGTGGTGTTAGAGCAGTCGGCGTGCCTGGAGAAGTGCCACATCCCGAGGAACCATATGGTGACAGGCGGATTGCTCAGGGAGTCCCAGAGGACCCACAGCAGTTTTGCTGATGGCTGAGTGCCCCAGGCCAGGAGAACATCATTCCCTCGTGTGGCAGACCCACCCAGGGCACCATGTGTTTGCTGTGCTGTGATGCTATGTCTGCTTCACAACCATTCCCAAATAATCCCTGCATAGCCCATAGGCTTATTTATCCTAACTGTTAATTACAGTAACTCCCTCTTTTGGGATCACCTCTATTTTTCTCCCATCTCATGAGTGTGAGTGGGGCAAGTGCAGGCTGTGGGCTCTGGAGAATGAATCGTTGCTCTAGCTGGGAACAAGTAAGGAGATTTAGCTAGATTCTGAGATATTTTGGTATATCACTTTGTCTTTCCAGCTCTACTGCATTATGTTTTGGTCTGGACAATCAGAACCTTTGTAACTTCAAACAGACATAAAGAAAGGAATGAATAGTTTGCCCTTCTGAATAAAATGACAACACATGAATGTGGGGAGAAAAGCAAAGGGAGAGAGGCATTTGCATAGGTCAGGAAAGGTCATTAAAACATCTGGCAGTGGTAACTGACATGTGTCAAATTTTAGTGTTCATTAAATTCATATTAATGCAAGAATGGCTCTTGGGCTCCAAAGGCTGCTTTTGGTTGCTGTGTTCCCCCACTTGCCACTGATGACTTTTCAGAACTGTACCATGCCTGTTTGCTTGCTAGTGGCAGCTGACCTGAGGTCAGATTTCTATTTAACCCCTTCCTGTAGGTCAAAAGACAAATTAATCTGGTGAGAATTGAATTGGAAATGAGGTGTCTGGATAACAGGTGTCCCGGCTGCAGAATAGCTGCCAGGCTGAAACGTGTTTGCATCTGTTCTTATGCCATCCAAGAAGTCATCTCTGAGGTCAAGGAGACATTCAGATGACATCTGAGATGGGAAGTTGCCACAGGGGGCACAAGGGGCAGGTGCCTTGTGTTAGCAGATTATCTTGCAGTCTTGGGGAATATTTCTGAGAGGGGCACTTTGGGTATGAAGTAGGCATGTTCATTTATTGTGCACTGTGCTTTGGCTGTGTTTGCTAACAGATTATAATTGTAAAGGACATACATTGTTTCCCTTTTACCTTAAAGAAAAGAATCTCACAATTCCTTGTCTTCCTTTTTCTAGAGGATGAAGACGATGAAGAGATGGTGGAGCCAAAAGCACAGGATGACTTGGAGACAGAAAATCAAGACCAGAAGCAGGAAGTGAAAGAAGGTACTTTAACAAACAAAAAGAATTCTCTTACAACATAAAGGGCTCGATCCTACGAATAGTTATTCTCATAAGTAGTGTCCATTAGAGAGAACACTGCAAAATTGAAACGGTCACAAGTTCTGTTGATTCAGAACCACACAAATGGCATAAAAGCAAAAAATTGTATCCCATTGACCCAGCACAAGACCTCAGCTGTTCAGAGGAAGCAACTTGTCCTCATAGTTTGGGATCCAAAACAGAGATTCTTGGATTCCAGGACAGGTGCTTACATGTCCTCTGGTTTAAATAGCCTACTTAAGTGAAAGATTTAAAATGTGAATGCCAGGCATTCCAGCAGCTCCACAGACTTGGTTGACCTTCAGAGGTACTCACTTAGAGCCTGTAACTGTCTGTCCACTCGAGAGAGGAAAAATTACACCTAGTGGGGACCAGGAATCTTCCAGGGAAAAAAAAAAAAAAAAAAAAAAAAAGTGGAAAATGTACACTATCACAATCAAAGTTTTTTTTGTTTTGTTTTGTTTTTGTTTTGTGGGAGCTGCCCCCAGGGAACTTCAGGTCAAAATTGAAGCCAGCTCTTCTATATTTTTGGACTGAGACATTCTCCATTGTTACAAGGGACAGAAATTCAGGTTACAGCTTCTTTCTGGTACAGGTTTGTGTCACAGGGGTGCATGCCAGCACTGGACACACTGGATGTTCTGGGTGTCTCTCATTTGCTTCTTTCTTAATTAGAAGAGGGATGTGAAGTTTGGTCTTCCTCATTTGGGAATTTACTGGAGTATTGGCTATTCTGCAGCAGCACTTTACACGGTCAACACTTACCCCGAAGTGAAATAGGGGAAAAGGGCTGAAATATCAGCGAATTCAGTATGAGAGGAGATGAGCTTCTTGTCCAACATTTCTTAGCTTGTTATTGCCAGGATTGCTCACTATGCTGCTTACCCTCTTGTAAGATAACTTACTTGCTTACTTCAGGTAGGGCCTAAGTCACTTCTTGATATGGTTATCATCATCAGGATGATTCTGTAACATTTTTCACAAGACAGTCTCAGTATGGCAAATATACAGAGTAGGTTTACAGAGAAGGCCATGAACTCATTGTCTATGAATAAGCAGTGGGTACTTCCTTCTCATCCAGGAGAGTTAGTCATGATTTACAACAGTGACAGAGAAATCGGAGTCTGATGTATACTGACCACATTTCACTGTCCTCACGCTGAAGTGAGTTACAGTACTAGTTTTGATTATAAATTGATCTTTCTTCCCTTTTAAAAGCGTCATGGAAGTCACCCATGCATAAGCCCTGCAGTGCTCATTGCTCATTTGGTTCTCACAGAAATACAGAGTGGGGAGCTCGCTCCTTCATCCTGCTGCACCCACTGCTCTCAGTCACCGCTGCTGCAGGCAGAAGGGAGCAGTGGCAGGAACAGGCATCACAGGAGCGTCTGCAATTGCAGAGCTGAAGACATGAACGAGTGGCATGGCAGCACAGAAAAACTTTTTCCAAAACTTTGTTTTCCTCCCAAAACAGTGGGGGCAGTCTATACATAGGTTCTAGCAGTCACTGGGCTAGCACAGTACCTCTTTTCTTAATGACAACAGGAAGCCATAAATGCTGATATCTCTGCACTTAAACACAGTCCTCAGTTGCTCTTGTAGTATTCAGCTAACAGTTGATCCCATCCCCATTTATTGCCACATAAAAATAACGCTAGTGCTTATAGCTGGGGAGAAGGCACAAACTCCTGTAGGAAGAAAAGAAGAAAAAAGCTAAACACGTTACTGCTTTGTTTTCCTTCTTCATGGGCTTTCAAGTGAATGTTTTACATACTTTGCTGACCAAGCACCATCTCCAACATCTTCTATTACTTCATTGTGTTTCAGTCTAGAGGAAGTGCTTTCCTTCCTTGCCTGGCAGACCACAGGAACGGTAGCTGAACGGGGTTAGTTTAGCACTAGTCCAGGACACACGAACTGCAGAATGCAAAAGCAAGGCACAGCTTGTTTGAGCAGATCCGGCTCTGTGAGGTGCTAACACTTGACTGGGTTCAAGGAAGAAGAAAGGATGTTCATTCACTGATAGAAAGTGAACGTGACCTGCAGTACATGTCATGACAGAGATTAAATAGTGGCATGCTGATGACTAGTATTAAATGCTGTGAATCAAATGAAGCAATTGTCCCCCCAAATTGACAGCGATCGGAGTCCCATTTTTAACGTTTAGCGTAGCTCTCTCCCTGTTGGCTTCAGCCTTTTCACCAATAAAATCCTGTTTTCCTCTCTGTTGTAATCACCCTTCTCATGTTCTGAGCAACATTCAGAGTTTGAAGCCATCGTTTGTGTTTCATGGAAGTGATTAAAACCATGTTACAAGTCAAACAGGAGTTTAGAAGAACATTTCCTGTCGGTCCTGCACTCTGTGCGCCTACTCAGAATTAATAGCTTTTCTGCAAATTAGCACATAATGGGTTAAAAGCATGTTTATGTTGGCATTAAGTACTCTGGCTTCTTTTTCTCTGCAAGGCAAGACAATATTTTGCAAACTTTTTAAAGAATCTCTAATAGATATTATAGTGGCGCCATTCACACTGCTATATAGTAGTTAAGGCTGTGTCAGCACTTCCATTATGAATCCTGTTTTTCAGGGATTTATAACCCAGCCGTAAAAATTTGCTCTGGGCTGAAATTTGGTTTCAGCTCAGGGAGCACATTTTTAACAGATTAAAAAAAATCAGCATGGCCTTTTTTGAGTTATAGGAGTGTAAAAAGAAAAAAAAAAAACATGTGAGAGAGAAGTGTTGGGAGAGAGAGGCAGACAATTCTTTCATGAAAATAACTCAGAAATAGGTCAGGATGAAAAACAAAGATCGTTCCTTCTCCCTCTCCCCAAGCCAACGGGACAGGAGTGCTCTATTTTTATAATGGTATTTTAAGAGGAAATGTGATTTTTTTTCTTCTCTCTCTGTGGTTTATAGGTAGTCCCATTTAATTCTACAGACGTTTATTGCACGCTTAATTTCCTCGTCTTCCCCCTGTGTGCCCTGGTGCTACTCTGCTGGGCTGGAAGGGATCGCATGGCCACTGGCAGGGCATGGCCTTGTCCCAGTGTCACCATGAGGCACCTGCAATGGGGCAGCCCACCTGGCACGACCCCATGGGGCAGCATTTCGCCACCCTGCAGGCACAGGGGGCAGAGCAGCAAGCCCCACATTGTTTTTGGTGCAGGAGGTGAAGGCCTGGCAGGCGAGCTGCTGAAAACTTGGGCCCCCGCCGTGTTTCTTCCATGTGGCTGCTTGTTGTCACCCATGTCTCAGGCTCACGGTCTTCCCAATCTGCTGGGAAGAGCCAAGTGTGGGATACCTGCTGGTGAACCGGGCCCGGTCCTGCCTGTTCCCAGCAGCTCCTGACCACATAAACAAGAGACTGGTCCCGAATCGTGGCATCGGGTGGGATGGGGCTTTCCACCGCCAGAGAGCTCCGGAGCTCCACCTTAGGCGCCTCTTTGTGTCAGTAGAAACCACATGAACAGCGGGACGGGCTGGGTCTTGAAAGTGGGCCTCAGCCTGCAGTTATCTGCAGCCGTAGATATATCCACAGAAACTTGTGTGTGATGGGGGAGGCTGGGATCCGCCGCTTCAAAGGCCCGCCGTGCCCTCCCTGGACGTGTGCATGGGCTTTGTGTGGCCATGCTGCAGGTGGGGGAGATGGCTGCGATCTCGCAAGCATCAGTAAGGAAGCCTACCTGGGCAGCCTGCTCTAAGGAACCTGCTTTGGCAGGGGGGTTGGACCTGTTGATCTTTCGAGGTCCCTTCCAACCCCTTCAATTCTGTGATACTGTGTGTGATACTGTGTGAAACAAGGCAGGTGGCTGGTTTTGCCCCTGAAATCTTGCTGGGGTTTGTTAAGAGACTGCAACGCCACAGTTTCGCTGCTGTCAGTGCCACAGCTAGGTCAGGAGGGCCCATCCGTCCTGGTAGCTCAGCTCAGACGTGCTCAGGGGATGGTTTTCAGCACACACGGACCCTAGAGAAGTTCGTTCAGTGGTAGGAGCCCTGTCTGGCAAAGCTCTGAATTCAAGGCTCCAGACTCTGCTTTTCCAGCATCGGAAAATTCCTAAATGTGCCTTGAAATCTCCCTTTATACGTTCAGAAATTGTGCCATGCGGGGACTTGTAAACCTAACACAACCAGGACATGGCACGTATCAAACTAGGACATGGCATATATCAAGCCTGACATGAAAGCGAGAAGCACAAGAAAAACAGGAGGATCACAGGGAGACAGGGACTAAAAGCTGCTGAGAGCCGATTAGCACCTTGCGGTTCTCACGCTGTGCATTTCTGCCATACTCAGTAGTCAGCACATCTGAAGTTTACGTGGATTTAAATACACACTAAAAGAAATAATGCAGCTCTTAAAAGGGTTTTTACTAATCTCCTTCTGTCTCTCATTATATCTCTGTGCTCATAACAAGGCTGCTTCCTGCTTTACTGTTTTTATTAGTTCACCCTTTCTTTCATTCACTTACTCTTTCAGTTCTTTTTTTTTTCTCCTTTTTTTTTTGTCTTTAATGCACTTCACATATTTTGTCAGGTTTTTACAATTGCTTAGGCTGCAAGAGAATATTTTTCTATTCTATTGTACTTACCTAAATGAGGGTCTTTCTCTGTTTTTTAAATATCCTTTTGGTTCCCTAGGGAGAAGACTTGAATCCTGTTTTTTTAAATATTTGTGAATTTGATCCAGTACTGCTATCACAACTATTTATGTTGTATTTACTACAGTCCTGCTTCTGTCAGATAAGAACAAGACTGGAGCTTTTTTTTTTTTTAGCCTAGCTTCTAGCGATCCAAGGAAATGCTTTTATATCTTTTTTTCTTCTTTTCTCTTTTCGCTCAAGTGTTGAATAATTCTGCTGTTTTCATGTCATGTTTGATCTTTGTTTGATTCTAGGCCTTTTTATTCATGCACAAGTATGCAATATCTCCTATCCAGCAGCATCCTCTGTGCTTGTACATGTATAACTTTACAGCATTTGTATTTTAAATGTAAATTCCTTCTTATTTTGTACAATATTATACATTAAAATGAGTACAGGGCTCCTTCAATACATGTGAGTGACCTGGAAGCTCCAGAGGCAGCGGGGCAGCACCCTGCTCATGGCTAAGCTGCAGTGGCTCTGTGACCAGACGGGATGCTCGGTGGTACTCTTGGGGTCAGGCAGAACTCGGAGGTCCCATGTGGGCTGCAGCACAGGACCTCTTGCAGTGAGCTGTGCAAGGCCATGGGCTCAGTCCAGCTCCTCCAGCCGGGAAGCAGAGCACAGGCACAGCAGCTTCATTACAAAGCTGCTGAACATAAGCGAGAGCAAAGTATGGAGCTTCCTTTTTGGGAGCTTTCATTGCACTTCAGGCAATAAGCACGTAACTTACGGCACTGGTAAGCTAAGCATCACACCGGGCTTTGCTAGACGTGGAGGGTTAGATGTGGTTTGTTTGGTTTTTACTTTAGGTAGAGCAGATATTTGAAGGCAATTGCTGTATTCCTACCTAGAATTTCTGGAGATATTGTCACATCACATAGGTCTCTGTGACAAAACAAAACAAAAAATACTTTGATCAGCTACTTATATTTCTCGTAGCTTTCCTTGAAGAGAGTCTGTGTCTCCTGAAAGCTGAGATCAAAGTAACTGTAAGCCTCTAGATAGGAAGAGAAATTGCAGAAAATTACATGGATTCTTTTATTTTATTCAAGGTAATGGACAGTCAGGAAAAAGGAACAAGGGGAAAATGGAAGTGGCTCTGCAAGATAAATGGTTACAAAATCTTCATATTTGAAAGAACAAGCTTGTCTATTTTTTTTTCTTTCTTTCTTTCTTTTTTCTTTTTTTGCTTATACTCCATGTATTTGCAGTAGTTACAGAAATGTTTTACACTGGAAAAAGTAATGATGTTAACATTCTTGTAAGAGATTGCCTCAAATAAAACTTCAGAGGCAGACGAATGAAAGAAGAAAATAAGGTTAAAATATGAAGCTTAATATCGCCAGGGGGCATCTGGTGTGTCAGTCAGATGAATGAGGTAAGCTGATTTATGCCCTACAAACTTTAGCCAAGGTGTTTCTGATGCCGAAGAGGGTTTAATAGGCTGCTGGCCTCCCACAGATCACTGCTAACTGCTAGGGAGATTTTGCTGAGGTAGAACTGCAATCATTTGTGTCTCCATTGCTTGTGAACACTCCACAGCTCCCAAGCTGTTTATTTTTTGCCTTTCCCCTTTCTATTGATTTTTGGTTGTACTTTCTTTGCCAGTCCAAGTAGGCAAATGACCAAGTAATAAATTTATACTTCCAGGCTGTAGAGAGGATTTGATTTAGCGAACACTTTTTAGCATTTGGAGCAGTTTAAAGTGAGTTTTCCAGTTGCAGTTATTTGCTCCCCTTTTATGCCGTTTTGCTGCATTGTCATGCTTGTTGTCTTTGATTCTCGGAAAGTGATGCTTTAGTGGTGACAGTGGGATATTGCCTCATTACAGCCTTCCTTGCCAGATGAGTTCCCTTGGTGCCAATTCCTATTCAGTAGGGGATGCTGCAATAGGTCAACCTGTACTTTTTTGCTAGTCATTCTTTTTTTTTTTTCTTTTATTTATTTTTTTTTTAACATGCATTGCTTCTGTCTAAAGCACTTAGAGGCAAATTGTGCTTCCACCTTGGTAATGGTTGCTCTGCTACTCAGGGGGACCACGCAGGGGGACAAAGATTTTCTCTGGACATGTGGAGCTCCACGGGGCCCCCTAACCTGGTGGCAGGAGGCAGAGGGCCACAGCCACAGGAGATGGTCAGAGGCTAAAGTTTCTAACTTCCAAGCTGCTTTGTCTCCCGAGGGCCAAATTGCTCCTCCACCTTTCGCATTTTTCCTGCCCTCTCTATTTAGACTGGATGAAGTGCAGAGATTTTGTCTATTAGAGCGAAAGCTTTGACCAGGTTAGGCAAACCTAAACGTGGTGATAACAGCCTCTCCCGACCACAGGGAGTGCTCTAAAAGCAAATACCCTGAAAACTGAGGGAGCTGAGTACTGCAGAACCGCTTTACCGTGCCAGTGCTCCTGCCTGTAGTTGCTCCTTTGAATCTCTCCCTGCCCCTGGAGCTGGCAGGGGAGTCGTAGCCAGTTCCTGCCTCTTCAGGCAGCTGTCAGCACAAAAACCTAGCGTGAGCCACGGGGAAATGGGATGGCAAGCAAGGGCTACATCTCTCCGACACCTGAAGGTAGCTGTGCAGCACAGCAACTGGGAAATAATTTTGAAGTGCAGCTCTGAGCTGTGTCACTCCGCATTTAATTAAACGTTAAGATACAGCAGGGCTTGGAGTTAAACTTTAATGTATGCTGGGTGTTCTCTGAGGCACTGTGCTGAATTATCTTTTTTGGCTGCTGGTATTTTAACCCAGTATGGCCTAGGGAGACTGCAAGGTCACTTGCAAAAGCAAACACCTCAAATCTGTAGTGCGAGGCCAAATGTGGGAGACCTTTGGTCACCAGTTAAACTCTAAGTACAAGCCTCTGTAATTTTGCAATAAATCTGTCTGTTTATTGAGTGATGTTTGTGTACCTAATTATGAATTTGGAACAGTGTTCCCTGTTAGCATAATTCCTATGATGCCAGCAGAGCTCTTCAGGCTGGAAATGTGACACAGCTGCAAGGTTGGTTTGGTGTAACTGCAGAGATACTCATGGCATTTTTTGAAAATACAAATGCTTCTGAAATACAGATAAATTGATTGTTTAAAATCACAGGTAGGTAAAGGCATAATTGATACACAGATTAGCCACCTTATCAGTATGACCCTGCTAGTGTAATTGTAGTTTTGCAGCGTAGAGCAGCATCCCAGCTTACCTTCCCACAGTTGCTCACGTTTAGTTGTAATTTACCACCAGGTCATGAAACTGATGGAGGGGTGAAACTAGTACATCCTGATTTTTTTCAGACGAAGGGTCATACCGGCTATACCCCTTTGGAATTTCACACCTACACCTCCGTGTATGTGGAAAGGAGCAACTTCATCCTGCTGGCTGCACAGGGACGTGAGCTTCCCCAGCCCGCAGCCTGAGGCAGCTCCCACCCCTCCAGGGCAGCTCTGCCCAAGCTCTCACTCTTAAGATTGCTTTGCAAGGAATAAATCCACCTGAAATAAAATGGGGTTTGGTCACTCGCTTTAGATTTTGCTGCCTCGGAGAATATCTTCAGTTATTTGCTTCAGTGCTTTACAAAAGCTCTAAAGCGAGGACAAAATTTATCAGTGACACCAAGAAGAAATAGGAAGAAGTGAAGGGAGAGATTATGAGAGCCCTTTTAATACAAAGAAGTGCAGTATAAATTGAGAAGATTATTTTATCTTTGGCTCCTCTGACAGGTCCCCCGTTACATAAGTGTTCTGCTTTTTCAAGTTAGGTATTGCCTAAACGTCAGGCAGAGATTTCCTGAAATAGGAACGCTGCGTTTATTTAATCTGGGGCTTTAAGTATTTTCCATTTCAGAATAATAAATATGTGAGATATAGGATCTCTTCTGTGTAAAGTCTACATTCTGGGAACATACAGGAGTATGTTCAAACATACTGAAAAAAAAAATCTTAGTCATGATTTTAAGAGTAAAGCTTTAATTTTTGTCTTGACAGTACTACAGTAAGCTTTCCTGTCTAAAGAAACTCCCTGAAGATGTTGATTCACTTGGAAAGGAGTGAAATGTCATACTCTTTAACTACATCTTTTTGTTTTCCAAGCTCCTCCCAGAGAACTGACAGAAGAAGAAAAACAGCAAGTTCTCCATTCAGAAGAATTCCTGATATTTTTTGACCGGACAATACGTGTAATTGAGCGAGCTTTGGCTGAAGATTCAGACATATTCTTTGACTACAGTGGCAGAGATGTAGAAGAGAAAGATGGGTCAGTTTGGGGTTTTGTTTGCTTTTGTAAAATAAGCTTATTAAAAAAAAAAATCCGATGCCAAGAAACCTTACTTTTGAAACTAAACTAAACATTTTAATAGCTAAGAAAATGGTAAAACCTCTCCTTGAAGTCCTGGGTCACTTTGTCAGCCTAAATTATTTTGTAAAATAGCTTTGTGCTTTATCACTGTATTGTGGTGCATTTTTTGTTTTGTTTTCTTGTCTTTAAAATGTTACTCAGATGGTTTTATTTTTTGTTTCATTTTTTGGATGAAACTTCAAATTATGAAGAAAAATATGAATAATTGAAACATAGAAATGTGTGTGTACACAATGAATATGTAGATGTGCACGTGTACATTCCAGTGGTGTACATCTGTGTACTTAGATTATGGCATTTTTACAAAAGCAAATTACTGTTGTTTATATCATACTGCTGCACCAGGTCTGTGATGGATCCCGCTATGGGATGCAATGTGTGGATGGAAATGATGATGTCCCAAAGTGTCTGCAATCCAAACACATAAGACTGGAGGTGACAGGTTGCAGATTGTGCAGTTTATAGGGGTACAAGAAGCAAACCTTGTTAGCACAAGAGGAAATATTTAGGTTTCAGCAGCTGCGTATCCGTTGAAGCCTTGTGGCAAATCAGGAGCTGTGTTGTGTGTTAAAGCTACTGCATGTTAACCCTGTGACCAGCTAAACACATCCCTGCAGCAGCATTGCACCAGCACTGAGCTTCAGCAGGTCCTAGTGGTGCCAGAAAGCATTTGCCATCTCCATGGCCAGGGGGAGATGCTGTAACTTCATGATTTCAGCAGTGAAAAATAAGAGAATGTTGGTTATAGCTTAGATGTGAAGATTCAGAAAAGGGGTGCTGAATGCCAGGTACTGAGAGACAAAGGTAGCAGGGGGGTCCCAGGGTGTTTCAGAAGAGCCAGCCAAAAAAAGAGACAGGAAGGCAGCAGAAATTAAGAAATCTGTTTTTGTGAAATACTTGTAAATCTGTTCCATAGTGCAATGTTGCTACTCCCTACAAGACTGTCAGTGAACGCAATTAAATGAAGGTGGCAGACTTCTCCAGAAGTTAGTCAGAAACTTTTGCATTGATTTTCACAGCATTTGAACCCTGCTTCCTCAAAAAAGTGTCACTTTGTTTGGATTCACAGAGATGTTCAAGCAGGAGCCAACCTTTCCTTTAACCGTCAGTTCTATGATGAGCATTGGTCGAAGCATCGTGTCGTCACCTGTATGGATTGGTCTCTTCAGGTAAGATGTGAAGCTGGGAGATATGTTTCTATATAGCTTCCAACTTCTCCCTAAAAAAATACAGCCAGTATAATTTTGCCACTCGTTCTGCAGAGTATAATGTTATTTCTTAGCTAACAGCAGGGCACTGAGTGAGCAAATGCATGTTTCTCCGTAACAAAGAGTAGGGGGCAGTAATGAAGTTGTTATTTTTGCATATGCTACTTGGTCTTCAAAGTCAGGACTTTAAAGGTTAACAAACCTAACAAGACTAAGGAACTCTCCTTTTTTCTTCCTCCCTCCACTCCTCCAGCACACAGAATTCCTTTTAGGGCAAAAGTTTTAAAATTAAACCAATTAAAAATAATTAGGTAAGTAATAATAATAATATACATAATAATATATAAAAATAAAAATAGGGAGGAATATATGTTAATATACTAAATATATTTTAATATACTAAATATATGTTTTAATATACTAAAACCCAAAATATGAACAACTGAACAACTTTGACAGTTGTTCAGTCCATGACCAACTTGAAAAGGCTGAAAAACCATCTTTCTAAAAACGTTGGGTCCTCTCTCCAAGCTGTGGGAGACAAGACTGCAGCTGCCCAGGCAGCACGCTACAGTAACGTGCCTGGAAGGTTTCCAGCTTCTGTGCACTGCAAAGCACTGTCATACTGCAAACTAAGACTAAAGAGCTGCTTAAGCTTCCCAAAGGCAGCACAGCCACATCAGCAGGGCACGGAGATGAGGTTAATTAGTTACTCCACTGGAGAGCTGGTGTTAGTATACACACATCACCACAGGTCGTAGTTTGACCGAATGTCAAATTCATTTGGTCGCAGTTTCTCTCCAGCTGCTGTCATCCTCTCTGCATCATCCCTGTCAGCCTGTTCCTAGGTGCCAGCCTGGAGCATAGCAGATGGTTTCCTTGGGGAGGAGCCCAGGGAGCTCCAGGGTCCTTAGCATAGAGCTAAGGGCAAGTTTTGCTTAGCCTAATTGTGGAAGAAGTTGCTCTTTCTGCACCCCGTTAGATATGCCTGGGGACAAGGAGGGTGTTTAAGGCCACGTATGAGCTGAGTAGCACAGTGATTCTTCATCTGTCACTCTCTCCTTCCCTGTGAAATGGCAGCTGGGCTCCTTCCAAGATCCCGGGAGCTTCTCAGGGTTGGTGGCAGTGGACTGTAGGAGGTGGCAGGACAGGAGCGTGAGCATTGCTGGTGTGCTGAGCAGGCCTCGCAGTCTGACCGGGGTTGTGTGCACAGCAGCCAGCTACAGACTCTTCAGTGTTTAGAGAGTCTGCTTGTGACATCCAGCTCACGCCCCGTGTGTGAAATGAACGATTTACCCCTTTGCTTTCATACAAAATATCAGCTTAACAACAGGTATGCGCTGGTGTGATGTGGGTGGCCTTTAAGCACATATGGATTTCCACAGAAATCAAATATAAGCCTGAGGAAACACTTATCTTAGGTTGTTCACTTGTTCAGGGGCTGGAAATTACATGGAATTCTTATCTGATATTTTCCTAACAGGCAGCTCGTACTGTATTCCCAGGGCAGCAAGAAAAAAAGCCGCCTCAGAAGAGCACTGCCAAATGTAATTGCTCAGCCCCTGGGGCACACAGGCATGTTCTGCTTCCCACCTCTTTGTTCCCGGGTGGCCCCTCCTGCCTTCCCCTCCGTTAACTCCTCACACTCAGCTCCTCAGCACCCTGCGGGGGCTTCTCCACCATGGGGGCTCCCGCACGCCGGGGGCTCCTCCACACCACCCCGTGCCGGCCTGGGAGGAGGCACCACGACTTCTCCTCCCTGCTTCGAGGTGTGCAGTGGTATTTCACCTAACCACCAGCTCCTCTTCTCGCACACGCTGCAGGCCACGGCAGTGTCCAGTTTGCCAAAGGACAGCTTGAATAATCATGGGAACGGCCGAGCGCATTGCTCAATTTTCTGCGATACAACTGCTGCTGCAAAACACCCCGGAGGCGAATAGAAACTTAATCAAACAAAGGAGCTTGATGCATTGATTAAACAAGTTTTTCTGTTCCGAGTCACATGTAAAATATGGCCCCAAACATGTGGGATCATTCATACCATTAAAGCTGACCCACCAGCCCCTTGATTCTTTTGCAGAGCAAAGGGAAAATGGGAGAAATCCTTCATCAAGGATCTAAGGGAAAGGCCCAGCAGAGCGAGTGTAAACAGAGCGTGGGAACACCTTGCTTTGTCTGCGAGGAGGTAACTGAGCTTGCCTAAAGTCAGGAAAGCCGCAGCCGCGGGGTTATTGCCGTGTCCCTCTCGACTCGCAGGCAGCAGCCTTGACTGCTTTTTCACACAGCATCATTCCCACGCCACTCTCAGCTCTCAGTGGCAGGACAGACAGGCACCCAGCGAGGAGCAGAAAGCTCTAAGTGCAAGCTGATTGAGAAAAGCATCGAGGTTGTGTTGCCAGCATGGATTTGTGGTGCTGCACTTGGCTCTGTTTCTGTAAAGCAGAAAGCTTCCTAGTGCTGCTGCCCAGCTAGGTATGACCCCACCGTCTGCGTGGAGTTGAAACTGCATTTCCAGTCCGATGCATAAACTGTGATTGCGAAACCTACCGGCAAGATTTGAGTCAGTGAGCACCTGAACGTGCTTGGTAAACTCTCTAGAGGCATGAACAAGCCCCAGAGTGCCTGGAAAGTGGTGCTTCAGACCTGGTCACACAGCCTGGCTGGCTGCCGGTGGCAGGGCTTGTTGCTTCTGCGTGCCAAGGTCACTGCTCCTTCGAAACCGTGGGCTCAGCTGCTGGCGCCGACGGTAGCTGACCTGCTTGGTAAAAATGAGATGCACTGGCACAAGCCTTCTGCGCACACGGTTTACTTGGACCGGGGCCAGACTGGGATGAGAAAGTTCAAAGAAGGAGCTAAGCTGACTGTTCTGAAGTGGTTGCAATCCCCGTCGTGGGAGAGAAGAGGGTGCCCAGATGGGGTGAGAGCAGTGGGGGGCAGGCTGGCAGGGAGGCGTCTGGAGAGGTTTACCAGCAGGTGTGGGATTGAACCACTCTCAGGTCTCCCTCAGTTCTGGAGGAGGGAGAAGAGGTAGTTGGTCTGGCATATGCTCCAAATCCCATACAAGTGGTTTGGGTGCCCTTATGAGCTGTGCCACCAGCCAGGGTCTGGTGGGATCTAGGTACCTCTCAGTCAGAGCCCCCTTTTTCTAAAAAGGGGAAGAGGCAGCTTTGGTGGCCACATGCTGTTGCTGGTTCTCCCACCCACGGGTCTGGAACCTGGCTCAGGTCTTACAGGGAACGATGACTTTGAATAGAAAAATCATCGGCTCCGTGATGTATTATCCATGGAAGCGTACCCAAAGTGGGAAAGAAGAGCTGCTGATGGCAAAAATTACAGCTGCGCGCATTATTTCATCCAAATGGATTTTGAGATCAGAGGGTGCCCAACCGCACTGATAATGATATAAAGGGGCTTTTGTAATATCTAAGATGCCTGGTGTGGACCAAATTCATAGCTCCCGGTAGCACCACTGGCAATTCCTTTGTCCCGCTTCCTCTACATCCACCAGCTGCGTGGTTCCCCTGTGAAGTGGGGAATGGTTTGGCAGGAATTTACCTGGGAAAGGCAGAGAAAATGATTTGCAGGCATCATTGTGAAATTTTGAGGGGAAGCATTCCTAGTTTACAAGAGGAGAGTGTGGGTCCTGTGAGCGTGGGCTGCTGGCTTATTGGCCTGCCAGATCCCTGTGCTCTGCTCCAAATGTGACATAAGGTCCACTTCTATGTGTGGATTATTTAGAGGGAAGGACAGAGGTTACCAGAGGTGCGGAGTGTCAGAAATACAGGAAACTGGGCGCTGTTGTACCAGCAGAAAGTAACTGTTTTGTTTTGGGGGGCAAAGTGTTATGTCTTTGCTGCTGGGAGCTGAAAAGGGGACTTGAAGTATACGAAAAGAGCCCAGAATATACTGCAGAAGTGCCCGTTGTGCAGAAGGCTGTGAAGTGTGCATAATGTAAGCCCTTTCTGCCAAGTTTAAACATGATTTTGTCTTAGCAAATGTTTCAGCAGGATTAGGTTAGGCTGTGTGGGACAGAATCCCAGTGTAACTATCATCAAGCAGTGGTATTCTATGAGTGATACTTCAGACTTGCTGTTCTTTTACTAGTTTTGTTTGTGGTCTTTCAAAACAGCACAAGGTCATCAACAGAGCATGAAATACTGATGTTTCATATATGATATCATGTGTATATATGTATATATAAACAGCAAATACATATGTGTGGTGCATATCTGCTTATATACATCAGTAGATAATGGCTGTACAAGAAAATACAGATCTGATTTTGCAACAGTCTTACTAAGTCAGTGGAATTTGAGGTCACCCTGTGCTTTATCAGATGTCCTCAGCATCTTGCAAAATTGAGCTTCTGTGAGGAAAATGTTTTGTTTTGCTCAAGAAGAGCTTTTAAGTCTTTATGTATAAGTGAATTGGAGGAGTGCATAGTGAAATAAGAACGAATAGTTCTCAGGGATGCTGAAGAATTGTGAATTTCAGAATAAGAGCAAGCCAGTGCTGTACTCATACTGGTTTTGTTACCAAAATCAATTAAGACAATGGTTTGTCCCTGAAGAAATGCTTAAGCAAATTGCTCAAACCTTCAATTTTTTTCCTCTTAACCAAATTCCTTGCTTTGCTTTCCCTTTATGAGTATCCTTTTAGTTGTCTTTTCTGAGAATTATCTACAGAAAATAATGTTGCCTTTGTGGTATGTGAGAATAACTGCAAGGAACAGGGGCTTTAAGGACATCAGGGACCAGCAAAATAGAAAAACAAAATGTAGCTAAATCGTAGGTATTATAATTAAAACCAGATATTCCATATGTAGTGTGAGATTATTTCTTTCTCATCTGATTTTGCACAGCTTCATCATCCAGCTTATTTCATTCTCTTTTCCTTTTTTTTTTTTTCTAGTACCCTGAGTTGATGGTTGCATCTTATAACAATAATGAAGATGCTCCACATGAGCCTGATGGGGTAGCCTTGGTATGGAACATGAAGTTCAAGAAAACCACACCAGAATATGTTTTCCATTGTCAGGTAAGACGGAGGAAGCCATTAATTTCACACTAGACAAAACAGAGTTTACTACATGGCGCATCTGCCCACTGTTTATACGAAGAGGTTGAAGTTAAAAATAAGCATTTTTGGAAAAAGTACAAGTGGCAGTCCAGTGTTTTTAGAAGGCATCCAGCCCTCTTTAACAATGCTGCAAGCCTGTCAGGGACTGCGTGTCATTCTTTGTCTATTTAAAACAGTCCCTAAGAGATTTAGTTTATAAAACCCTTGCACTTATGAAGTAACTGTGGTGTACCACTTCCTCATCCAGGCAGCAACATATGCTTTCCCACCCACGTTAGCTTCCTCGCATCCTCTGTACTCCAAGCTGCCTACTGTTGCCTTGGCTCTGCTCAATATCATGTTTTGCCTGTAAAATTCCTAAGCACAATGTGCATTTCTGGGCATGCGTCTTACAGCTTGATGAAAACTGTCTCAATTACAAGGATTACTCCACCAATTCCTGTTTGACCGTCCTTTAGGTTAGCAAACCAGTGTTTCCCTTCACTCAATGGTACTTTATGACCATGCTGTTTTGGAAGTCTGTAAACAATTCAAAAATAGTTGGATGTTTTACTTTTTTTATTTTTTTTTTTAATTCTCTTTTGCCACTGCTTTTCTGTGTGAAGTGGCACAACCTGATATTGACAGAAATGTTCTGCTCATTGGCTCTATCTCCATCAAGCTATCCAAATGGTGGAGCAGGGCTTGGGCCAAATTTCCAGCCTCTTTATTAATATCCTTCTGTGGTAATTAAATACAGGACAGTGGCATTCAAAACACCATATGGAAAAGTTTCAGCAAGTAAAACTTAACAATCAGAGATTAGTAAAATGCAGATTATACTGCGGTAAAAATTGCTTCTCTTGGAAGGATATGTATTACCTGGCTAATTGTGTAAGCTAAGTGTCATTTTACATTCAAGGACCAAACATCTTTTTGAACTAAGTTTATGTTTGGACTTGGGTACATTATCAGATGTAACATAGTGGGAGGGAGTTGCTGGAATTGAAGTTACTGCTTCAACCCGATTAAGTAACCTTTAATTCTGGGCATGTTTTTCTAATTTGCTATACTGAAAAACAACTTCACAAGGAGTCTAGGCCTGCATAGCAAATATGCCATACAGATTTATATACATATATATATGTGTGTGTGTGTGTGTGTGTGTGTAATACCTTTGAAATGAGAACTTGCATTTTTCTGGATATCATATTCAGCAGACTGATGTGTTCTTTCAGACTGCTTAAGATCTTAGCTCAGATCCCATCCTCAAATTCTTCTAGGATGTACATGCAGCTTACTGTTTTAAACAAAATATTTAGGCGAAGAGATCGCCCATTGCTGTTTTGGAAGAATAATTCTTGAACTAGATTGATTCTGCAAGTTAATAATCAGATTCAGGGTAGCCCTACTGCCTACACAAAAGGGAGATTGACTACAAACATAACAATGTGTTTTGTTAATTAAAAATTCTATCTAGTTTTAAAAGCTGGTGCACTTAAACAAGGGAAGGCATGGCTCACTAAATTGAACTGAGATACTGAGACAAGCTGTACTCTCTATTAGAAAAGCACGCATAGGGCAAAGTGATGGGTAGAGGTTTGGATTTGTCGGGCTTCTGTGTAATTCCTCTATTAAGTTGCGTGTCCTGAATTTTAGCATGAGAACCATAAAGCATGTGAATTTTGAGACACATGTGGCACTGTGCTTTCTACACATGTGGCACACATGGCACCATGCATCCTGGACTAATCATATTTCAGTGTAATGAAATCAGTTCTTGTGTTCATGGGAAATATTTCTTTTCTTGGTCAAACTCTCCTTAGCTAATTTGCTTTATGAGTTCATTAGGAGCTGGAACCATGTTTGAATTACCATTATCAGGCTTCTGACGTGGAATATCTTCTGCATCTCCGTATGGATGGGATTACCTGCATGAGATTAAATGGGGAAGTGAAATGCATTGAGTGTTGGTCTCTTGAACAAAGGCTTTGTGCTAACTGAGTCAGATGGAAAATGAGAAAAAATATCTTAGCCCAAAGTTATTCAGTTATTCTGTTAGTTAGTGGAAACAAACTGTATCATTAGTTAGCCCCATGTCATTTATATTACTATTTTGCAAGAGAAACATTCCATCGATTCAGTCATTTCTCTAGGTCTTCCGTGAGACATGCCCAATTTTTCTTTAGCAATGCATGACTTTTTAACAGTCCAGCCCAGCAGCTGTGATGAACATGCACGTTATTGTTACAGCTAGGTTGCACAGGTATGACAAACACACATTACGTTTAGCACATTTTCACAATAGATCTCTGGTTTCTTTTCCAAAGAGTTTCTATAAAAATGTGGTCTGAATAAACACTATGTGAATGTGACTAATCTTTGCCTTTCAGTTCTTGGGCTCAGAGTGAGATACAAACAAGTAGAAAGTCATTTCAGATGTGACATGGTGAGGAACTTCACCCCTTCTGTGAAGCCAAATCAATAAAAAGGTTTATGAAGCCATTTCTCAAAAAGGTCTAAGAAATTCTACCACACGAGTTCTGGTAACATCAATAGGAAAAGATATGTGAAACACCTCTGGACAGTTAAAAAGTTGGGTGAACTTCAGCAGATAGAAATTTAGGCAATTTTACTTCCTTGTGCACATTTAGTGAATTCTTGAATCTAGGGACCATAATGTTCTTTCTGTGTTTCCTGGGATATTACAATGATTTAAACGAGTTGATTACCAAGGGATGTCTTCATTTTCTTTAACTCTTCCTGACTTGCTGTAGTGTTACATAGGATTATTGAAAACGTCATAATCAGACCAACAGACAGGCTTTTCTAGTGCCTTCATTGAAAGTTGCTAGAACCTACAGGCTTCTACTGAAGTTATCTATCAGCCATGGCAGGCAATGATACAAAAATCTATTGATGATGATAGTTTTTTTCCTAACTCTAGTCAGCAAAATGATTGATTTCAGTCCTTAAATGTGAGGGATGATGTATTCTCCAAATGTTTATCTTAGCTGTTGTCAATAATGATGTTACTGTTACAAAATTCTTGCCCAATTTGAAGTCATATCAGGCTCATTAATGCTGCGTAGTTGGTAGTAAATTTCGTAGTGCTACAATATGCTGTGCCACAAATACTGGCTTTAATTCTAGTTAGTATGTATTAAGGGAAAAAATTACTATCAGCCAACTGGACTTGTTTATCTTACTCATTAATTCATGTGAATTGTCATATGATCTATCAAATCCTTTCTAAACAAAACAGTCCTATTGGTTTCTACTCTTTCATCTTGTGGAATATTTCCTTTCTTCTTCTACTTCTACTCATTTTATTTTTGCCCTTCTTCAGCTTTTTATATTTCTACTTTACCCAGTGATGTGCTGCCAGTATTTTAGCTGGGAGTCCCACAGATTTTTTCCTCTATAGCTCATCATACATCTCTTTACCACAGGGTTAGAAATGGGAAAGCAAGGAAGAGTGCGGGATTGGGCAATTTGTTCATTTGTTTTCCTATGCAAGCAAAAAAATGTTGTCTCGGAAGCATAATCAAAGTAGAAGGGTGATATCATTTGCCAAAGGAATGGATGCTCGATGCTTTCCCTAGGTAGCAAGGAATAAATTGAGCATGTCATTAATGCTGCGGAGTGCAGACTGGGAATTTCCTTGTAGGGAAAAGTCAGGGATGTCCTCTTCCCGCACGCTGGAGCATCACAAACTCTTGGTGTAATGCAGTGCATTCCAAAAGCAAAAACCAACCCTTTCAGAAGCACTTTATGAAACCCTGTGGATGAGTCATGCCTGGTTGGGTTGGTTTGGCAGTATCCAGAGAGGCAATGAATTCCAGCAAAGACATGGAAATCACATTGACTCTCCCTCCGTTTGGTGGGAGAATTTTAAGCAGTAGTTCACACTGCTTCTCTCAGCTACTGTTGGTCTGCGTTTAGATGAGGGTGACGAAAATAGTATGGCAGGGTTATTGATGATATGACTCAACATGTGCTCAATCCTATATCAATTTATGCAATGCACGAGGCTGGCCTGGGCTGTGATTGTTCCTGTACTACTGGTTGATAGAAGAACTTACTCTCTTAGTAAGTGCTTACATGTCCCTTTTGTGTTTTTTTCCCTAGAAATAAAATAAAATAAACATTTAAATTGCCCATTGATTATGGGGATTATTTGTAGTACAGTGCTCCTTGTTTATGTACTACCGGTCATCTCCTCCCATGATGTTGCTCCAATTTCCTGGGAGGCTGATCTAAGCCAAACTTTCTAAGCCAAACTGTCCTAAAATATCTAAAAGTTTGCATCAACATCTCTGGTGGAGTGAGGCAAATGAGAACTCCAGCTGTCTTTGCCCGAAAAAGACTAGCTGAAGTTTGAGCTATTATACTCTCCCTCTTGGCAGGGCCTATAAGCGTGGGTACAGCGCTGCTGTTATACCAGATTTGCTAGCTTTTGGGTTAGAGCTGGTCTGCAGGGATGGAAGACAAAAGAGAAAGAAATAATCAGTGGTTCTAGGGGACTGTAAGGTATTAGAAACCATTTCCTTTCTTCTGGAGCTGAAGAGGGGTTATTAAAGTTGGCTGAGGTATCTGGACCTCAGCTTCAAACATCCATCACTTCGTAGAAGGAGGGGTAGAGCAATGCAGCTGAAGACATTTGTGTCATGCAAATAAACCAATTTGAATCTTACTTTTTCATGTGGAGGACTCTGCATTCTGTTTGGAAAGGTTAATGAGCCCTGCTTTCTTACAACCACTGTGATGCTGGAAGCGACAAGAAAAAGAATAAAAGACTACATCATTTTGATTTATTTTATATTATTTCCTGATATATTAATTTCCTCCTTCTCAGCTATGTCTTTTGCAAATGTCTCTAAAGTGCAGTGAGAAGTACAAAGCTGACACTTAGAAGTAACTCCATTCAGGGTATTTTTGAGGAAGGAGAGCATATGTGAAGTAGCTTTCATTTAAGGAAGCAGTAACCATTTAAGAGCTCTCTCAAGGAGTCAGATCGACTTTTAGCATAATCACAAAAAGATTTCAGCAGTATATCACTTTTAATAGCTGCAGCTATTTCTGTCCTTTTCCTAAAACGCCATGCAGTCAGATTTACTTGGTTGGTTCCATCTCATTACTAAACTGTCAGGGCTTTTTTTTTTTTTTTTTTTTTTTTTTTTTTTGTGGTATATGGGACTTGTGTTTTCTATTTTAATTTCAAGAAAAGCTGTCCATGCTTGGAAAATATTGGTAGATTGGGTACAGAAATCAGCCACTCAACCGCACCACAAAATGTTTCATTCTCCCCTGGCTTTTTTGTAGTGGCTTCTATACACTGTCATTAAGTTATGTGTTTGACCACTCTTCATTGCTTATGCTGGTGTGGTCTTTCCCTTTTCAACTGAATGGATGGAGTCAGAAATGTGTATCTTAGAATTAGATGCACTGAGGTAAGCGAAGGGCTGTATTTAGTGGCTGATATTGGCCAGAGTTGCCTTTTTTTTTTCCTGATTTGGTTCCTTTGTTGTTGTCTGCTCTTTCAAAATCAACATAAATTCCTTCAGATGTGCTTTTTGCTCCAGCAGCCTGCCTCCTAAAGGTGCTGAGTGCCCAAATCCACGAGGCTCGTGTGTGGAGCAGGCTGAGGTAACAGCATGTATGACTAATATCCTCCTTTTCCTCCAGCCCTTGAGTTTCCTTCTCTGTGGAGGCCAAGCCAGAGGTCAGTCCCTCCGCAACTCTAAAATTATGAAAGTATTACAACAAATATAATTGTTAAGGGGGTATGCTTGGAATATTTAAAACCTACGGATTTTTGGTGATAATTATATTGGTGTTTTTCCACAAAGATTTACTCAGTTTGTTCCTGCTACCTACGTTTCATGTGGGATTTAGATGCCTTTGGAAAGACGCTAGTTTGGAAAAGGCTTTTTCATCAACAAACGTTTACAGAGGAGAAGTGAGTTTGATGAATTATCACTGAAACGTGGTACACAGTAGGAGAACAAGAATCAATGAGGTTCAGATTGCGTGTAAGCAAAAACTCTTTCCCCATGAGGACAGTCAAGCACTGGTGCAGGTAGCCCAGAGGTTGTGCAGCCTCCACTGTTGTCTCTTCAAGGCTGGATGAAGCCCAGAGCAACTTGGTCTGATCTCACAGCTGACCCTGCTTTGTGCAGGATGTTGGACTAGAGATTTCCTGAGATTTTTTTAAGCCGAATTATCCCGTGAACCTATGATCCTAAATGTGAAGTGCAATCTGCCTGGTTTTGTAGCAGTTCTCTGGTAAGTGGACCTCTGAATGTCTGCCTGTGAAGATGCTGGGACACCTCTCATACTGGTAGTGCTCCAGGGCCCAGGGATCCAAATTTGGTGGAGAATTTCTGTAATACATACCAAAAAGAGTTGAAAATGGAATCAAGCTTCTTCATAGATACAGAAGTTTGTTGTTTTTTTTTATTATTTTGTTTTGTTTTGTTTTCCATTTCATTTCCTGCTGTGCACTGTTGGTAGGATGACTTTTGTAGAGCTCTTATCTGCCTGTTCTGCAAAACACATCGTTACTGTTACACTCACGTCCACAGTCATCAGCACACTGTAATAATTCATACAGATGAATAGGTGCACCATTTTGCATTTAAATTTTGGAAAATTTCTAACTGTCCTGTTGGGAAGAACGGTTTCAACTACAGCTAGTGATAGAAAGATATATTTATTCTTACTTTAAAGAATAAAAATAAGAACAAGAAATATTTGTTCTTATTTTATTTTTTCTCTGTCCTGTTGTGTTTGTCCAGACTGGAACACAGGAGTGCAGAGCAGAGTTTGTGCTGTGAGGATTTCAGTAAACAAGAGCCCACATTTGTCCTCTTAGGCTTTTGTTTTAGATTCTTCCTCCTGTTTTCAGCTCATTGGAGTTTACACCACTTCTAGCCTTTGGTGATTAAAAATAACTATTGTTTGGCCTGAGATTACTGTTCCAGTACTTGTAGAGAGATTGTGTGTGAGTCAGTAGAAGTTACACCCACACAACCAAAGGATGAATGTAGTCTTTGGAAAAAGCTTCTCATGCTCTCAGGTGAGAGAAGAGAGTTGCCTTCAGCCAGTATGTAGAGGAGCCAAACAGGACTAAACATACAAGAGACAGTCTCCTGTCTCCCAGATGCTACTGCACTCAGAGACATCACTGGGGGAGGACAGAAAAGAAGCTGGAAGTGTATGTTCTGTCCTGGGTGCCACAGTCTTATCCAGTCCTGAGATCGCCAGCACGAAATGCCCCAGGTGAGCCCCGAGTCCTGCTTTATTGCTGAAATGCTACAGCTGTTAATGGGGTATCTGCTGCCATGTGTAGCTCAAGAAAAAGCATGCTGTGTTTTCCATGTAGCCTTTTAATACTAATCTCTCTTAAAACTGACTTTGTTTCCACACAAAACCAAATCTTAGTATTTTTCATAGCAGGAGTGGGAGAAGGAAACCTTTTTTGCAGAGAAGCTAAGCATCAGTATTTAGATAGAAGGGATGTGAATTGGGCCCACAGAGTTGTGTGCCTTCCCTTGGATTCACCTTTATCTTTCCTAACCCTTAGCAAAGCTGTTTCTTCCATGATGACTTTGATCTATTGTTATCTTGTGCAGAAAAGCAACACTCCTATCAAAGCCAGTGTGTGAATTATAACAACATAATTGTATGCCATATCCCATCAGTCTGTGAAATGACTGCTCATACAAAAGGTGGGTGCAGTTTCCCTATTAGTAATTAACATTCTGAATTACTCGAGGACTGTATTTACACATACAAAGTCTGCTAGCAACAGAATGCTCCTTCGCTTAGAGCAGTGCTTACCATAGATCATCCTCATTTGAAACTAAGATTTCAATTATGAATCAAACAATCAGGAAGTGACAAATTTGTGAGATTTTTTTTGGATAGAAAATTTTAGGCGGATCCTGCTTCTAAGCCTTTTTTGGAGGGGGTAGAGTGTCATACATTTAAATGATATGCTGTCACTACTAGCTATAGTGTTAGGCTTTCTGTATATTTTAAAGTAGTGATTTGTAATGTATCTGTCCTTAAATATGCTATTTCTCTTCTTCAATTTCACACATTCTTCCTTTCAGACCAAATACAAGAGACAAATGCAAAACACAAATATCAAGTGTTGGGTACTCTTGATACAGCAGGCATTCTGTTTGTTGTTTTTTTTTTTTAAAGTCTCTCTATTTCACTGATAACTTTCATTGTACCTTTCTGAATTACTGGCATCTAATACACAATATTTAAATATAATGCAACTTGCAGAAAACCTAACCTTTGAATTTGCAGAGTTAGACATGCAGTATTTTTAAACTTTAGCTAGCTAAGGGAAAAAAAAAAAAAAAAAGATCTCAGTCAAAAACTATATTTCATAAGAGAAAATTATAGTGATATTGATGGTTTGCCAAAACCTCAAGCAGTGACAAAATCCACAGTGTCCTGAAAGAGATGCCTTTGCAAAACCATTCCTTTGCAGATGGCTTAGATTATTGATACTCACAAACACATGACATTATTCGTTCAACTGAAAATTTTGGAAAAGTCTGTTGATAAAAAATGCAAATTTGTCATACTATCCCAAAATCGTGGGGGAAAAAAAAAAAAATCACCTAATCCTGCAATTGTTCCTGAGGGTGTTTTATAGTTTAGTAGTTGTTGATATGGTTACATTTTAACATGACCTGGTGTAAAATATTTTGAGAAAGGAAGAGAAGAAAGAACGTAACTTTCCTTTGTTGATGCAAACATTACATTTTATGTATATCTGAAACTCCCAGTGCTGAATGAGTTTGGGGTGCACAAGAAATGCGGGATCAGATGTGAAATCACTAACAGGGATCCTTCCACAGAATTTTTTCCATAAAGGATATAAAATACCATGCAATTCCCTAGCTGCACTGCAAATGATAGATAAACAGCCATAGGCATGACTTTTCTGTTTGGGTTCTCTAACTGTTCTCAGGGCAGGCTACTTGCAACGAAGAGTACATTTGGTCCAAATTCAAGAAAATTATTTCACCTCATGATTTTTGTCTCTGTGGGAGCTCTATGTGAGGAGTGAAGCCTCTTTCTGTGTTACCTGGCACAAAATATAAAACAGCTACTCTTTCAAAGTGCTGTGGAAGGCTCCACAAACCAAGGAATCTGTCATTACAGCCTGGGATACAACTGTCCTCTGCCTTAGGTCTAAAATCAACAGTTTTCTGCCCTCTGCCCCCATGGCTGGGTTACTGACAAGTAGTTCCCTGAAAAGAACTTTTGTATACAGGCAACATCTATTTAATGATGATTAACGCTCCATGCTTCCCACAAAGGGAAAGTAGAAGCACGTGCTGGCTGGCTGTGATACCGATATTATCCTTGGAAGACTTTTCACATGGGGCAGAGTCTTCTGCAAGCCAGCAAAAAGGGGAGTCTCCATCAGCCCACTTGGTAATTCTTACTGTATGAGCACTGCTATGCATAATGATGCTGTATTTGCTGTCACTATAATGGTAATTGTAAGAAACGAGCCCTTCTTAGAAACAAGTGCCTGTGTGAAGTGTTTTGTGGAAATTTCGTGGTTCGTTGTATGGGTCAACCAAACGGCGGGACCTTGCAGGTGAGGAAAGTGGGGCATGAAATTTCCTGAAACTAAGGTGTGTTTGGCGAAAGGGAGATTACAAATAGGGTGTATAATGGGATGTAGTCTTGTATTCCTACACAGCCTTAGCTGCTTCCTAATGCTCTGCTTGGTGCAGAGCCGAACTACTTAAAATCAGAATTGGTACAGGAGTTTCCTGTAGGAGACGGGAGAAGTGCAGAAGCAACTGCTCTCACCCTTGTTCTTAAACATAGACTTACCTATGGTGTCTTCTGCATTTCCCCTAGATAGCTGTTTATCTGTGCCTCTCAGTCTCAATCCTCATATCTATGTGCAATGTTTAATTAATTTTCAATTATTTCCAATTATGCAGTGACACTACGTATAAATGATACATCAGTGAAAGTGATGGATTTGGGCAAATATAATAGCCTGTCAGTCTTCAGTAGAAGCTACAATTAAATCAAAAAGATAAGAAAAGATTACTGTAATTATTTTGACAATGAACTGATAGAAGTTTGCCCAAGTGACATAGACTGCAGAGTACAAAATGCCAATTGCTTAAGAACAAGTAAAATAAGACTCACTGTTGTCCCTTTGCTCCCTTAGGACTTCCTGCTGAAGTTACCTGATAGCCTTAAGCTGGAAAAATAAGTGACTTATCTCCAGGGTCGGGCAAAGCTCCACTCAGGCAAAGACTTGTAGTATCTTTGAGAAGTGAGAGGGGTCCAGATTTGTTTAGTTCTGGGCTCCCCAGTGCAAGAAGGATGTGGACATACTGGAGCAGGTCCAGCAAAGGACCACACAAATGATAAAGGGACTGGAGCATCTCTTATATGAGGAGAGGCTGAGAGAGCTGGGGCTGTTGCAGTGGAGAAAAGAAGGCTTGGGTGTATCTTATCAGTGTGTCCAGTGGGGATTTAAAGAGATGGAGCCAGTGCCAGGGATAGGACAAGAGGCAGCAGGTACAATTCAAAATGCAGGAAATTGTTTTTAAACATAGGAAAAAAATCCTTCACTGTGAGAGTGACTGAGCACTGGCACAGGTTGCCTACAGAGGTCATTGGGTCTTCATCTATGGCAGGAATTAAAGCCAGAGTGGATGCAGTCCTGAGCAGCCTGCTCTAGGTGACCCTGTTCTGGACAAGGGCTTGGACCAGACAATTTCCAGAGGTGCCTTCCACCCTTAACAACTGAATGATTCTGTCTCTGATGTTTCATGCTCCCTTTCCCCTCTCTGTAGCTCTGACGTTGTGCAGAAGTCAGCTGGGCCTCGACTGTCTCTAATTTTAGAGAATCGTACAGGGAGCAGATGAATGTGAGAGCCTCTTTTCTTCCTCCTGAAAGGATGTCACTGGCTCTCTGAAGTCCCTAATGAAGAAAAGCTGTTTAGGAAAGCACTTACCAATGTGCTTGTCTCTGAGTGGGCTTTAGAGTCACTGAAGTCACAAGGGACTTAGAAGAATTATCTACAGTGAAGTTCATGGATAAACATCCTTACGAGCTAAGATGGACTTAAGTATATAGAGAAGTTCCTCCCTCAGCTGGGGCCCTCAAGTTCTCTTGGTGTGGTGCGTTCAGCCTTCTGGCTGTGGTTGTGTATTCGTGACCTGTGCCTTTGGTGGGGTGGAGGGAGCAGGCAGACTGAGTGCTGCACTTGAGATTAATTTGCAATTTGAGATTAACTTGCAGCTCTGTCATAAGGAGCTGTGACTGTGATGCTCAGCTTTGCAGGACGAGTTGTAGGGAACTGTTCTTGCAGCATTTGTAGTGGCTTCTAAGCCATCTCTGGCTTTGTGTAGTTTGATCGTGTGCGTGGTTTGGGGAACTGCTGACACAGAAACCACCAAGTTACCATCACAGCTCAAGAACAACTCATTTCTATTCCTGTTCTCCATGTCTGGAGTTTGCCACCTCTGTGTGCTCTGCAAAGTTCAAATCTGGCATTTCCAGAACTTGCCATCAAGTGATCATTTGTTTTGCTTTCTCTGTGAGGATGGGAGTCCAGAATACATTGAAGGATGAGCTGGCAGACATCAAGAGCAGTTTTATTTGCTACAGTTGTACAAGAGATCAGTGGCTTAGGATGCAATCTGGTCCACACGAAGACTAGAGGGGAAGAACCCTTCCATTGCCTCCAAAGTGTTTTGTATCAGTTTTTATTAATTTTAATAAGAAATAACATTGAAAGATGCTTAAAGTCTCTTTATCCATCCTGAGAGTTAGGCACAGGGGCAGACTTGAACAAGCTGTATGAGCAGCTAAACTGTTGTTTAGGCAAAACATTGCTAGGACAGGGCTGAACCTAGCCTACTTAGGCCATCCGTATCGCTGAGATGATGCTAATAGGAAAGCATAGGAATAACTGATATTTATCCAGTGGCACCCCTTTTTTTTTTTTTTTGGCCAGAAATTTCTGGAAATGGACATCCTGGTACAGTCTGCCCTTTTAGGGCAACAGGATGCCAGGCAAACCTAGCCCATACCTCACTCTCCAGGGGTTCTCTTCTGCTTTTGAATAGTGCAAGATTAGGAGTACCCTGGGCTGGGATCCTCAAGCTTGCTGCTGCGGCCAGGCTGTGGCCCCAGCAGAAACCAGCCTCTGGGGAAAGGAAGCATGGAGCAGCAAGAAGCTGGAGTCTTTAGCCTGGTGGCTGGGACACCTTGTGAGCAGGAGGCTGAGCTGCCAAGGGTATATCTGTGTTTTATAGTAGAGAGTATTCAGAAGTAATTCAGAAAAAGTGACCAGAACTCCTCAACTTGTCCTTCCAAGCCAAGTTCTCCAGGCGTTTGCAAGATAGAAGTCACTTCAGCTTTGTAGATACTTTTGCCTGGAGTTGCCTAGCTGCAGCACTTTGGAGGTTTTGGTTTGTGTGCTATTTTGTGTATGTGTTTTTCAAGCCCTCTCATTCATTTTGCAGTGCTTAAAATACTGTTCCACTCCAAAACCACTAGGATAAGATAATGAGTATCAACCAAAATAGGCTAAACTAAACTCTTCCTTTTATTTTATTTATTTATTTATTTATTCCACCATGGACTCTTTTCTTATCATCTCTATTCTGCCATCCACACACATGAATAATAATGCGTGGAAATGCAAACTGTGCTTTAAGGCTACGCAGATGGAGATGGCTTTTGAAAACTTGTCCTATACTTAACACACTGCCTTTTTCAGAACCATCTGGCACTGAACACTGCAATCTCTGCCCTGCTTGCCAATAGGAGTGCTAAAGAGAATGAAAAGGAATCTGGAAAGCATCAGTTTTCATTCTTTATTATATTATCAGCATGTACTTACAATAGATTTAATATATACACAGCAGCCTGTACATAGGGTATAGTTTTCAAGACAGTGTGTAACATTAGGGATATTTGCCACAGTTGTTGTTGGAGTCTTAGTTGAACCGTCCATAAAATTGTGCAAAAACCATGTCCTTAAGCATAGTTCTTTAGAGTCTGAGGGGAATGGAGAATTAAGCATTTCAATGGAGTTGAAAAGTCAAATGTAAAATGTTTTGTTTGACTTCAGTTATTGTCCCCTTATGAATTACTGCAGACAGTTCATTGTAACTTATTTTACTGATCTTCTGAACCAGATGAAATCCAAACTCAACTGAGCTAATATGCAGCCACTTCCCTGGGAGGGTGGTCATTATTAGAGAAAGACAGAGCTCATGGTTTGGTTGAGATTTTTTCCTTGGGGTAGCTATCTGTGTTATAAACAGTCCTTTCATATTCAACGTTGAATCCAATAAGTCCTTTACTGATTAAAAAAAAATATATATGGCTGACAATTATAACCTGACATTACTTACTGTTGAAAGGAAAACTGTGTACTTTCTCCATAGCAGAGTGTACAAGTAGAAAATAAAAGACTCGCATCTTGCCCTGAATTAACAATGGAATATAGTTGGGGATTGATTGTTGGTGAATCTGAATTTTGGCCGCTGACAGACAGAAACTGTTAAGACATTGATTTATGTTCTAATGATTATGATCCAGATTTACAAATGTGGTTAGGTGCCTAAAGACAAGGAGAAAGGCAGGCGATGGGATTTGCCAGAGCACTTGCAGAACCTAAATAAATATCTTGTGTCACCAACCAGTGCATGGACACCTTTTGTGTTTGAGATGTTTTTTCAAACAGAAGCCAAAGTGAGTAACAGTAAATGTGAGCACAACATTAAGGAGGTTTCATCACTAGAAAATTACACAAGCTGCAATTCACCAAAGATTTTAATATTTAAAATCTCTTGGAATTTCCCACTGTATGGAAACAGCAATCACTACAATCAAAAGTGTCAGGAGAAACTCAAACACACCAGACAACTTCTGTTGTTTGTCTCAGGTACATGATGACTTATTTCTAAAGGATTTCTTTTAGGTGATAGGAAAATTCTGCCACCAGACACGTATTTTCAGAAAGCAACCAAACATTCTTCAGAGTAAGAACTGCTTCTTACCAAGTGGCGTTTCAGACCTGTGTGCCAAGAAAAATGTTCATGTAATGCTATTATGTGTTAGATCCTAGAGGCCTTAACCAGATTGAGATACCTTTGAAAGACATTTGTTACAAACCCATTGTAACAAAGCAATCTCAAACCCTTCACTTAAGACTTGTGGATAATTTCATCAAAATAATTAAGAGTGCTGATGTATAACTGTCAGAGCATCATTGCCTAAATAAACAGGCGAGCCAAGGAAGTGATTTCCTCTCCATTTAATGCACATGCATACAGACATTAAAGATTTGACCCTGCAATTTTGGGAAAAACAACAACAACAATTTCATGTGCTTCTTATGTCTTCATGCTTTAATTCTTTCATCCTTGCTCTAATATAGTATGATATTCAGTAAAGGCTCTATTCTTAGGCTTGCATGTATATGTAGTAATTGAGGATTATCAAACAGATTTGTTGTTGCAGTCATGGATAAACGCAGGCAGAATCCCCCCATATCACATTTGAATAGTATCATGTTTATTTGCTTTTTCAATACAGCAAACAGTCTCACTACTTTTCTGAGTCATTGCAACGCCACTGAATGAACAGTATTAGCAAATACACTTTCCAAAAGAGCTGAAGTGAAGATTTCCTTTTGGCAAGGCAGCTTGAGGACTTTGTTCTGATTATTTTATTCTTGTAGTTACACAGGCTGAACCTGCAGTTACAGAGATGAAAGTAAAAGGTTCAGCTTTCTGCCCTGCTGAAAAAGGCAGGCACGAGGCTTGATGTTGCCTTTCTGCAGACTCAGGCAGAGTGCTCTTATTCTGCTGCAATGCTCAGATGTCAGCACTGAGGTTAGATGTCAGACTTACCTACCCTGTAAACTCAGCTAAGAAGGAGCTGTGTTTCCTGACCTACTCTTTCCCTTCTTTTTTAAGGACTTAGTACTTTTTCAATAAAAATAAATTTAATTTGTGGCTACATTTCAGCTCTATCGGTTTGATGGTATAAGTGGAGCAATACCAGCTTTGGATTTAGAGCAGTCGTGTGGCTGCGTCTCTCTGTGCAGCTTTCATGTGGTCGGGTGAGACATTCTTAGAATCCCCAAACATTTTTGAAGATCCTAAACTGGAGACATTCACAATTCTTCCCTCCCTTTCTACCATTAATCCTTCATGTTTTAACAAGCACTGAAGTTAATACAGCCTACACTCTTTCCTGTCACACTGGGCCCCCCTCCCTCTTTTCTTTCCCTTGAATAAAGCAATCTGTTCTTTCCAGTCCATACTCTTGTAAATCAAAGGGATAGATGTCAACACACACCATAACCAAGTATAAACTTCCTTTTTTTAATTAAACAGGATTTTGACATTTGGTTTGAAGAAGTGTTTCTTTGGTTTTATTTATTTTTTTAAAATATGTGAAGGATGTCAACTGCTTTTATTTTATTTTTATTAGAAGCCAAATTTTATGTGGTACCAAAGATAATATCTAGCACAAGATCTTTCAGATGCTATTTCATAGTTCAATAGGAAGAGAGTCAGGGGAAGTAATACAGAATATCTTGGAATTGAAGGCCCTTGGAATTTAGAATTAATCTCTTTGTTAAAGGTTTCTATACACAGAAATCATGTCTTAGGTAACTTTTCAAACTTAACTGGGAAACACAATTTTATTTGCGTTATTATCCTCTCCACTGTTTGCTTATTATCTCATAATTATACTTGGACATTTATGTGAAACCGAAATATCCAGAATTATAATGGCTGACACTAAAAATAAGTAAGACTCCTGGAGGGAACGTAGTCGTCATGTCAGTGTACAAATACATGTATCTCAGTAGCCAGGGCAAAGTCAACTGAGAATTGTCTCTTTCAAGGTATCTCACACCTTTCGTGGTAATAGGATGCTAAAAAGAGGAACCCGTGTTCTGATCTGATACCGCTGCTTTCCCACTCTGATTCCCAGTCCTTGGTATGACAAGAAAAAATGACTTTATTTAGTATCTCAGTTCCTGCTTTGTTTCTAGATGATGATTTTAATCCACCTGTGCAGTTGAGGTGTATCATCTATATTTGTCCTAGGGTCATATATAAGTGTGTGTAGTGTCTCCTCATGTAGGCAGGAGAAGACAGTCTCCTGATTGCCTGGTCAGAAGATGTGGCAACTCTCAGAGGGACTCTGCTTAGACTCTTCAAATGCTCTTCTTGATGAGCAGTTGTGAGAGCAAAGGGTTAGAAGTAAGTTATGTAAATAATGTGAATTATTGTCTTTATTTATTCCTCGGGATGGGAGACATAGGTGGTCAGAGGTTCAGTCCCTATTCTTCAGTTCCTTTAGATAAAGTACTATGAGTTTGGCACTTTTCCATGGTTCTTGCTAACAGTACCACAGCTTTGTCTCTGTACACTCTGTCCCTCAAAGCTAATTCCCTGAAGCTTGATCTGCTTCTTCATCACAGGCTTTGCAGCGCTCGGCTGCAGTTAATTTTATTGCCTGCTGTTGTCTGTGTTAGACTGACCTGTAGTAGCGTGCCACAGACTGCAGCGCTCTTTCACATGTGTTTGCTCAGCTAGAAAATCTACCCAGGAGTTTCCTGAGTGCCTGCTGCAACATAACCTGATGTTTTGGAGCCTAGAAATGCCTGTGAACTCCTCCGGTCTCTTCTTCCCACTGACAAAGTATTGTCTGGAGAACCATCTGGTGTCAAGTGTAGTCATATGGCACCAGTATGGCAGCGCTGCCTACGGGGGTGGTTTCCTGCAGAAGAGGTCTCGCTGAATGCAGTAGTTGTTGGCTATTTAAAGTCATTATTGTTTAGCACCCAGGTCCTTGTGAACTTGTTCAACTGGTGGCTGGGCAGAGTGCCATCCGAATCTATGGACACGAGCACAGACAGCTGAGTCTCTGGGGCCTTGCGCACATCAGATGTGGGTACTGAGGTCAGGCTTCTCAGTAAGGAAAATCTAAATGACTGTCTGTCCTGAGCATGTGTATCTGTGGTTGAAGGGATGTGCCATCATTAATCCAAATCTGGGCTGGATTAAGCTTCGAAAATAAAAAACAGCTCTGCCAGCCACTTGAAGAGGGCTTGGGGCCTGTTTCAATCGAGTGCATCGGCATGGTGGGAGGAGGCGAAGGTGGCTGAACAAAGCCACCACACCACCACTTCTCCCCATACAGGGTGAGACAACTGCCCACGAAGGCCACTGGGACACACTGCTTTGTTCCCTCCATCTGCAAGCCTCTGGAAGGGATGGACAACATTTATTTTTCTGAGAACAGCTCTCTCTCTGCTGAGACAAAGAGCAGGGCCATGCCATGATCCATTTCCTAAGCTACGTTTTCAAAGCTCAGTGTCACAGCTGGGAGCAGAAGCTTTAGCACTTGGGAGGTGGGATCACCTCTTTGCCCAGCAACAATCTCAGGTGTATCAGCAGGGCCTGGCTCTCCATCTGCACAAACATTACTCTGACCTGGAGCTAACTCAGACCTGCTTGTTGGTTTGTGTGAGAGTGGCTCACCTCTACAGATAGGCAGCAGCACAAGCATGATGGCACCCACCAGGAAGCCATCACTAGATAAAGAAGTAGAAATGCTGGGTGGAAAATCACAAATCCAGAAGTGCCAGAAGTGTCCTGGTGGGGATGTTGGGAAAGCTAAGGGGAGGCAGAGAAAGCTAAACCCAGTAGACTACATTTGCATAGAGGGAGAAAACACCAGAGTGTTAAGCTAAAGGGAATAATGACATGATTCACTGCACAAAGCAGTTCAGAAAAATGAAGGTGACCAAGCATTGGAGGTTTCTGGGCTCTGGAGGGTACTGATGACAACTTGCAGACGGAGATTCTGTGGTACCCACAAAAAGACCATGCTGTTTATCCCCTTATTCTACATGCTGCTTTTATACTGTGGACACAAAACTCCCAGAGGAATTCCCTTCTGACATGGCCCCTCTTAAATGCCTTTATGCATTGTGGCCAGATACTGTGAAACCAGCTGCTTCTGTCCTTTGCAGTATGTTACCTACACATATACAGCAGGTAAAATATAGCCCGTTGAAAACCTGGGAAGCTTTACTGTTACTGGAAAGTGCTGTGAGATTTCCCTAGAAAGGTGTGGAAGAAGTGCAAAGAAGGATACGCTGTTATTTTATAACCCTACCATGTGTTGGTTCTTCCCCCTTTGAAGTCAATGGCAAAACTCTGTTTTAGGGGAACAAGACTGCCTGAATCTGCATCAAGACGCAGCCTGGAGGCAGAAGAGGCTTACAGGGAATGGTTTCTGCTGCTCTCCCTGAGCACAGAGCTGCTCAGACAGACTGGAGACCTGTCTGCCGCTTTCTCCCATTAAAGCTAAGAAATTAATGCTTTTAAAGTTCTTAAATGAATGGGCTGGATCTTACAGCCCTTACTCATCTGAGTACTGCCATTAACTTTAAGAAAATAATCACTTTATTAAGTGCTATGGAGTGGAGTCCTTAAATTGTTAAATTCTAATATCTGACAGAAGTTTTTCCTCGGTAGAAAAATAATATTGCCATAATTAAAAGGATGTGCACATTTCATCAGCTAAAGAATGCGAGTAACTTTGGAACAAGTAAAACTAGAAGCAGTGCAGAGGGCTTAGGTCCGTGTCGTGTCTGTAGGTTATTTTTGAACTTTATGAAAAACACACTCTAGCAGTTTATATCCTGACCATTCAACTGTATTCTGGGATTCTGAATTCAAAAACATTCTAACCATGAAAACACAGCATTTAAAAATACACTGTCCACTTGGCTACTGTGCCCGGCTTCAGAGTCTCCCAAAAGTTTGTTTCGGACAAACTGAGAACTTTGTTGTGGAATGACTGTTTGAATTGGGGTTTCTTAAAATACATGTGGAGCCTTGTAGCTGCTGTGGGGTGTACACAGCGGTGTAGCTGTACTATTTTAGAATCATCTGGCTATTTCACTTCGTGTAAGAATATCTGTCAGCTTAGTTATAAGGAATGAGCAGGGTTGATTAAAACAACTCATGAAGCCATTAAACAAAGAGATAAAATGTAGAACATGTGCTGTAGGGTCGTTTTAATTATAATGTATGGGGGTTCTGTGGAAACCGGATGGCAGCTGCATTGTAGCTGAGTTTTAAGTCCCTCTTAGCAGTACCAAAGTACTGTTAATCAAAGGTATGTTGTTTTCTTTTTCTTATATGTAAAGCTAATAGGTCTTTTGGAAGTGGTGGTTGGGACCTACCATTTGTTGCTGCAGCTGACCGTAGTATATTATCGCGTTTAAGTGCTTAGATATGAACTGAAACAGACAATTATATATATATGAATCATCTAGTCACTAGATACTAGACTATATAACATCAGAGAAATGTATGAAAAGCTTTAGTAGAGAAGAGAAGAGATCAAAGATGTCAAATGAACACCCCTGAAAATTCAGAGAAAATGGGAAAGAAAAAGGTAGTGGCAACTTATGTCATCATCTTGGTGATTTTATTATTCTTGACTTTACTGGGTCAAAAATACAGGTTGAATATATTGCTGTATGATGTAAGCATTTCTGCTAGGTTATTTTAGCAAAAGATCTGGCTTTAAACAATGGATATCAGCCAGCCACATGAATTCAGTAAAAGCTATTTAAACAGCACATTTTGTTTTATTCTTATTAACCTAGTTATAAACATCAAGAGTTAGCATAATTAATTCCAACCCTATTGGAAAGGCTATTAAATCTCTGGTGTAAGAGCTGAAACCAGTCTCTAGATGCTAGGAATCATGATGAGGCATAGGAAAGCAAGATGACCACACATCTGCCCACGTCAAAGTTTTATAACTCCGTCTACTCTTGCCAGAGACAGGAACTTCAGCTAGGTAGACACTGGGTCTAGTTCAGTCTGGCAACTCCTGTGTTCTCAGTTCAACAAAGTTTACTTAAATGTCTGCAATGCTTTTCACGCAACTGAAATGCAGCAATACAGTTAACCCTTTGTCACTGAATTAAATGGGATAGGAATATCACCACTTTAGAACATCCAGTCATTGAGCTATAACAAAGATTTGTTACCAACACTGGTTGGAAACAGTCAGAAAATGAAATTTTAAGAATGTGACCACTAACAGTGAATTTAACTTTCTGACTGCAATTGCCACAGAAGTTAAAGTCTTGCTTTGTGGCTTGTAAGCATCACTGAAACTTCCCATGGAAAAATGACATTTGCTTCTGTTTGCAAACTGTCCTTATTAGTATGTGAATTCTCTGGAAATTATATGAATACTGTAACTTTTGCTTTCCCATTTACATAAAACAGAGACAAAACCAGGACCAATTATATAAAAATGGAAAATAATTCCTTAAAAAGAGAAGGGAAGACTGAAGGAGTTACTGATTGTTGCTGTTGGCTGTAGCGTGTTGGCACATGAAGGTTCTGGGGACTGTTCCCTAAAGGACTTCAGAATTTGTATGTTATTTTAAAGAGACTTGAAGGAGGTAATTGGGACAGATACCAATCTCTATACTGGCTTGTGGAGCACCCTACCAGATGGCAACTGTTATACCAGTCTGGCTCCTCGGCATTCCCAGTTAAAGAAAATGTGCAAAGGCAACCCAGCTGTCATTAAAATGATGAAGAATTCACTTCTGCTCAACCAGTGTAAAGGAAAGTGTGAGTCCCTTAGAGAAGGGCTTTATCTGTAGCAGAGAAATCAGACATTGATCCAACAATGAGACTGCTTGTCAGCCAGTGCTCTCAAGGCAGCACACCTCGAGGTGCACTTTGGAGGGCCTCTCACAGACTCACCTCAAATTGTTTGAGAGTTAAAAGTTGGAAGAGCAATAGAGAAAGCAGTCTCCCTGCTGAGAAATTGTGGGCCAGGAGTCTCTGTTGGCTTGACATCTGGTCGCTTGAAGTTCTCACTTTTGGAAAGGAAATGAAGCACTTTCCTATCACTGTTAAGGAAAGAACATCTCAGGTATTTATCATCACGCTAAAACTTATCCTATGGTTCCTATTTTTCCTAGGACTGATGGAACTACACATCAGAGGCTCAAAATTTGTTCCTTGCATGTGTCCTATTAGCTTTAGCAGAATTATTGGTGTGCAAGGAATGCAAATAGGAGTCATGCACTAATTTCTAAAATACAAAAAGCTAAGTACAACGTGCTTCCTTAAGGATTACTGAATATGACTGGCCATCTAACCCCTCTCTTCTTTTCTACCTGTTTTACTCCAGTCATCTGTGATGTCTGTCTGTTTTGCCCGCTTTCACCCAAACCTGGTTGTTGGTGGAACATACTCTGGCCAAATCGTGTTGTGGGATAATCGCAGTCACAGGCGGACTCCAGTTCAGAGAACTCCTTTATCTGCTGCTGCTCACACGGTAAGGCTAAAAATCACCTCATCCTTTCCTTAGAGGAATTAGTCAGCAGGGAAGGGGGGATATCTACTTGTGTCTATAATGCTGGTAGCCACACAGATGCAAACAGAAATTTGGCCCTTGAAGGGAAAAAAATAAATTAGGAGATGTACAATCACCTACTGAGTTAAGCCATCACACTTCACATGGTCAGGTCAGGAGATTATCCTCCTTTCCAAGGAAGAGGGCAGGAGCAGTTACAACACTTGAGTGAGGCCCCTGTGTGCCACCACAGTGGCACTGTGAGTATTGCTCTCCATTGCCTGTGCAAGAGAGCCAGGTTACTACAGGGACTGTGTGTCTGTCAGTCCAGCACAACAGACAATTTGAATCATTTATTATTCTCTATTTGTACAAGAGTTTGTCTCTTGAAACAAGTTAGGCACCCACAGTGATCTAAATGAGTCTGGCAGGTAGACACTTGTACCTTTGAAGATTGTGAGGCAGTTTGCTTCTGTTTTCCAGTAGAGAAATACATAAATCTCCTATTCCAGACAGGACCATAGGGCAGAGCCTGCACAGAGAGGGGCAGTTTGTTTCAAGAGTGACATAGAAGTGCATTTTGCCAACACACAAACATATCTGCAGATAGAGTGATGATGGCACAGGATGCTGGTGATGTTTGGGAGGTAAACAGGCAGAGCAGTACAAAATGCTTGAGAAGGAAGAGTTTCTCCACAGTAAAAAGATTGTATCTGTAGTAGAAAATGCTCTTACATTGCAAAATACCCATATTGTGCTGGAGGAAGAGAAAAATCTAGATGGCCTACTAAAGTGTCCTCAACATACCGTACTGCTGAGCTCCAGTCCATCCTGCCCTGAGGTGCTGAGCATCCTCGAGCTCTCTTCTTTGAGAGTTTGGACTCCGACAATTTGTATGAGCTGGAAGGTTTACTCTGTGGATGGTAAATGTATCTCATCCTGGGACTGGGCTTGGGACCATACCTGAGTGGGAAGTGGAAAAGAAAACATAAGCTGAAAAGAGGAAAAAAATGTAATTATATAAGAATATAGTAAAATGTGCAAGATTTCCTGAAACATAAGAAACCGAACTACACAAAGCAGTCCGAAAGATAATAATCTTGTTCTAGCAGAAAGGAGGATCAGACAAAGTGATAGATCTTTTGCACCTCCAGCTTCTACAGTTATGTGATTCTTGTCTTTGGAATTTGCAGATCAAGGTTCAGCTTTTACTTGACTGTGACAACATAATCCCTGGAGTTAAAAGACAATGTCTAAAAGCCATGTCATATGAATTAAAGCAAAAGATTTGATGTGGGGCCAGTAGTATGATGGCATGCCTCTCATATTAAAAAATGACAGGTGTGCACAGACATGCTTAGTGGGCCAGGCGATACAAATATTTTTCCCTAAATTTCCACTATCATGAATGTTGATGTAATAATCTAATGATCTGTGCCATGGGTTGCAACTTCAACATTGCTTTTCATTTCCCTAATGTTTTTGCTCATTTTATCGCCAGTAATGGTGTTCAATCTCCATGAAAGGAAATAGTCTCTCCTGGAAGTGCAATTTAGAGATGTAGTAGACCAGAAAACTAATGGCAAGAAACTGACTATCACTGAAAATTGAACAACTGGGACTCAAAATCTAGTGGAAAAGAAAAGATTAATGGGAAGTAATTTGTTTACACTCAAAAATGTCTAAGACAAAATTGTACCTCCTGGAATTATGTATTAAAATGGGTTTATTATTGCAATAGGACAATATGTGATGTTTTGTTTCTGACAAATAAAAATAAATTACTTTCTGTTGTGGATGCGCACTTTATGTGCAGTCGTGGATTAGTATAAATAAGTGTTTATACAGTATAACATGAGGAAGCATGATGTTTGTAAGGAGTGATCAGATTTTACAAGAAAAGAGTGCTTACTTTATGTTCATATATAGAAATCACTTACATAGACTGTAAATGAAGTCTTGGTTGCAAAAGGCTGGCTTGAATCCTAGCTACCAAGTAAAAGGATTAAATTAAGACAACTCTGCTGTGGCAATGTTACTTTGTGCACTGCTAGTTAAATGAATTGAATAGTCAGTTTTTGATTTGTACTTATGCCAGATGTGAAAATTTTGATTTTTCTCTTTTCTTTCTCTCACTTTGTTCATTTGAAACAGATAGGTACGGTGCTATCTCTGACTTAAACCTTCCTCCAGTTTAGCCTCACTGACTGCTGCTTCGATTCACCAGGAAAGAGAATTCTACCCGCAGCTTACTCACTAATTTCCTTTCACACCCACCACACATCTGCACTTGGGACAACAGGAAATTTTAATTAGGACAAAACCCTGTTGCATGATGATTTCATTTCCAAAATAAATAAAAGCAAGCTGGCAGCGACCCTTTGAAAGGAAGAAGCCTGTTTAGACTTTCTGTTACATACAGTTGGTTGTCTTTTTCATCCATTCTCCTTAGGTCTTTTCATTTCTGCCGTGAGCTTTATTGTGCATGAAATTGATGGTTGGCAACCTTGATTAAAGCCAGACCTGGCACACAGAGGTGCTGCTGGAATGACATGGCTCGCTTTCTGCCTTCCCCCTAAATATTCGAGCTGCAACGCTGGTTGCATTAGCTCCCTCCCACCCCTTCTGTCCCCACTGGCCTTCTGGAGGTCAAACATCCATTAAGAAACAGGACTGTGCTAATTTCGCACATCAGTATGCACTAATCATATTAAGCACTGTGGTAATTAGCTCACCGCTAGTCCGTCGTAGGAGGGGAATAACATGAGATGCATGAGAAGAACAGATTGGGGTCCCCGTGGATGATCTGATGTCCCTTTGATGGTCTGGGGGAAAACAGCTCCATAACAATCCTGGGAGAGACAAAAACAGCATTTAGAGTGGAGCTTGTGATGATTTAGCACTCTCTGGTGTGTACAGGTGATGTCCGAGCAAAGGCACCATTTCAGGAGCAGTGGCCAACGAGTCCATCTTCGGCACATGCACACACACACTGTGCATTCAGATGTGCCCTTTCTGCACTTAGAGGAAGGGACATTTACTGGGCCCACTCTGACATCGAACCTGGCAGCTGGCCAGTGCTCTGAAGATTTCTGCCTTTCATTACAAGCTGCGGAGGTGACCAGCATCAAGGAATTTTAAATAAGTGCTAGTTCTGTCTTTTGTTTCTGTAGGACCAAACGCTAGGTTTCTAACCCTACATGGAGTTCCCTTAGAAGCTATGTAGGGATCTATTGTAAGTTTGGTCCCAATTTTCTTTAAATAAGGAAAATATAATGAAAAGCTTTTTTTTTTTTTTTTTTTTCTTGGAGACAGAAATCTTCTGTTGACCTGCACAAGAGGCAGAGAATCACAGTTTTTCTTTGGTGTATATGTCTTACCCTTAATTCATCACTATCATTTGTACTGGTCAAAGGAAATTAAATTTCATTGTTCAGTCTGATTGATTATTCACTGTGGAGATGGCTGAACTTGGACCATCCCTCATATGTCACCATCAGATATCAGATGACACTTTAGGCTCAAAACGTTACCAGGTTTCTTGGAAAATGAACAGACCAAGTTTCATTATTGCATGCTAAGCAGAATTCAGCCTCTGTGGACCAACAATGTGACGAACCAGGTGTAACACCCTAAATTTAGCCACTCTACATTTGTAATGACAGATCTAAAAAAAAGGTATATTGGCCAATACTGGAGAATGCTGATGGACTAGTTCACATTTTTTCTGTTGAAGTACATTTGCAAATATTTAGCACGCAAGCCAAATTCTGGAAAAGTTCAAGTTTTACACAGCTGCTTTCTACAATAAAGTTTTCATTTTGATTCCATTTGGACAATTTGTCTTTTTCTGCCAGTTATTTTCAGTGTCAGAAGCCATCAGCAGAATAATACACGTCCCTGTGGGTGAAATCTCATCCACATAATTCAGTATTTTCACAGCATTACTCAGCTGAGTTGTTTTATGGTGAAGAAAATGAAACTTTGAAAACGTTTCCACCTCCATAACATGCCTAAAAATTAAATTAAAAAAAAAAAAAAAGTTAAATTTGTATCTCGTGAAAGCTGAGTCCTGTGTCTTCTAGGCATTATGTGACTACTTAATCATTCTTTACAATGACATAAGAAATAGTAAAAATGTGTTGTTGTAAATAGTAATAGTAAAAATGTGAGAATGTCGCTCTGATTTCCAGTGTTAATGTGTTTCCAGCACCCCGTGTATTGTGTCAATGTAGTTGGAACACAGAACGCACACAATCTCATTACCGTCTCCACGGATGGCAAAATGTGCTCCTGGAGCCTGGACATGCTCTCAACTCCACAGGTGGGTTTGTTTTCACCTATACAGGAAAAAAAGCAGCTTCGGTAGAGCGGGATACCTGCTTAATGGAACATAGCTCCTAAAAGCCAAACCTCACATCCTATACAAACTAAAACCAATGGATGCACTTGAAAGAGTACAGCTTGCTTCCAGCAGTCTCTGCTAAGAGCCAAAACCCATTTCCTTTACCACAAATCATGTAATTATTGTAATACGTTAATACATAGGTCAGTTTCAAGTGAAAATGAAATAATCCGTTTTAAAGCACGGTAATTACAGAAGTCGCCTGTGGTATAAATTGTACTTACTCTACAGCATTGTTTAACAAATATGGACTAGATTGCACTGCTGCTGAACATACCCTAGGCATTCATTTCCAAGGCACAAAAGTCAGAAAGCTTAGTTTGTTGCCTGCTTTCAGTAGCCAAAGGAAAAAACAATGCAAATCAAAAGTTTCAGAGCTAACTCCCCCCTCTGGAATGTTTATTGCTATTGTCTACCTCCCCTCCCCCCTCCCCTTTGTATCAGAAATGAAAGGAAATCCAAGAAAATTGTCCAAACCACTGGTGATTATAATAATGGAAACTAAACAAAGAATCTGATGCTGAAAAGGCTCTATGGAAATCATCTTTAAAGTGTTATCTTTTGGAGTAGTACATTTTCTGTTCCAACCCATCATTCATTTTTTACTTCCTTTTTCTTAGAAAAAAAAATATGTTATTGCTGTTTTTATTAAACATCATAGGATCTGATCTTGTTTCAAAATGCTGAGTAGAAACTCCTTTTAATGATTCCATTAATCATCCATTAATCATGCATTAATGTGCAATTACTCTTGAGTTATTTGCTTTTCAGTGTTGACACAGAATGTGGGACTCCTCTCTCCTAACCTCATCTGTTTCAAGGTCCATGTCAGGTCCAAGCTAGTCATTTGAGTTCCTTTTACATTTAACGCAAAGAGAGACTAGGCACTTACAGAGGACAGTTCCTCCCATCCCAGTGTGAAATACCATTTTAGATATTCTGGGTTACAGAACTGTCAAATTTGAGACTGTAAGTTGGTTCTGGAAGTCATCCCATCTAATCAGCTACTCAGAGGCCAACTTCAAAGTTAGATCTTGTTGCTCACGCTCCTCTGAGACAACATTATGGGTCTGGTAGTTGTGACCTGAAACCATGAGAAACCACTGCACTTCTGGAATAAAAGTGGAGGCATCTAAAATGGTCCAGACATCTGTGTTTAGGCACCTGAATCCCTTGCCCCATTTCTCACTTAAACATGGCAAAGCTAAATCCCACCCGTATGTGTTCACTTCCTGGAGCACTAGATTTCGAGTGAGCGATTTGTGAACATCTCAGTTCCAGAGCTTCATCACTCAGATGGAATTTCCCAGCTCCAAAACTGGCTTTCAGCAAGGCAGGGAACACACCCCACATTACGCTGAAATCTGGCGCGTGGCTCATGGTGATCTTGAAAAGCAAGGCCCGGGACTTGACGTCAAGCTACATGCCATAGCTTTAAACTGGGAGGAGTAGAGTGTTGCTGATTTGTGTCAGTATGAAACTTTCCAAAGACACAGATCCAGAGAACTCATGTACAGCCATCGTGTAGGCACTGGGAGGAAAGAGTCCACCACAGTATCTGGACGTATCTAAAGAGACACTAAATTGTGACTTCACCCCAGAAGATTTTTGCAGAGATATACAGCCCGCAGGTGCTCTGCGAATGCATTTTCCAGATCTTATTTTGCCTTTTTAATAGAAGCAAGTATATTTGTAAGAAAAATATAAATCAAGGAAGAGTTTCTCTATGGATTTGCAGCCCTCCCCTCCCACAGGGGTGCCCACTTTCTTTAGCTACAGCAAAAATCCCTTCTGATAAAAATGCTACAGTCTTTAGCACGAGAAGAGTAGCAGGTTAGGCATTTTAAACATAGAAAACATATGCACTTAAATAGCTGCAAATGAAAATTGGTAAATCATCCAGCTCCTTTGTGGATTCTTGGGTTACACCATTTAGGCTGCACAACCAAAAAGCTTAGGGTTGTGCAAAATCTGCTCAAAGCAGACAGACACATCTTGCAACAGCCGCAAACTGCTCATGCTGGTTGTACTTGCAATAGCAAAATGGGCATACTGATTTTACTGATTTACTTTGAAATATAGCTAGAAAAAAAAAGAAAAAAAAAAAAGATATGCTTTCTGGTTTGTAGCTTGATGCTGGGTTCTAGAGAATGTTTGTGGTTACCTCAGAAAATCTCTGAAAAACAATGCTTAGAGTGGCAGGAGTGACATGACCCCAGCTTTTTAATGTTGTTCTGCAAAGTGACAAATGTCACTGATAAATGCCTCAGGTGCACATGACATTACATGTGTTTCCTGAAAAACAACTGATTTCAGAAATGTTTGTAAATAGAAGGGTATTGTATTTTTTATTAGAGCCTGGGGCTGGCAAGTATAACCATTAAGGTATTATCTTTAGTTTCTGCACCATTACATTGTAAATTCTCACCTGTCATCTCTGCCTGATTTACGATGATGTAGCAAAGACCAGTGCGTTGCAGCTGCTCTGAAACACATGACAGACAGCGGCAGGGATGGCAGGAGCACTGCATCCTCGTTTGAGACATTGCATCTTCTTGCCACGTCCTGTGCAGACACCAAAATCGTGTGAATGGGTCAGACAATTCCTTCTTCCCTTCCTGCTGCTCTGCTTAACATTTAGAACTGAATTAGAATAAATAAATAAATAAATAAAGGAAAAAACAGCCAAAGAAAGTGAGAGCTGTAGAATAATAATGAAGCCTTGTTTTGATAGGAGAGCATGGAGCTGGTGTACAACAAGTCCAAACCAGTGGCGGTTACAGGAATGGCCTTCCCAACCGGAGATGTCAATAACTTTGTTGTTGGCAGTGAAGAGGGAACAGTCTACACGGCCTGCCGGCATGGAAGGTGATGTTTAGCATTTTCTACTTCTGTGATACTGTCTGTCTGTGCTGGAGTGAGGTAGCCAAGTGTGTGTGGAGAGCGTTTAGATGTTTTTTCTCTTGGATCAACAGGACCTGTGCTGCTCTGCTCCGCAGGAGAGGGATGGGAGCTGCCCAACTTCGCGCGTCGGTGTCACGGCTGTTTACACGGGGCGCTTGCCCCAGGCTCCTTTTGTAGTCAGTGGGGAGCAATAACTGCTGGGAAGGTCTGATTTCTCTCACCTTTTTCAGACATCCACTTGAAGCAGAGATGACTGGCACCTCCGAAATGCCTCCTTCTCAGCCGTGATTATAACGGAAGTCTAGACAGCTGGCTCAGGTGTAGCTGTCTCAGTCTGGGCAAGTTGAATCAGGCCCTAAGAGACAGTTTTGTTGCGGGGTAATCAGGCCTAAACCACTTGTGAGAGATGGTAATCCGCTTTATTTTTTACCGTCCTCGGCTTCATCTTTGGTCTCCACAGGCAGACAGCAGAGAAAAGCCACCATGGGCATGTATGTCTGTGCGTGAGAAGCAGAGCAAGGTACTTGGGGCCTAATACATGGCCACCTGTGGAGCCAGACCAGAGACCGAGCTCTCAGCGGGCAGTTTGGAGATGCCCAATGCCCACCCTCTCCTGGAGGGCAAGACAAGAGCAGTATCCCATCATCTGGCTGCAGTCAGAGCTGTTTTATTTGTCAGACGTAGCCTCAGCTTGCCATGCAGACACATGAGCTTGGGCAGACCCTCTCCCAGGACTGATATGCTGTGCTCCCTCAGACAGCATAGTTGTTTCATGCTACAGTTAGGGTCAAAAGTCTGCCCTTGTCCCTGAAAATCCTCCCCAATGGAGGCAAGCCAGAGAAAAACACACCAGGACAGAGCTAGTCTGCCTGCCCAGGCCAGGACTGAGGCCAGCAGTGAGGATGGAGCAAGCAGTGCTGCTCCAATTTTCCTGGGCATGCCTCACTCTTCGGGTGTGTGGTTGACTGTAACCTGTCCTGGGGGGCTAACTACAACCCTGAATGACTGAACTGCTCTTTCTCAGGCCCTTGAATTTGTATGCATGATGTTTGTTGTTTTTTTTCTTGTCTGACTACACCAAGGAGAAGGCTGTTAGGACTGTTGTTTCCCAGGGCATCCTTTTAACTCAGACTCAAATTTTACCTCAGTGTTGTTCAGGAGGGTTCAGCCTTACAGTATTTTTGCTCCTCTGCCCTAAATTTCTGCAGATAACATGTCTGACTTGCCCAGGCAGGCCATTAATACAAGACTTGAAACAATGACCTGGGAAAATCAGTCTCTCAAATATTTTCTAATAGCATTTGGAACAATAGCTGAAATACTGTTTTTCAAAGTATAGATACATCTCCTAATGACAAGGACCTGAGTGCTTTGCTGTTCAGCACTGATCTTCTCTCTGCTTCTAAGGTGCAAATCCACGTTCATAATTTAAACAAGTTCCTTATTTTGCACCCTGTAAACTTTTTAAGGCTGCAAGAGACTCTCACCACAGGCTGCTGCAGAGATCAATTCCTTCTGTTCGCTGCAATGATCTGCAGGATGCTTGTGTGCTCTCGTAGCTTCTGGTAGCAGTTTCATCCTCTGGGACACTTGAGTGGCTTCTGTAAAGAACAGACTTTTTCACTGATAGATTTAAAGCTGACCCCTCACTTCTGTAGTTCGCAATATTTTTTGAATTCCTGTTTTATCATAGTCCCCGTTTTGGTTGACCAAATAGGCATTGACAGTGGTTTAAACAGTGGTTTAAGATTGTAAGGCTTCTATTACAAGTTCCTAAAATTGTACGATCACAGTTTTACATATGTGTTCTTCAAAATATTTTTTATATTAACGTGTGTTTTTTTTTCTTTAGCCTACTGACAGTATTGCAATATCGTGTCTATTTAGGCATTACACTGGTAGGCTGTGTGGTGGCTGATGGTTTGAATTAGTCTTGGGCTGCTGGGATAAATGAAGCATGCCCAAGGGCATTTCTCACTTCTGATCTTTCAAAGGTGCCTGGTTTGTTCCTCACAAGAGGAGGAAGGTGTCAGATCCTCTTGTTATTCCACCTTTTTAGCAAACCTTCTGCTGACCATCAAAGAACACGTTCTTAGTCCGTCCCCGCCTGTCTTCCCTGAAGCTTTTTGCTGTCATCCCCATTTTGTTTCCAGAGGCCCGTGTGTTCCTCAGCACAGCACAGCAGAGAGCTGTGGTATTCTGGAAAAAGGGGTGTCAACGTCTCGCAGATACATGCGGTGCGCCTGGTGCTTGAGAAGTTCTCATCTCACCAAGTGCATGGCAGGCCGACGGGGATGAAACAAGACAAATTTTGTACCGAGCACCTCAGGCACACACGCTAGCAGCATATACTTGCTGCATGGGCTCCAGGGGGGCCAAGGGAGGCCACACGTCCATGGTCAGCAGGAGAGGCTGGGGACACCACGCTGGTGGTGCTGCTGATGGGGCGAGGGACTGGCCTCCCTCAGGGCAGCTCTTCAGCTCTGGGGCCTCTGTATTCGGGCTGGCAGCCTTGTAAGAGCTGTGGCTATTTTTAAAGCCTTTTCTTCCCTTGGCAATTTTTGTATAATCATGTAATTAAATAGGTAGTTTCATCACTCCCCTCTCTGTGTACAGTGTGACACAGAAGTGACAACCGATTTGACATCATTTGCTTACAGGAAGGACAAAATTGCACATGTTCACTCTTACATAGAGTTGCACTTTTTCTTCCTAAGGACTATTTTAGCCTCATGCTGGTGCAATGCACATCTTCCCATGTTCAAGTTAATGACTGTGATCCCTTATCATGTGAATAGTTCCTTCATATGTTGTGAAGAGGGATTTGCTTCCTAGTGACTTGACTGACTGCTGTGCAAAGTTATTTTAGATATTTAAGAGAAAAAGAACTGCAAATTATAAGTCATTAACATATTTGCATTTTTATTTTAATGGTTATTCCTTGTAATAATGGTATACTTAGATGTATAAGCTGTAGTTTAATTATAATTTCTAATTATTTTATAATTATACATAAATGATATTTCATGCTATAGTAGTAGGCAGTGTACGTAAAAGTCAGTAATGCAAGTCTTGAGAAGTGAAGGGAAAATATCTCCCTGGGCTGGATCCTGAGTATTAATTGTGCCCACAGCAGTAAGGCTCTGCAGGCAAAGGCCTTAGCGAAAGGAGAGAGCTCTATAGATTAAATGGAGCTTTAAAAGGAACAAACCAAAATGATCTTAAAAAACAAAAACAAAAACAAAAACAGATGTTAACTCACTCTGAATGAAAATGTCTCTTCCTCCTGCAGTAAAGCTGGCATTGGTGAAATTTTTGAAGGCCACCAAGGACCTGTCACGGGAATCAATTGTCACATGGCAGTGGGCCCGATTGACTTCTCCCATCTCTTTGTCACATCATCATTTGACTGGACGGTGAAGTTGTGGACCACAAAGGTAAGAAAATCAAACCGGGATGTGAGGGGTAATAGCACTTGTGCAAATGCCGTTGTCAGAAATGGTCCAACTGAAATTCATTCACTGAAAGTGTGCTTAGGAAAGGCGTAGTGATATGACTGTAAGTGAAATGCATACCCAGTGTAACTATGCCAACCATGTTTGCCTGGAGCCTACCCTATAAAGGTAGTTTCAGCTGGCTTGCACTTCAGTATTAACCCCAGTACTGAGCAATTTCACTAGGGAAGGAGATTAGGATGTCTTGTAGTGGCAGTCATCAAACAATCCATCCAGCACACCTTGTGCAGGCTAAATTGCCAGACTAATACTGTGCACCGTGACAGTGCAGCAGCAGGAGCATTTCCTTCTGATGAAGCAACAGGGGAGGCACACGTACGGCTTAATGCAATCAATATCCATCATGACATTCATTGCTGTAGGAGGTTTTCATAGCCAGAAAGTATAAATCGTCCCAATGACATTAGACACTGATGGCTGGAAGCCGGGAGGAAATACACACTGGAAGTTACATTCATGACCTCCATCAGTCTGTTACTGACTGCTCTGTGGATGCGGCCACACAACCTCTTACAGGGAGAGCACTGCGAACAATGGAAATGAAGCTTTGAATACCCACACCCCACAGAAGTGTATGAATATAGACTAATGGCAGAGGGACTAAAAACTGCAGGACAGATTAAACAGGCCAACCTCTTTTGTTGTGCTAGGTGAAATACAAGAAGTAAAATTCTAAATATCTAAGTCATCATATTTATTCATATTTTTTCTTTCCTGAGTACATGCTATTAGTTTCTCAGCGGTGTTTGCTGTATTTTTTCCATTTTTAATAGTTATTTTTGTTGTATGCCAGAGTAGAGAATTGCATTTCAAATGCCAGGCTTTTGTCTTTATCGTGTTTTCATGTCTGTGTTTGGTTCACATCTTGAGCTGCACCCGACAGATTTCCAGCTTTGGAAGTTGACCCCAGCCAGGAAATATCTCAGCGTGTGTTCCCCAAAGACATCAGGGCTTGGAGATGCTGGGACAGATGCTCAGCAAATGTAAATACAGAAGTGATCAGAGAGGGCCATGTGACAGCCTTGTGCTGAAAGCAGAAGCACTGTTACCTAGATAATAACTTGAATTAGCCTCTGTAGTAGGTTCATAATGCATTTGTTAATGGTCTGATCCAATGCACATGCTAATTAACAGGTATCTTTGCCTGATGAGCAATGACCATAGCTGACAGTTTTGTCTGAGTGTTACATTTTAGCAAGTTTGTAAGGAGGAAGGTGCATGATTTACCTAATTTGTACTATATACATCAGTGGACCCAGCCTTAACCAATGCAGAAGTGGTCCTGGGGGATGGTCATGGGTGGTAAATATTGGAAAGGGCTGCAGGATAACCCAGTGATAGAGAGCTGGCTGGGGCTGGTGAGGCTCTTTGGTGTCTGAGACAAGGGAGTGCTGGGCAGGGGTAACTGGGGGCAAGGGAACATCAGATAGCTGAAGCTGAAGCTAAGTAAGGTGAAAAAAAAAATCTGGGAAGACTTTGTGGAAGATGAGAGGCTGGTACTGAAATACCTGTACTCCAAATGTACATGCCCAGAAAAGCCTATGATGAATATCAAAGCCACAGCTTGAGGCTGAATATGTCAATAAGGATCTCATCCATCTGTCGCTTAAATGAAATTATATTAAGGAGTAAGAAGGCATGTTTTTGTTTTTTATTTTTTATTCTGAACTCCTGGGATGTCAGAAGTTAGTGGTAACACTAACACAGCATATTTTGGACACAAAGACGCTGCAGTTAGCAGTACAGAGTTATCCTTGTGGAAGAGTGCAGTGCCAAAATGGCTGGGTCAGATGCTGTTCAATACAGTCAGTTTTCAAAGAACCAAACCATTTAAATTTCTAATACCTATCAGGCTGTGGCTCATCTGGCAAGAGGGACTTCCTGAGAAAGCTGCTTGACCTTGCTGATGTGAGCAGGAACGGGCATGTGACACACCACAGCACTGGAAGCAGTGTTATTGCTGTAGTGGATCCACTGCTTGCTTCTGGAGCAGGTTTGAGCAGCAGCAGCTCCAGGCTGCAGCACCGCTAGCCACTGCCCTTTGAAGATGTACTCTGAGGCACTAGGCAAGATCTTGCAATGTGATGAATGTTTTCTTCTTCTTCCAATCTGACTCCTGCAGAAATTTCTTTCCATACTATCTCTTGGCTGGAGTGAGTTAGGGCTCTCTCCATTCCATTTCCACAGTCAGGGGCCAGTTGATCAGTGGACTTTGAATAAATCCATTGGCACATTTGATAATGAAAAAAATAGTGGATTACTATGAAGCTTTGAGTACTACTCCTGGTTTATAAGACCTTACTCAGATTGTTTTATTCCTTTGGTTTCTTATTTGTAAACTTAATCTCTCTATCAACATCCAAAGCCATGCTGCTTTCCGGCTTCTACCAGTGTTGTCTACTTAATCCTGTGCACATTATCCTCTTTGGTCATGAAATTCAATTCCTTTCTGTTTCACAGGTTCAGAGTCAATGTCCAATTGTAAAGTGAACCATAAAAGCTCTGTGTTTATATTGTCTATTGATGTGGTGTAGCACCCTGGGGTGCTTACAAGAAAGGCACTTTCATAGCAGGCATTTGACTGATGGATTGAAAGCCCTGTCTCCCTTAAAAACTCTGGATTGACATTTTATAATCTGTTTTTGCAGTTAACACATTTTCCATCCCAACTGCAGTTCAACGAGCTGACTGCGAATAAGGTTTTCCCTAACGGAAGAATGAAGGTTTTGCAGATAACACTAATAAAAGGTTCCTCTTATCACCCGTCATATTAGCCAATAATTAGATCCTTGGGTAAACAGTAAGCAACCAGAAGCAGTAGGAAAAGAAAAGTAATTTGCAAAGATAGTCACTTGATAGCCAGGGCATTACCTGGTTCCTGCTGAAGTCAATAGGGCTTTCAGCTTGAATTCGTGCTGTACTACGTCAGTGAGTCTGGGATGCAGAGCTGTCAAAGGAAAGTCCTGATGTGAAGTGTCTGTGGAGCTCTGCCCCTAATTAGGTATCGTTTGTACGACGCTTTGAAGAGGTAAAGTGCTAAGTGGAAATGCTAAGTGTTGCTAATTAATTAAGCACTAATCCTCATGAACGAATAGCATGAGGTTAAATAATGAAATGTAAGTATTGTTATTATTGCAGCAATTGCTGTGTGGAGTGGGGATTTTTAGATATTGTGTCAAGGGACAGAAGCTAGCTTGGAATTGTTAAAGCATAGCAAAACAAGCTAGTTTCAGCTAATGCCTAGAAAATGGCTTGTTTGCTGCTGAGGGAGTTAATAAAGGTCTGGGTAAAGAGGTGGATTTTGTTAGTTTTTTTTCATCCTTCACATATCTCGTTTATCTTTTATCCTTCCGTTGAGGATAGGTGCTAATGACTGAGTGTTTCTCCTAATGCATCTAATATCTAAGTCATACTCAGGTGGGCAGCTGCATAGAAGAGAGACTGGAGTAACAGTAGCAGCATTGCTGTCTCCCCCTCCATGCTTATCTCCTTCCTGCCCAATGTTAAGGAATGGTGGTGAGTGTCATACTCAGAGGGAGGGATGGGGATGAGCAGACTGGTAGTAGGACCACTGCAAAACCATCAGCAAGGACTAAGTGAGCCAGAGGACGTGTGCCTTCAGCAATAGACTATTTTGTGTCCATGCTCAGCTTTGCCTTACTAGCATATGCATCAGTGGTAGCTCCTTCTTCCGGGTCCCCCTCCTTTTCTTTTCTTCTTCTCTTTCTTGTGCTGTTTTCTTTTGGTGTCTGCAGTCCATTGCAATATTTGAGAAACCACATTTTAAAGAGAAAAATTTGCCTTTCCAGTCTATGTGCCTTATGTACGTTTCTGTACCTTCAATATCTTATCTGTTCACTCGTTATCTTGGTATGAATCAGTCCTGCCAATTCTTGAAGTAAATGATTTTGCCTTGCACTTTGATACCTTCCTACCAGCATAAGACTTCAAACTCCATTTGAGTCTAGAGGTTAAACACGATCTCCTTGGAGGTCAAGCCTTCCGCTAGAACAAAAAGAAGCACATGTGGTGCTGTTGTCAAAGACTAGTAGGAACTTTAGCTATGTTCCCCAAACCCTTCCCCAAAAAGCCTGGCTGATAGCAACTGATAGGAACAACTTGATAGGACTTACTGTGATGAAAAATGGTATCGCAAAATGAATCAGAGCATTACGTGATTGTGTGGATTAGTCACCAAGAGAACAATTCACTCACAAATAGGCAATTTTTAAAGTTTACAGGGTCAGGTTGTCACTTTTTGAAGATTAATAAGTTACTATTTTTTACAGTACAAATGCCATGTATCAAAATACCTGGTTACTGGCTCAGATGTTTTCTTGTATAATTTCGATCACGTTAAGTGGGTGAGTGAGAGCCTCTTATGTTACAGATAGCATTGCCTGCAGTTAAAGATCCATGTAGAGATATACTCAAATACTATTCACAATAAAAGGACAGTAGACTTAGTGAACTATTGCAACAGTTTGGTGAATTCTTCCTCATGAAAATTGTTCTTACCTCTTATTGAAGTGGTGGGATTAATGACTTAATGTAGTGAAGGCCATGGCGGCTAATTAGAGTTGATCATTGATTAGAGAAACTACCATTAGTGGTTAATAGGACAGAGTATTCCCCTGTCTTACAGAAGACGTTCCTCTTCCAGTGAATGTGCAATTATTTATGAAGAGCTCCACAACAAGAGCATCCTGTAAGCCCGTGGTTTGGGCACCGAGCCATGCTGCAAAGGACTGCCTGAGTAAGACTTGAACATGTGTCTTCCCTAAGGGGAGGAAATGCTGTGATGATCTTGCCATTTTGCTCAGAGCTGCATCTCGGGTCTATGAACAGCTATGGATTTGATGAAAGCAGGATCTTCTTGGAGTAGAGCTTTGATTTTAATGTGCTGACACTTCCTGATGAAAACCAGTTTTGTCCACTTGGGGCCAGCCCTGCTTCTCCAGTTTGTGACAGGATCAGACTGGTCTCTGGAGTGGTGAAATGCAGAGGTTTCATAAAGGATCTGTCTGAGGCCTTGAAGTGGGTGCTGCTAGGTGGAACTGCACAGGGGAGTTGGGGGAGGGTGGAAGCGTGTGGTTGAATAGCACTCGTATGTGATGAGATCCTCAATTCGTAATTTTTGCTTGATCCAACACAAAAATATTTTGGGGCATTATTTCAGGCACTATTCACGTACCTTATCTTGTATACTCTTAAGTAGTTTTGATCTGGATTCAGTAAAAAATAGTCTTGAACCTGTTGATTCTTGACATTATTTTCTAAGCTTTCCTAAATTTGTTGGGCCACATTCAGTCTTCTTATATTAGCACAAAATAGTAACTTATTAATCTTCAAAAAGTGACAACCTGACCCTGTAAACTTTAAAAATTGCCTATTTGTGAGTGAATTGTTCTCTTGGTGACTAATGACTAAAGGTCAATGACTAATGGACTTTAGATCTGTCTTACTGCATATTGGAAGTTAGATCCTCTTGGTTCCTTTAATATTTTGGACTTCCATTCTTTGGTTTCTTACGCAGCTGAATCTGAATGCAATCTCAATCTGTCACTGGTGCCATGGTGGGCTGGTCAACTCACAAGGGCTCCAAGAGTTTAGGGCAGCAAAAGAAATAACAGCAAGAGGAAAATGATGAAAAGCAATAATATACAGTGAGGGAGACCACAACTTTAGTCTATTGTCAGAGCACATAGACTGAATATGGACTGCCCTCCCTATTTTCTTCTCTCCCTCTCTCCCATTTGTTTTGGTGGAGATCAAATGCCCAGCTCAATGGACTACTTAACCCTTCTTATTTCAGATACCTGGCTGGAACAGCCCCCCCCTGCTGGATTACAACATGGAGCTTGTTTGTGAATCTGCTCATAAGGCTATCACTTTCCTTTGACAACACTTACTTTTCCAGCACAAGCTTTTTCTTTTTGATAAAAGCCATTAAAATGACTAATCTGATTAATCACTGTCCAAATGCTAATTTTATCTGATTATAGGGGAAGACAAAGGATGATAAAATAGTATGCTGAATTTCATGGAAATGGTCTCCCTGTGGTGTGAGTTCAGAATTTTGAGTTTTGTCCAAAAACAAGGCAATGAATGAATTTGCTTCAGAGCTCACTTTCTGTCAAAAGGCCAAGTTGACTTGGGGAAGAGGGTGGAGTTGCCTGTTCAGACAGGATTTTTTTAGTTTTTGCCCTTTACCTCTGGAGCCAGAGGTCTGGCTCTCATCCAGCTGTACAAAAAAGAAGATTATGGTATTTTCTAGGTAATTTTAAGGAGCAAAACCAAAGTGAAGTCAGGTGGCTTGAAATCAACCCCAAGTTCTTCACATGAAATTTTTCTCATGATTTTGGTTTTCAGTGTAGCCGTATTTGAAAAGCGATAGGAAAATATTCCTCAGCTGGCCGACATATTTCATTTACTCATGCCAACCATGCTGCTCCTTTGTGAATCATTTTGTGAAGAATGGCATACGCAGAGAAAAGTAAAAGTCATCTAAAATGCTGAGGCTGTTCCAAAGAATTCACAGGGCTAACCTTTACTTCAGAAAATCCTAAGAGAAATCCAGCCGTAGCCAGTGAAAGCTTTATTTGCAAATGGAAAGTGGAATTTGATTTCAGGAGTCCATATAATCCATACAAAACAGAGTCTTGATTCCTTTTTCCCTGAAATCAAAATGCAAACCTCCCACTGACTGTTCTGTTGCAGAATTATGCTGAAGGATCAGGCTCGCATGTAGCAGTGAGCCATTTCAGGAGAATTATCAATATATAAAAGCCAGGATTTCTTCACTAATGGAAATTTTCTCCCACCTGCTTCATGCGGCAGTCCTTTCTCTGCTATGCGAGAGACTTTTGTTATCAGGAAAAAAGGAACCGTATTCAAAATCCTACAAGATGGAGTTCTCTTCAATAATAATTAGCCTCAAAATCATTGCTTGCTGACCCATGAAAGCTCTGCAGGCATCCTGGTGGTAGCAGCTACAAATACTAATCGGGACTGTTAGCAGACAGTGCTGTCACATCAGGCTGTTCTGCAATATTCCCCATGCTCCTGCCTGCTCTTGCTGGCACTTGGAACACTGAAACTGAAGCAACAGAGTTGCTTGAAAGCCTAATAATTCCCCGAGTCCGCACGCAATGCCGGGCCAGGTACCCTATGATGAAGCAGTATTTTCCATTAGAAAGAAAACCCGAATTTTCCAGGGCCTCATACTGAAGGTTTCAGTCAGAGTGACGGGGGTGGGATCACAGCAGTAACGATCCCCTGAAACCGCAGCTCCATTATCCCACTCCCCTCCTTGCCTGTCGCACAAAGTAATTTTCCTGTACCCAGCTGGAGTGGCAGTGGCGCGCCTGCAGGCAGGGCTGTGAGCGAGCTGGAGGAGTGGGGGCTGCAAAACAGGGCAGGCAGCGATCCCAGCACAGAAGCACGGCTGCAGAAGAGCATACCTGGCCCTGTAGTTTAATCAGGAAGGACAGTGGAAGGAGAGAAAAAGGTGGAGAGGAAAGAGAAGGAGCTCAAGCTGTCTGTGTTACTGAATGCTGGGTGAGTGAGCTACCGAGATGAACAGCAGCAATAAAATATTACCGCAAGATTTTTTTGTTTCTAGAGCTTTTTCCAGGAGTCAGGAATACATGTGCCTTACCATTTGGTATGAACAGAAAAGTTGGTAGGCAATTGGAGCTGAACTACCTCTCTTTAGCAGCCTGAGGCCTGAGGCAGGGAGACAGTCCCATTGACTCAAGCAGGAGGTGGCCTCTAAGTGAGTGCTGCTGCCTCTCCTGCCTGGCAGGAGAGCCCTGTCACAGCAATTTGGCTTCCCCCGAAGCATCCCACTCATCTCCAGCGCTGCTTCCTGATCCCACCTGTGTGGGATACAAACAGCGGGTGACGACTGCAGGTAAAATACCACATCCACCCTTCTTCAGTATTTCATGTACGCTCTGAGTAGGGTTTGGTGATTCTTCCTTCTGTCAGTCTAGCAAAACCGTACCTGACTCACATTCCTCAGCAAGTCCCCCAAGTGCTCCTCTGAAAAAAAAATCTGGGAAAACAGTAATATAGAGGCAGGAGTAGGAGCGACAGAAACTGTGAATCAGTTTGCTAGGCAGGGACAATAAGACCTTTTATAGTTTTGAGCTTCTTAAAGAAGAAACTGAGCTGTCTTTAGAAGTAGTTATAAATTCCAAAAGAAAATGACATTTTTCAAGTAATCTGGTGATGGAAGTGCACAGTTAGTAGCACAAGATGAAGTGCTGGCTTGCTTAAAGCATGCTTTAAATAAAAGGTGGAAAACTTGATTAACATTTCGCAATGAAGTCAGCAGTCTGAGGAAATACAGAACAAATGGCAAGTACCTGTACAGGCTTCTCCGCTGTTTTGATCCACACAGCACCCAGCTTGATGTGGGCAAGTGGAGCAGAAGGCATTAACCTCAAGCAGTGGAAACCTGTAGGCACAATTTTTGCGAGTGTGCAGTAAGAGGGACTCCAGACTGGGAATAAATCTGGATGATCTAAAATGTAAAAACAAGCATACACCAGTGGGAACTGGTGAGAAAAGTCAGCTGGGGAACACTGTTCTCCATGGTGCCTCACTGTAACCCAGTCTGCATGTTAGCCTCTTTGTACAATCTTTCCTCAGCATGTATTGTAGAGTTTTGAGGCCTTACATACCTCCTGATGCATTGTACAGTTAATCTGTGGCAAGCAGATCTCAATTAATTTTATTTTACATCAGTCATCACGTAATACACGTTTATATCAAACTCACTGAAAATAGTTCCCCAGCTAATGTACAGTGGTACAGAGGAATGCCGTACCTCATGCTCTTTTTCCTGAGAAAATAGAAAGGTCTTTTTCCACTGAGTAAGTGGAAAGGCAGGGTAGAAGACAGCTAGAAGACCAAAGAGAGCTGTCATCTGGCAGCACAGCCTGAACGTGTTGCATCTCTGTGGAGGACTCAAAACAGATCATGAGGATTAACCAAGTCAGCAGTTTACCTGTCAGTGTAACTTCCAGGCTATCTCCGCAGACCCTGAAAGCTCTGCTGTCTGGCTCTCTGACGCTCCTAAAAGTCAGGTGATGTCTGACTTTCCAAGCTCTTTTATGCTTTTTCTCCATGCTACAGTATTAGGCCTTAAGATTGGTTCTCATTAAAACCGCCTGTGCCAATCATCAAACCTTTTTTTTCCTTTGCTTCCTTCTTATATGTTCACCCGTGACGCTTTGACTTTGAAGGAAACCACAAAAATGTAATCATCATGTTATCTCCAGACTGGTCTGCTCCCATACCCCCTTCCCTTTCAGTCTCACCCTTGTCCCCTCCTCCGTCTATAATAATTCCCACATGTTTATGCAAAAATACTGCAGTTTTTTATTGTTGTCAATTACAAGAGGCAACAGTTTTAGCATCTCTGCAAGAACAATGATTTCTAAATGTGAAAGGTTTTCTGCCTTGGTGTCTACAACGTTTAGGATGCCACAAAACAATCAATGTAGTAACACTACAGTTCTTAAATAAAACAGGGCTCCTAAGAGCATAGGGGTCATTTCCACTCTCACTTCTTCCTCCCCTCTATCACTGCTGAATCTAAAAAGGAAGCCTGTTCCTTGATTCACAGATGCAGTTTTACACTTGATTTAGTGACCTAGTCCTCTGACAGTGAGGTGACACTGTGTGAAACTGTGTAACTGGATGCAGGTGCCATCATCTCCGAAATGACAGAAAAGCAGCGTATATGGGGAGTCAGTCTTGTGAGGCACTGAGCTCTCATTCCCACTGCTGTTGTTAGGAGGTCAGGATTTTGGAGAATTTTCTTCCTTACATTTTAAACAAAAGAAGTGCGGTGCTTCTAACAGCAAAGCTGCAGACCTGAGGAGTAACAGCACAATAAATGGCTGTGTTTCCATTTAGTTCAACAGGGCCAGGAAACCAATCCCATCTTGGAGAGTAATTATTTTACTAACCACTGACTTTGCATTCAGCATCATTAATCAAAGCAGAGGGGCCTTTACTGTTCAACAGCTTGCCTTAAAGGTACTGAATCATAATATTTAAAAATACTTAGTGGTAGTATCTCTAGCCCAATACACCAATAATTGTCCATACATACTGGAAGATATGTTAGGCTATGGATCACACCTTGCAGTACTTAGAACATACTCACAGGTCACAGCCCAGTGAAATGTCCCGTGAGCCCCAGAGGCTCGACTGTAGTTCAGGACTGAATCTGACTGCCAACAGGAATTTAACAAAAGCTAAGGGAGTTACTACTCATATAGCTCAATTTAGTGCCCCTCAGTCAGACAGTGAAATTGGGGGGCTGAAGTTGAAGAACATAAACGTCCACCTTTTGCTTTCCCACTGTCATCCATGAAGGTCTGGCTCTGCTTGGAGAAGGTGGGGCAAGACTGCATGTTCTGAGTTGTACAGTATCGGGGTCTGGGGGATAATGATAGCCTGTGGGGAGAATGCAGACAGGCTTTGCTGAGCCATCAGGGATGTACCTGTAACTAGCACCTCTGATTTATAGCTTCTAGTGCTAGCTCTTGTAAGGCAATTTAACAGTTCCTGGGAGTACTGTGTCTTCTAAAAGTTAGCGTAATCTGAGCTAAACCAAGTCCCATAAACATACAGTAAAAGCAGAAGATGTTGGATTATCCAAAATTGTCATAACTATTGGAAAACAGATTTGGGGAAAACATGGCAGTCCAGAACTGGCAAAACTCCCATTGAGATCAATCAGTCAGAATAAAAAACGAGGCATCGTTGACTCCATACTGAGTCAAATGGAGAATGTAAGGGCTTACAAGAGTAGCAGACCCTTACACACAGCAGAGGACTTACTCCCCCATCACAAGATGTCTGCACAAGTAACCCCAAGCACTTAACACCTGGTGGCCCAGAAAGGAGACCACTGAAGGAGGAAAGGTCAAGACTGGGATGCAGCTGATCCAAGGAGTATTCACCTCAAAATTCCCAGCAGCTTTTAGGTTTCACTTACTCTGTCTGCATCTTTTGGGTTGGCCTAGCTAAGGTGTCCCTCTCAATACAGAGAAGGCTGGGCCTAGCACTTAGGTCTATGAAAAGAGTGAAAGTACTCAGTTCCTAACCCAAGTGGAAGACCACAAGCTATGCCCTATATTGGTATCTTTTGTATCTGGTCTGTTTGGCTCCTTAACACTTGCCTTAAAGACAGTGGAGTTTTACTTCCCAATGTGAAGACATGGGAATGAAATGCTACATCAATGAAATGCTACTGCCGCCTTCTAGTACTTCAGGAGAGCTTATAGGAAAGATGGAAGGGGACTTTTCACAAGGGCTTGTAGTGATAGGACAAGGGATAATGATTTTAAACTAAAAGAGGGGAGATTGAGATTAGATATAAGGAATAAATTCTTCACTCAGAGGGTGGTGAGGCCCTGGCACAGGCTGCCCAGAGAAGCTGTGGATGCCCCATCCCTGGAGGTGCTCAAGGCCAGGCTGGATGGGGCCTTGGGTGACCTGGTCTGCTGGGAGGTGTCCCTGCCCATGGCAGGGGGTTGGAACTGGGTGATCTTTAAGGTCCCTTCCAACCCAAACCACTCTGTGAATCTAACGTGTTACCTATGCTGGAAGAGATGTTATCTTTTGACACCACTTTGCAATTTTAATTTTATATATATATATATATATTTAGTGTATAAAGGCTAATTATACAAGTTGCCTGCCATAGGGGCCAAATTTCCCTCTTCCCTTGTTCAAGGGCCAGACACAACAGCCACTCTGCTCGGGAACACTCTGGGACTGCTCTGTCCAAGTGCCCAAGAGCCAGAGTTTGAGCCTAAAAAAACACGCCACCTAGTTTGGAAAGTTTCTGTGCCAAGGATTAATGAATCTGTCATATTTGCTGCACACACAGAAAAATTAAATTTGTTTAAATCAACTTACAATACTGCACCACATTCATGGCTGTAGTTAATCAGCGTCAGCCAGAACCAAGGATTTTGTCTATTGTCTTTACAAGAGGAGAAAGTGGAGTGAAAAGAAAAAGGAGATAGGATGCTCAGTAAGTGGAGAGTATGGTGTCACCATCCATCTGCAGCATTGAAGGTACAGTCTAGAGAAGTACCTTTAGGTGGAGCTGACACCCACAGAAATTGTGCCAGTGTGTAAAACACTCCTTTCATGAAACAGGCAAGGCCAATTGCTTTTTCCATGGCTTTTAAGAAGTCAGATGCTAGTTAAAACCTGTGAATATGTATACATTCCTTTATATGGCTAATTAGCTGCTTTATGTGTGGCGCCTCCTGGATTAAAGCAAATTCTATGCAAATAAGCAGAATAGACTGGTCAAATTTATACGTGGAAAAAAAATACCTCTTTTATATAAATATCTACTATTTTTTTTAAGATGAGTTTCTTATTTCATAGACAAGTGCTAATTCCTAGACAGCTCCCACGTATTTAAGATGTTCACTCTGCATTGTTCTTTTAAACAATGACTGACTGTATACAAACACTGAGGAGGAACAATAGATTTTGACTATCTGCTTAAATAAATGAGACAAAAACACGTCTTAGAAATGGCTTTTTCACTTTTTCCGCTAAATGCTCAATTTCTGTCCTGCTGAAATCAATGGCAAAACTCCATTGATTCAGCAAGGCCAAGTTTTCACCCCAAACAGTCTTTTTTTTTTTTTTTTTTTTTTTTTTTGTAATAAGTAGATTTGGTGCAAGTCTGTCTGAAGATACTGTTTTAAACTATTTCTTCTGTTCTATTGAGTAACAGAGCGGGTTGATATTTAAGAATGAAAGCTCATCAAGTTTAAATTTCAGTTGTTTTATAATAATAGCCATATGTTAGTTATAGATTGTGTAAGTCTGAAGTTTTGGTAATTTAAAACTGCTTTAAAGTGACCTTTACATGGTTCCACATTTCAACATTTTCTAGAAGTGGTTGGTATCGGTCCTTACTCATAAATCCTTACATTAAAAGAATCTGCAGGGCCTGGGCCCTTAGTTAAGAGGCTTATAGTACGGAAGTCCTGCAAACATTTATATACACACTTAATCTTACAAATCGAGTCTTCACATTGAAATCAATATAACTGTTCTCAGTGGGTGAAATCAGACAGGATGAAATGTTAGGTTTTAAGAAAGGTCAGTCTCTTTTTAATCATTGAAGACAGGATGCTAAGCAAGAGGGACATTCAGCCTGATCCAATGCAGTTGTTCTTTAGTTAAAGGGTGCAATACAGAAAGACATGGTATGGGAAATGTGTTTTTTTTTCCCCATTGAACACTAGACAAGCTGGGAGAGCAGATACACTGCAGGAACTATGAAGGCTGTAGCCCAGCTGCACTCCCACTGCCTGGTGCTGCTGTATGATGGGTCTCTCTCCCTTTTTTCTCAACCATGCTGCAGTTGATCTTGCCTTTTGCTTGGGCTACTTACATGGCTGCTGCTGCTGATGATGATGATGATGATTATTATTATTTATATTTTTTTCCTATCTTGCTCCACTGCCTATTCATCTCCATTTGTGTCTCACTCTTTGTATGTCTGAGATCGTTCTAAAAAGATAATTTTTGTCCAGGTTTTAGCTCTGCTTTCATATCTGACTGAATATTTCCACTGTTAAGTTAAATGCAATGCACACTGCGTATCTGCTGTGCTTTTCACCTCAAATACCATTACTCAGAAAGTGTTTTTCTTTTGCTAACAGGGAAACTGAGGCACACTAGCTAAAGCCATTTGCTAGAAATTGTACAGGAAGACTCACAGTAGAGCAACATCTCCTGACCTTTCCTTCTAATGCTTTATTCTTTGGTCATGAATTAGAAAAGAAACTGGCAGAACTAAAAGAGCATTAAAAGTGTCGCACTCAAAATAAGATCAAAACAAGCTTTGATATGTGGACAAAAAGGAAACATTGATTGAAATCTGCTCTGGATTGATTGATATCTTAATAGTCCCTTTACTTCTATGGAATTTTGGTACTTCTCCCATGACACTTAATGTTAAAGTGCTATATGTGCTGCACATTTCCCATGTCTAAGAAAAATATTGGCCACCTAACGGCTGGCCAGATTTCCTTTCCCTTCAGTATAGTATTGTGCTCCATGCCCATTTTTCCAGCGTTTAGATGGCTGATGTATTTGAACCTAATTTTCAGTGAAAACACACAATGCGGCAGATAGGTATTGTGGCTCTGTATTGACCACTCTAAATTCTGTTCCCTGGTTCACAGCTGAAGAGATTCACTCTGAAATTTCCTATGAAATACCCCTGCCTCTTCAAAAGCTGAGTCTTCATTTGGCCCTCGACCCTGCATACGCTTTAGCATGGGCATGCAAGTAATTCCATTAACACATGTAACTCCCTCCACTGCACTGATAATGTACTAAGCAGATACATATGTTTGGAGAGTTGGGGTTTGTTTAAGTAAGAAACTATTCTTGTGATTTTTTTCCTTTTCTTTTGCAAAACTCCAGCTTTGGAAAAAAAAATAAAGATGTTATATAAATTTGAAGTAATAACCTCAAGCTCTAATTTCATTTTATTGTCACATAAAACAAAATGCTTGATACTCTTAGGAAATGCATAAAAACTATTAGGCCAGTTACGAACATTTGGGACCTGGTCGTGTAATCATTCAAAGTGTCTTTCGTCAATCCAGGTATAGGGAAAACTGGCCTATGGAAGCCAATCCCTTAGCATTTTTAGTGTTGTTTTGCAAATGACAACATCTTGTAATTGAATCTCTGAGCACTTTGTTATAGTTTTGTTACACCTGCAGTGAATGAAAATATTTCTAAAAAATCTGCCATGTGCAGTTGCCCACACATCGAGGGAAGCCCTGTGTAGGGCTGGAGGACCGAACACAAAACTGGCAAGGACCCGGCAGTAGGCAGAGATTAAGCTATTTTATTGTGCAAAATTAACAATATACGAAAGGAAAGCGATGTCATGATTACAATCAGCTGCTTCACGTCCCGGAAAAAGTGTGTCACGGCCATGCAGCGCGGTGCCAGCACCTGCAGCGCCGTTTCCCCTGCGAAACGAACAGAGGCGTGCTCTGCAGGGAGCGTGCTGAGGTTGGAGGTGCCCTGTCAGTCCCATTTGGGGGTTTTCGGAGTCACCCCGTGCCACTCCTGGTTTCTGGCCCGAGTTTTCACCAGGCGCAGGTCCCGTTCCCGCGGGTCCCCGCCGAGGAGCTGCTGCAGGCAGCTGACGGGCTGAGGGAGACAGTTAAAAAAAAAAAGTCCCATTGTTTAGATTTCTGTCACAAGCCGCGAGAACACTTAATTCCCTTTATCTCCTGAGCTTTCATTATCATTTAAATTTCATTTCCCATTAATTGATCAGGGATTAGCGAAGCCATTACGCCAGAATTAGACAAGCCGGGCGCGATGAATAATTCATCAGGGACAATTACAGCCGCTTCCCGCTGTACTTGCTGCCTCGCCTCCCCACACACCCCGCCGCTGCCTGCCGGGGCCACCCGCCTGCCCTCTGCGGCCTGTCGCGACAGCCGCCCCCTGAGGCGACATGACATGACACGACATGGCCGGGCCGCCCGCCGCTAGGTGGCAGCCGCCGCCTGCGGTGCGCGGGGGCCGCGGAGCCCGGCTGCCGGTGGGGTCGGGCCGGGCCGGGCGGGTGCCTGCCCGCTGCCTGCCCACCCCCGGGGCTCCGGGCTGGGGCTGGAAGGGGGCGCCCCCCGCCCCGCCGCCCCTCACGCCGGGCATCTCCTTTATCCCAGCGGACAGTCGCTGCCCCCATTAAGGCGCGGTCCCCGCCCTCCGCGCGGAGCTTTCATCTCGGGGCAGTTTTATGGCGCGCGGTGAAATGTGCAAAGTTTTTAATTAGCCTCGCCAGACAGCCCGAGGCGGCACTAGCGCCACGAAGTCTTCACGGCTGCTCTCTCCGCTCCCACAGCACAACAAGCCGCTCTACTCCTTTGAAGACAACGCCGACTATGTCTACGATGTCATGTGGTCGCCCGTGCACCCCGCGCTCTTCGCCTGCGTGGACGGGATGGGGCGCCTGGACCTCTGGAACCTCAACAACGACACCGAGGTGGGTGAGGGCAGGGCGAGCCCCGAGCCCGCAGGGAGCCCTCAGGGGGCGGGCAGGGCACGGCAGGGCCGGGCCGGGCCGGGCAGGGCAGGTCTCGTCCCGCTGCCGGGGGGGGGGAGCCGGGCCGCCCCCTCCGCCCTCCCCGCCTCCGCCCCGCTACCTGCGGGGGCCGGGGGAGGCTGCGCCCTCCCCTCCCCTCCCCTCCCCTCCCCTCCCTCCTCCCGGTTTGGGGGGGGAGCCCCAAAACGGGAGCCCAGGGCGCTCCCCCCCTCCGCCCCATGGCCCGGGGGTGCCCAGAGCAGCGCCCCGGCCCCTTCCCGCACCCCCCTGCCCCGCCCGCGTTCCGCCTTCAGCGGAGGGAACCGCCTGTGATTTTCCGGCCTCACCTTCCTTTTTCCCCCTTTTTTAAAGTTTGCCCAAATTGCGGTGAAACTTAAGCAAAGGAAGCCAGGGGTTTCTGTGCAGAGTGGGGAGAAAGTCCCACCTCTACACCTCACTGATGGGGAAGGGTTAACCAGAGGCAGGGCAAAGCCCCTCATTTCAATAAAATCATTTTCTAAACATGCTGCGTACCCCTTTTCCCTTCCCTCCTGTTACTTCTCCTCACCCCCCTCAAAAAAAAAAAAATGCTGCAGGTGTATATTGGCAGCGTGTTTTCTGGATCTCATTTTCCTCTGGAAATGTTTTTCAATAAGAGAACAGCATCACCCGAACTCTTAGATGGCCAGCAATCAGTTGTCAGAATAAGAACTGAAATCTTTTTCCAGAACTGAAGTCTCACGGATTTTTATTTAATACCATGTAAAACTAAGAACGAGGGAACGTAAAAGTAACGCGCATTAACTGATGGTTTCTTCATTTCCAAAAAAAAAAAAGAAAGGAAGACTGAAGAACAACCAGCAGTATTTTCCTCACACACCCTGTTTTCTACAATATTGTTTTGTTGTTGTTTTTTTAAGATTAGTTTGTTCATTAATTCATCTTTCCCATAAACACAATATACGTTTCAACCCAAGTGAAATACAGGCAGGGTTTATGGCTCCCAGTGAATGGTGCTTGCCATAAATAAGCACGGACAGGTAAGAGGAACCAGCACTGCGAACTGCATTGTCAAGGGGAGCAGCGAGGCCTTTTGAAGTGCTCTGAGCAGGAAGCAGCACAGCCTTTTTAATTAGAGCACATACAGCTGGAGGATATACAGGAGGAGTCTCTTCAGAATTTATTTTGGGAAGGGAGGGACATATCCTTCAGGTGTTCTCATTAATGCAGGCTTAAACACAGAGCATAAAACCCAGTGTTTTAAAAAGAAAAAAAAATAACCCTTTTCCCCCAAATACCAGGGCTGAAGTCCTGCTTTGCTTAAAATCAACTGATGTTTTGCCATTTAATTCAACGAGACCATAATTTCTTTAAAAAATAATAATAATATGGACTGCTTGATCCCATTCCCATCAATAATAAGGCTGTACGTAGAAAACTGCTGCTGTGTCTTCAGTGTGTTTACATATAAATACACAGGAACATCAGCAGAAAAATAAAAATTAACTTCAAGCTCAATCCTGCTCTTCTTCTGCATGTGAGGCCACCCTGATTTCACAAATGATCTCCGCTGAGAGGTTGAAATCCTCTCTCATGTTGGGATCAGAATGAAATTATTTCTGTGGTATCAGAGCTTTGTATTTTTATGAGAATTGAATTTGTGTCTGGAGGAAGAAATACCATTTGGTCTCCTTACTGAGCGCTGATAAAGTAAATTTAAAAATCTCTCAAAACGCTAAACTGGCAGAATTTGAATAGATGTAGGGTTTTGTTATGTGAGAGAAGCAGTACCAGACATACAAATACCGCTGAAAGAACTGTAAGGAGTTGTTTTAAACATCATAGCTGAAAGTGATTGTTGTTTGCTTTTACCCTCTATCTGGTAGGTCATAATTAGTTCATAATTTTCAAGATTTCTGCATTTGATTAAGCAGTTTAATTCTGCTTTGCTGTTTGCTAAGAAGAAGCCTGCCAGCACTTTTGCCTGTGCATTAAGAAATCTTGAAATACCTATTTTTGACTTTTAGACGTCAGATTGGTGATGTCTAAGTATTTATAAAAACGGTAGAAAATAACAGGTATATTAATGGGTTTAACTGCTAGCTGTTTATAAAAACGTCTGTGTGAGAACCAGATGTGATTGTTATTAATAGTTTTGTTTAATTCAAGAAATAAGCCACATTATTATTTAGGTACTATTTTATAAACCAATTAAGAAAATAGCTGGTTTTAGTTCTGATATGCTACCTTCAAATTTTTGAACTGTAACACAGTTTATGGTAGCGTTACTCCCCATATTTATTAAAAACTGTTCTCCCGCATACTAGGTGCTTTCTAATCAAAATAACTAAAATCATTTGCCCGTACCATAGATTTAATCGATCTAATTGTTCTTAAAATCTCAGTGTAAAATAGCCAGGCGTATTTGTATGCTGTGTTTTGGTCTATGGATACCAGAAGTGATTTTTTGTAGTAGTAATGCAAATCATCATGGTTGATTTATATTTAATAAATCAATATAAAAAACTTTAAAAAGCAAAAAAAAAAAAATACTTCCCACCTTTATTCTTTTGCAAACTGAATATTATTATAGGAATCAGGATATGAGGTTTCCTGATAGCTTCAGGTTAGCAAATGCCAATTTCTTATGTATGTGTTCATTACATTTCTTTTTTTTGATCGAGTTTGGATAGTCTCTAGGTTATTAATGAATCTTGGTTATGGATGAGGTTAATAGCAGCTTATAGATAAAATTACTTATTCTTGCTCTGTTATATTGCTTTCAAACATTTCAAACATATTGTGTGCCCTACCTTAGCTTCGAAAATACGAAGATGGTGTCTGTTTCTAAAAACAGGTAGAAGATCTATTTGCAAGCAGGTTTAGACGTTACATAAGTAATAGAAGTGTAAATATATATATATGTGTGTGTGTGTGTGTGTGTGTATATATTCCTACCATGCAGGTTTTTCTGACTGCATCTTAATCTGTTACCTTGTAAAATCTTATTTCAAAACTGTAAAAAATCTGACAAGCAACTTCAGAGAATTTATAAAGTATTTTAAATGTAATTTTAGCAACATAATGCTACCATTATAAAATAACCTCGTATCTTTAAAATCTAAAATAGGCATGTGTAATTTAACCTATCACTTCTCCAGGTAGACAAATCTATTTTAAGATACTATGGTTTGAATATATTTTATTCTGTATCACTGGAGAAAAGGTTTTCTATTTAGATTTTTAAACACTATTGCAAGATTGCTTTTTATTTTGCTAGATAGTTTTGTGGAATAGTAATAGGATTTTACAAAACCATTGGGTTTGAAAAAAAAAAAAACATGGGTTGTGTCTTGTGTCTGCAGCATGCATGCTGCTTGTTTTTATGTGGAACACTGCAAGAATGCTGTGTTAACAACAAAAAACAGTTCTGGAGTTACAGATTTCAGCCTTCTGAAAGATTTCGTTAAAAATTCAGTGCCTTAAATCTAAGCTGTGTAGCTCATTTGAAACAAATATCTTTGATCTGCAGTTTTCTGAGAAACGTAGCTGGGTAGTGGATTAGTGCTCGAAAAATGTGGCATTTAGTCGTTGTTTGAAGAAACCCATTTCCAAATGTTATGAAATTAATTTTGGCTGGAATTAAAATAGTTTTTATTTTCTTTAGAAATCAGTGATCAGAAGGGTAAAACTTGCTCATTTTTTAATGCGATGGGATCCTGGCTCAGTGACCCCACGGCAGATTGGAGCCCTCGGCTGTAGCGCGCTAACGAGTAACATACTTGGGACGGGGAGCGGGAGCGTGCCAGCGCTCATCAGTGAGGCTGCCTTGGATGGACCTCGGCCTTGCACAACCCAGGGACGAGGCCAGCAGCTTATTTGCATCTGAATGACTTCCTAAAGGGGGAGGACAGGATCTGCTTTCTGATTGTTATCCAGCCTTATTTCTGCATTGCCTACGGACAAAATCCTTTTTCATTCCACTTGCGGGGCTGCCTAAAGGGGAGTTTCCTGAGTCCTTTATGGAGAAGACACCTCAGTTTGCCAGGCCCGGTGGGCTGGCAGGTACCTGCTCGGTTTGGGCAGGGTCTGTGACAGGGAACATCCAGGTGGGGAGGTGCAGGGCCAGCAGTGCCCTGAGCCTCAGGCAGCCGCAGGGGTTGGGCTCCCTGCCGCCACGCACCCCGCTGATGTGCCGAAGGCCGTAGAGCTGACAGCAGGGAAGCTGCTCAGTGTTTCCTTTAAAATCATTTTTCTTGTGGATCTGTAGAGCTGTCTGGCAACTACCGTATAACGCTATAGCCTGGGAACTGAGGTGAAGTCAGGAAAAATTCTCGTATTTTAGACCTGGTTTTTATACTGCCTCCAAGCTGCTCACTCCCCTCATGCAGCAGCCTGCCCACAGTGGGGACCAGAGGATTCCCCTCGCTCCTGCAGAGGTGTCCCAGGCTCTGGCTCCTGTCCAGCTGCCTCTTCTTGCCAGGACTGTTCTCCAGCTCCACCTCCATTTGTAAATCCCACAGCATCCCCTTGTCCCCATCCCAGTGTGTGCCTAAGGCCTGTTCCCGTGAGGTGGTCTGGTGGGGGAACCGCTATTGAAGCTCCCATCCGACACCAATTGCCCTGATCTGAAAAATAAAAGCTAAAAAGCCTCGTTCAGGAGGCTGCCGTGCCAAGCTGCAGGCTCCTTGCTCAGGCAGGTTCTCCTGTTAAAGGAGCTGGGTGGAGCATCAGCAGGCTCGCAGGCCACCGTCATTTGTCTTATGAGGTGACCTAAATCAAGCGAGTGATCTCCCTATCTGGGACAGACACCCACACGGTTCCTTCCTCCTGCAGCTCCTTTTGATGCCCTCATTCCAGCGTAGATTACAAATACTTCTCCTAAGATCGTGTTCTTTATTCATCCCACATGTTAACCAGCGCCTTGATGTATTCTTGTGGGTCACCTGTTAAGTTTGCCAGTCGGCTTGGGGCAGGGAGGGAGTTTGGAAATTAAGCAGCATCCAGGTGGAGTTCAACAAGAAGAAGGCTCCTGGGAATACGGGGATGTGCAAGAGAATTGTGGGAATGTGCTGTAGGAGTTCCTAAATGTCAGCTCAGCTGTTCTCGCCTTCTGCTGTGTCCTCACTGAAGTGATTAGCTCAGGACTCTTCTTAATTAGTACCTGAGCTTTGACCTCTGCATCTAGCTGCAGAGGTGAGTATGAAATCCAAGGGTGCATCAGGGATTTGGCTACAGCAGGCAGGTTATTTGGGCCCTGCTCAGAAGTCGGGGTAGGACCGAAGCCAAGTCCTACCCTCAGTTGGTTCTTGGTCATAAATCAGTGAATTTTGAGAAAGAAGCAGACGCAGTTTCACGCGTCTCTGAGTTAAGGGGTACAATTGTTTCGTTTACTGCCTTTTACAGTAGAAAAGTCTTCCCTACTCATTCTAAGCAATCTCTTACTCTTTCTTTTTTTAGCACATGTGACTGAAGAAACAATGAACCCTCTTCTTCTCCTCCCCCCTGACGAGAGGCTTGTGACTCACCCAGCAAAATAGGACGTTCAAAACTGACCCCTGGGTCTGCAGGCAGCGTGATTTTATTGTCCTGTCTGTTCCTATTGTTTCAACAGGTTCCCACAGCTAGCGTGACAATAGAAGGAGCTTCTGCCCTCAACCGTGTCCGCTGGGCCCAGGCTGGGAAGGAGGTCGCAGTTGGTGATTCAGAAGGCCGCATATGGATCTATGATGTTGGAGAGGTATTATTTTTATTGTGTTCAAAGCTCAGGTCCTGCAAGTCACCACATCCAAGTTTGAGAGAAGATCTTACCTTTTTAGTCAGTAGGACACCTCCAAAGAATATACGCTCTGGCTTTCAGCAGAGTCCCTGTTGGTTCAGGTTGCCAACAGCATTTTAGTTGTAAAGCTACCATGCGAAAGAGTAAATAGTGAAAGTGTCAGGAGGAAAGTCTTTTTTGAAAATATCCAGCATTTTTTATTTTCATAATTTTTTTTTTTATGTACAGTTGGAAAAAGTTTAAAAAGGAACACAAAGAGGAAAATACAGGTACAAAGAGAATCTCTTTTGTTCTGAAGTTGGTCCTGTAGGGTTCACCTTTTATATTCCAGCATCTCTTATTTCATGACTGGCTTAATGTTGTAGGCTTCTCTCAGCATGACATGTACAGAGTAAGAGGCTGTTGTTTTAGTGCTGAATAATGGTAAATATGTTTGAATATGTGCAAAGGTACTAAAAGGAGGAAATGAAAGGTGTCATTGTGGAGGATGGTAGCTGCATGCGTGATGAAGGGTATGTGGGTGCTGAGAAATAGCAGGATGTATATTCTGTGTCTGAGGCTGCTCTCAATTCACCCTACTACATATTGTAAAAGCCATCTAAACTGCAGTATGTTTGGCACTGATAGAATCTACTTCTGTGTTGATGAATAAGGTATAAAATGTTCTGTCGGCATTACAATTCCTTGGAACAGCTAAGGGTGAATCTCTGAGCAATCAGCTTTTATGTAGGGAATTTGTTTTCTGTCATTATCTGTGATAGGATACTGAGATATCCATCTCTACACAGTAGGGAAACATTATGGAATACATACAGAATTATCTGTAACTCTCATAAAGTGATTTTATGGCCCATAGCAAAATTGCTTGTGCATGACTCATATTTTTGGATTGCATTTGCTTGTGCAGGAGTTGCCTTTCCTCACAAATGTTTGCTGAAACTTTGTGCTGTATTGTTAGCATAATCTCTAAATTGGCTGAGGTTACTGCATTCAGACTTCCACTACAACACTGCAGGTCAGGCTGTTTTTGTTTATTTTTCGTTTTGCATGACTGTTCTGAAAAGGTGTTTTTTCTGTCTTCAAAGTGATGTGACAGGCTATGGAAATGTCTGTGATGACAGCACGATCTGATCTTGTCTGGGAGTCTAGACAGGCTCCAGAAATGTGTTTTTTTGCATATCATACACCAGGCCATTCACAGGATTGTTTATCCCTGCAAGCTCACCCAGGAGAAAATAGATTTACTGTTACTGTGCAGGAGAAGTAATATTTAAGTTTTTGGCCTTTTCCTCTCTATAATCAGAATTCAACTTGCAAAATGAGTCACACTCAGATCAAAAAGAAAGACAGTTTTCTATTACTTGAGAAGGAAAAAGAAAAGAGCCATTCAATGGTATTTATTTTCATGAGTCCTGATCGGTTTCAGAGTAACGTGCTCTGCTTTGTCTGTGTTCTGTCTGTGCAGAGCCCCAGGCTCTCCAGCCCAGCTCCATCCCTACTTGCACAATTGGATTGATGTCCATCCACATAGCAGCTGACAGGTCATGGGCCATTGCCACGCCTCCTCCTCTTCTGTAATGAAGGAACTCTTTAATTTGTTGCCTGGTTCCTTCTGACAGCATCAGTCTCTGCAGTAATTCCAGCTTCAGATGCTGCCAGGGCTGCTGTGCTGTTAGGGTGGCTTTTTCTGGTTTAAAAGAGAAGGATGCTCAGCTATTCTCTGGCACAGCTCTTGTCACTATAAAGCCTGAGGTGAGCTGCAGAAATGCCTTGCAGTTTGACAGCCTAAAACTGAGGGCTCGGGCAGTGAGGAATAGCTTCTTCACTCGTTAACCCTCTGTGCTGGTTCATAAAGAGCCCTCTCATGAGTTATTTTATGGGCAGTCCTTCTCCCTCTGTCAGCAGCTGTCCCGAGCCATATCCTTTGCTGTCCAGTTTTTGTGCTGGTACCAGTAGCACACAGCAGACCCCACATTATGGTGAAGGAGCTAAATCAGCAGAGAAATACTGATTTTTCTTTTGTTTTGTTGGGATATTTTTCGCCATGAACTGACTCAGTATGAGGGCAGACAAGCATCAGTGACAGCAGAAGGGACGTGATATGGGTGTGTGGCTGTGAGCTGGCCCACACGGCACCTGTCAGTGCCCAGATCTCCCCTTTGTCTCAGCTGTGTTGCAAAGCCTGACACACAGCCACGACAGATGACCTTTCAGCTGCTGCACCCCACCCATCTCCTCCGGCACTGACTTTTGAAAAGGCCTCATCACTGGAAGAACTCAGCCCTGCCTGGCTGATAACTCAGTAACATCCATTTATTTGAAGGTGCATCTCTCTGATTTAGGACGGCGAGCGTGATTACTTGCATTAGAAAGTCAGCAGGCCACTTTACAAAGCCCCTAAATATCTTCACCAAAGACATCAATGCTCCACTTTTACTGCACCCTTTGAAAACCTTTTTTTTTCTTGTGGGTGATCCAAATTATCATGTTAGATTAGCTGTCAGTTCATAAAACATTGGCTCAGTCAAAAAGATCTGGATATATATGTTACTGTGCTTTATTATTGTAGAATCATACCACAACATCTTTGAATTTCACATTACTATATAAGCAAATTTTCTTACCTGCTTGAACATACAGATTTGATCCTATGAATTTTGATCAGAGCAGAAAACATGGCACTATCATATCATTAAGGAGTAAATGTGATATGGATTTTTACTTTGGTAGGTTCATCACAGTTTTAAAGACCTGGAGAACACTGATTGCTGCTGGTAACCTATATGGTGTAAAGCAAAAACCATTGTGTGGCCTAAGTGAAAATGTAACCTTGCATTGTTTGTGAGGGCCAGGAACTTGAGGAAGGGGCTGTTTTGCTTAGATTGCTTAGGATTTGGCCCTTCTTGAGATGCTACGCAGTCACAGTCGTTATGACACAAGATACGGCATGAAGAACGTGGCAGAGTCCATGATCAGGGAGTTAAAAATACTGGTGACATTTTCAGTTAGGCTATATGATGTTATCTCCTTATAGTGTGTACTCTTAGTTGTTTGATTTCAGCATCGTGTCTGAAAATAACTGAACACATTTATTTTCACAGTGAGGGGTCTATTTTCTCCTCAATGCATGTGCTTTATGCCCATTAGCATTAATGGGAGTTATACACACACTTCCAAGGGAGAAGAGACTTAAATAGTCCATATAGATGTGCTCTTGTGGATCAGTAACCACTGATTTAAAGACTGTGAATTACAAAATAAAAACCTAAACAAACAACAAAAAAAAAGAGATTGTTTCAGTGTGATGTGATCGTAAACCTAAATAACTTGAAAAGAGGATATAACCAGTCACTGTAAATACTCTTTATGACAGGTAAAAAGACACAAACCTTTGCTGGTCTGGTAGCTGAGATATTACCGTGGTGATAGTATGTAAAATGTGTTTTATCTTATTTAGTCTTCTGGATTATTTACAGGGCAGCAAGTTTTCTATATGGTAAAGTTGATTTTAGCAGAACATGGACCACTGACTATAGATTTATTCACACGTCCAGATGATTGATAGTTAGACCTAACTGCATGTCTCTTCTGTACATGTATTTTCTAGAAAGCTTGCTCCCATTGTGCATGCTTCAGTGATGTTACACAGTTGCCGCTGTCATAAATATTCTCTGACAACCATGTTTGTTGCTTACCTGGCTTATTGAGAATGCCATTTGCACCTCTGGTTGTGAAAGAAGCAGCTTCTCTTCTACCTTCCATTCTTTCTTTTTTTTTTCATTAATCTCTTCCTGCTCATATTTTGTTTGCATTGGGAATGAATAGATTGAAACTGGAAATCAATGATGTATTATTTGATTGTAACAGAATATAAAGTAAGTTCAGTGCAGTATTGGAGGGTTTGAAACTAATCACCAGGAGCTTATTACTGATTTTGTTAAACCAGTTACAGGACAAACCACTGCATCTGTTCGGTGGTCTTTCAGGCAGCTGATTCCAGGCGTGCTTTTCGAGGATGACTGCTATGACAGGTGAAATTGGACTTTCCCTAGACCATCCAGGAAAGCTGGCTCTGCCAAAGAAAGCAATTACATGGGATGCTTTAAACATTTATTACCTCTGTCCCTTATTCTTGCAGTGAAATCAGCATCGTGTTGACATTTACACAACTCCATCAGGTTTCAGAGGTAATGTCTCTGTAAGCTGCTTTGCGGCTGCTGCATCAAGCAGTGTGTGTATTTCCCCATTTGATCCATGGTGGATGTTTGCTCTGTATCTCATTTTCAAGAACGTGAGCAGTGAAGGAGGAGCTGGCAACTGCCTGAAATACGTGGATGTGTTGGTGCCATAAGGAATATCCCATTGGTTCCTGTAAAATCAGTTGCTTTGATTTCAGCAGCCTGTAGCAGCTGTTCTGGGATTCTTGGGGTTCCAGACAGGGAGACATGCATATTCATGAGCAACTCTCACATTTCAGCATGGCTATTTAGTCACATGGCTAGAGTGAGTGGAGAAGGACTGGTACTTTGTCATCCTGTCTTGAGATTCCCGAGTTTCACCATGGATTTCATACAGAAAACAGCCAGCTTCTCTTCTGTGCAGCTGAATTTCTGTTGTGCAGAGAGAGAAATATGAAACTAGGTTTTATGTCATTAACTTATCCAGGTAGATTTTCCAGTAGGTTTACTTTTTCCATTGTAAAGCTCTTGTAGAGCATATATTGAGTGAGGAAATGTTTTTGCCACAAAAGCAAAGCTGAGACTTGCTATAAAATATTTTATTTTCAAATCTGTGTTGAATTACAAGTATTCTTGGAACACAGATAAATGGCTCACATACATATCATGAAGGCAAATTTGAGCAATAATAAGAGGTTGTGCTTACAACCAAGTTCTTTTCAAAAGCATACAAAGATCAAGCCAGACACAATAGTTACAACAACCAACACAATCCAGGCATAAAGGATGATTAAATGGATTGTGAGGCAGAGCCTCAATTTCACCATTGATATTTTTGCTGTGAAGGCTGCAACATTGGCCTCGGAGGATTTTAAAAGCATGTATTAACAAAGCAGAATCTTTTAAGAGTTGTTGGAAAATGTAAAGAACTAGGGTTTTGATTTGCTTCCCCTCTGCCCCCAGTTTTACAGTGTTCAGTCTTGAGAGACTTTTAAAACTGGAAGCTCTTAGAGATGACCAAAAAAAAGGCAACGACAGCATATTGGGAACTCTAGCTTTATAGTTAAAATAGTAACTGAAATATTGAACAGAACAAGCTCTTTGTCCCTCGTCATTTGAATTTAGACTGATACAGCCAGTATTCACAAAGGGATTTTTTTGAAGTAGGTTAAATAAGAACTCCCTAATGAAAAAAATGCACTAGTTTGAAATCAGTCAATTTAATTACTGTGTTTTATGAAGGCCATTACCCATTGCTGATTACTAGGGTGATAAAATCTTTAAGCTTTGGTAGCCTCCATAGGGGGTGAGCCGATCTAAGTAGAGCAAAGTCCAGTCATTATCACCCTAAATACTTGTGTTTCTCATTACAATATTCATTACTTTAGGTTACTGTGAATGCTTTGAGGTCTTTATGTAAGCACTGGTTTATTCTCCTGTAGAAAAACAACATTGTGTTGATCAGTTCAAACCAAACATTGAAGTACTTCTGCAGTTCAAAATAAGACCTAGCTATATCCTGAGATCTAAACGCACACATCTATGCTTGTGAGTACCCGTATACACTCATATTGGTGACTGTGGGATTGTCGCTGCAGTCTGGTTCTAGTCTGATGAGAAATGGAGACAGAAATGAGTTGTCTTGTTTTTTCAGTCTGTTTTGGTACTTCAGTAGGCTTCGTCACAGCAGACTGGAATAGGGTCTTGCGTTAATTGTAATGTCTTATTAGGGACGTATTTTTCTAGAGGGAAACTGAGCCATGGAGTAACTCAACAGACTTACCCAAGACCTGCACCTGGGGGCTGAAGCTGTTTATCTCCAGTGTCAGCCTAGGGCCACGAGGTTTCCCTTTCTCTGCCACTTTTTGCAGGTTGTGGTGCCTTGCTGCTATGCTGCCCCTCTAAATTTCCATCACTGTGGCCTCCTGACTCACAAAGCAGCTTCACAAAACGAATGTTATTTAAAAGATGACTTCAGCATTGTTTCCCTTCATATTTAAAAATGCATGTATTTTAAAAGACCATTTGAAATATGCTCGTCAGGGAGAGATGTGGGTCTGCACTACTAGGAAATGGGACTGGCCTGCGGAAGGAGACTGAAGAACTTGGTGTGACTAGCTGAGGAGGTCTGAGCCTGGTGGGAAGATACGTATTCCCACATGAACCACACATATTAGGAGTGCTTAGTCCCAGAGAGGGCGAACTTCTGGAGCTGAAGATATGGCTGTCACCAGAGCATGTGGCTGCAAGCTGACCACAGGATCACAAAATGGCTGGGAGGGACCCCAAAGATCACCCAGTCCCAATGCCCCTGCCATGGGCAGGGATGCCAAGATCAGGTTGGCCAAGGCCTCGTCCAACCTGGTCTTGAACACCTCCAGAGATGGGGCATCCACAGCTTCTCTGAGCAAGTAGGGAAGGTGGGGAAAAAACATCCTCTCAAGGTGGAGCTTGTGATGTGTTTGATTGTGATCTTGCAGTAGATCAAACTCGTCATACAGGGTCACCTTCCTGCCTGATGCCATCATGTACACTTCTTCATGGTAAAGATGGTGTTCCTTCTGTTTTACTATACATGTAAATGAAGTTTCACCTTCCTTTTAGAACTGGAAGTTTATTTGTTAAAACTGAAGGAGAAAGTACCAGATTGTTAACAAAGGTATCCTGTATCTCATTTGTTAATTAGACAATAGAGGTAGCAGGCATTAGCAAAAACAGCTAGAAAAGGAGGATTAGGTAGTCATCCTAAAACTTAAATTAATTCTTAATCCTTACCTTAAGATAATATCTTACCAGCTCCCCAGAGAATTTCACAGGGTGAAAAGACATGAATTTCCAGTGTGATACAGATGCCTTTTTTAAGAATTCCTCAAGCCCTCATCAGATGAAATAAAAAGCTTTAAAAAAAAAAAAAAAAAAAGCAACCAACCAGCAGAAATCTGGCTCCAGTCCTTTCTGTTCATTTGCACACTACTTTTAAAGCCGACGTATGTTTCCTTTTCCCTTGCAAAGGCCCAGATTCTCCCCCTGCAGAGAGGATCAGAGGGGACAAGCCACATGTAACAGGAGTTAATCATGTAGCTTAATGCACTATTAGAAGGCACTCAGATAACGAAGCGCCGAGAGTGGCAGAAGAGAAACTGTAAGAGATCTCTGCACAGGAAAGCCTGCAGGATGGGTGGAAGGGAGGGCAGTGTGTGCTGGTCTTTGTGTAGGTATTTTCCTGCTGTAAAACAATGCAGAGAACAAGAGAAAGAAGAAAAGGCACGCACTGGATCTGATGTACGGGTCCATCCACTGTGTATTTATTGCATCTGCAGCAGTGGTGGCTTCACTAGTAGCTCCTGAAGAGGCTCAGAGGAAAAGACAATCTGGGTCCAGGCTTTTCATGGTAGATGTACGTGAGGCAGTGGAGGCAGAGTAGATGCTGCAGCTAACCTGCAGTGTTCTGGACCTGCATCATGTAAAACTGGTGGGAAACAGAGCTCAAGTAAATGCACACTAATAGTTTAGCAGGGTATGTATTTTAAATACCTGGTTAGGCCATTGGGTAGTGTTTTCTCTGAAAGCTTTTATCCCCTTTCTGATGCATGTGAGGAAAATTTTCATAGCTTTAAGTAACGCGGAGTATGGAAGGGAAAAAGTACCAAACGCCAAATTTAGTTTAAACTCCGTTTGTATGCAGCAATTTGCAAATCTAATTGAAATCCGTATGCTATCATTGTGGTGTTAAACACTTCTGAAACAAGAGCTGCTTTGTATAATTAATTTTCTTCATGATGCATCTGTGGTTTCAACCTGTTACATCCGATACCAGTTTTCATTTTGGGAATCCTTAATTATGTTTCTAATTGTTTTGTTTTTTTCTTTAATGTTTAGCAAAATGGTATGTATTTGGAACATGAAAAACTAATTCATGGCTTGGAAGGTAACGGTTACATTAAAATATCAATTGAGGAAAGCTGAGCCCTAATACATCGTATTCAGCAGCCAAAACTCCACATGCAGTGTTTAATTTAAATATGAAATGTATCTTTGCCTGTGTCTGAAACGAAGGGAAAAAATGTTATTTCGTGGATGGGCTTTTGCAGGTAATAGCTGCAAAATGGAAGGGAAGAAATCCTCAAGGAAAAAAAAAACTTTTCCAAAAAAAAGAAGAGCAGTTCATAGGCTAGCTTTGGTGGGAATCCATCGGCCATCTGGGAGCCAGAAGGCAGTGGCAAAAACCCTTTACAGTTCCTGTTCTGGAGTGAACCACGGAGTGGACTTGGCTGGCTTGGTTTAAAAAAGGAAGCAAACTAAGCTGAAGGCACCACGATTTGTTTCCACCCTGAGGCAGTGGCCCTTCATTCAGCTGGACTTCCAAGGAGACACCTCGGCCAGTGCAGGTGCTCCAGAGGCTGAAGTTCTCGTATTTAAAGTGAAAATGATAAAAATGATGGGTTAGTTCTTCCAAGTCAATGTAGTTGCCAGGTATTGGAAAGAACAACGGATTGAAGGCTCCTTACCATCTCGTTTGGATCCATTTGGTATTTCTACATTTCCTAGTGCAATGATAATTGATAATATAATTGGGTAGAGAAGGAGTTCTTATGTGATCACTTAATTCAGAGCATTAAATGTCCTGAAACTAAGGAAAAAAAAATCAATGGCTTTAATTTCTATATTAAATTTATGTCCATAAATTCTACTGTCAGGACTAGGATCCTCATGAGAAACCGATCTACCTGACTTTTTTTCTTAACCTGTAAATTGGTGGCACTGCAGAAGTGGTGGAAAGGTAGGAACTGTAATGTCTTTGCTGCTTAGGACACCTCTTCTGTAGCAAAATTACTAGTTTTTTTGAAGCATGGCAGTTGCTCTTTTTGTTTTTGTAGCTGCTGAATTAGATTAAATCTCTTATCTCCAAGGACCTGAGGAGATCCGTAGGTGAGGGCTACCACAATGTGCCTGGCAAAAGCACTTGGGTGTTCTGTGGAAATCCTGTAGTTTAAGAATAGTCCCTAAGTTTATAGTTTTAAGTTTGTATTTTACAAGTAGGAGGTGCTGTAAGGAAACAAGAGTAATCAAAATTTCAGCTTTATCCTCTCTTTCAAGAATCTTGGAGTTACTCAATATTTTATCTTCTGTAGTTGATATGAAGTACAGCATTTTGATACAGTAATTGAGGGAAGAAAAATCAGTTCAGTAGCTTGGACGTCGTTCTTTCTAATTATTTCAGGAGAGTCTGAGCCAACTCTGATATTATAGGTGGAACTGTAGTGTTGTCTACAATTAAAGATACTTTCCACTTCCTTCTTTTCTTTTTCATACGCCCAATCAAGTTCTAATCCTCCAGGCTGAAATTTTCTGTAATTGGTGTTTGCTTCCAGCACAGGTTTTGCGTTGTGTTGTTTTTATTTTTTGATAAAGATTAAAGACGGTATCATACTGCAAAATGAGTAACATTTAGGGGAGTTAACCCTAACTTTGACATTTCCTATCTTTGAAGTGTTAAGAGCCTGCAGTCTTTCAGTTCAGTTAACGTGCATTTGTGTGTCTTGTATGTATAATTTACAGACTGCGTTTTAGTCTGTTCTGTTAGCCTGGCATCAAGATGACTGCTAGAGACAACGATGATCAAGTTTAGAAAAGAATTAGTAGGCTTTCAGAGCTTGGATTCCTATGTAGGAGCTTAACCCAGGGCATCTTTGCTCTTTACATGTAAATTATTAAAATAACACCATTGTTTGGTTTGTATTCAAAACACAATTTGCCATCAAATATGTAACAATTTAGCAGCTACTGTTCTCCTTAGGAGAAAAACGGGAATTTTGCTGAAATTATGTTCTGTTTCTGTTTGGGATTAAGCTTTTTTTGTCATATAAACTAATATTTTGTCTTCTTTTTACTATGGCAGCACTAGTTAAATCAGAGCCTGCTGGTGAACTGCAGAGAAATAAATCACAACAGACATTAATCTAGATGAGGGCTAAGTAATTAACTTCATGGAAGGGTGGTGTATACTGTGTCTGTGACACTAGACTGACTGCTGTGCATAGAATAAATGCAGTATTTAGGCTGCCTATGGTATTCCACCCCTTCAATTAAGTAAACAAATATATATAGAGCTACTCTGGAGTGTATCCTTTGTGGTCTAAACACTGTATCTTATTAAAATCATCTGCATGCAGTATGTGGGGTTTGAGTTCCTGCCAGTGGTTTCATCCATTGTTAGCAGTGATGCTCGGCTCTCCCAAGAGTTAAATACAGTGGTACTGCAGTTATGTGAAAAGGGTGCTCTTGGTTACTTTGGTGGCCATTCCCTTGCATATTACCTCCCACTTTGTTTCCATCCATGTGTGTGGCATAGGGTGTTGCCTGGAAAAATATAGGCTTTTTCAGGAAAAAAGAAATCCATATAGGTTGAGAAAAATGTCAAAGGCATTCTGTAATGGGTTCTGTGGGGCAAGACCAGGGCCAGAATAGGTGCGTGCCTGCTGACTCTGTGCGTGTGTGTATCAAGCCATTTAACATTTACATCTATGTATCTGTTTTTACTTCCCTGTCAGTGATGATAACATCTGTTGAACTCTGGAAGATTAAGATCAGTTGTTTAAAGGAGAACTATCGCTCTTGTTTCTGATTTGTAAGCATTATGATCGTCATCCCACAAGTACTCCCTTTTACCCGGAGAATTAGACCGATTTGTCTGTTCTACTTCGTAGAAAAAGATCAAGCTGAAATAGTTATATTTTATCATCATAAAATATTTTTACCTACAGTGTCATAAATGCATTCAGATGTTAATCCGTTGCACAAAGTATTTGCAGCAGATTTCTTTTCAATGCAGCACGTAATTTTAGAAGGTGATAAGGACAATATAGGTTGACAAAAATTCTGCCTAGGGAAAAAGAGCTAAAATGATATTCTTCCAAAGCTGCATTTATTTGGTGATGTTATTAAACTGAAAGAATATAAAGATGGTGATAAACCACACACAGAGATAACTTAGTGTGAATTCTGAGATTTCAGTCATTAAACTTGGTTTGCCGTACTTGCTGTTTTTCACAAACTCAAATTAATCTGAATGTTTTCTCATGCTTTAATTAGCTAGCTCTTCAAAGAGTGATTAACCTGCCTTTGTCAAAAATTATAATAGCAACAGAGCATTTTAGATATGAGGAGCATGAATTTTCATGTCGTTTTGATTTTCCCTGTTGAATGTGAGATTTATTTTTTTTGCACATACAGCTCTGTCAAAGTGGAGAGAAGTCAATAGGATTGTCTAATATAAAACCAACTTTTACCTCCAAACAGCAGAAAACCCAGTTGCAACTAATAAAGGATGCACGTTGGTCAGAAAGTTCCTGATCTCTACGAGTACACTGACTAGCTAGAGAAACCCATCGCAAAATTTAGGTCAGAATAAGGTTTTCTACATGAAAAAAATAAGGAAATAAAAAATAAAGCATTGTACTTACATAAACGGTTTGAATGGGTCACCTATTTTGGACTTGGGAACCTCTATCACCCTTAAAGTGTATCTTGGACCACCATGCAGGCTCGTCTGCAAATGTCTAATTGAAAACAGTGTGTGGCAGTACGGTTCGGCAGGCCGTCTGCAGACCACAGACGTTTGGCAGATTGCTCCAAGCCGTGGTGTAACGCTTCATTTTCAGATTCTCCTTTTACACCTGTGTTAGGGAACGTGTGTGTTAGAGGCGATTATAGATGGTTTGGGTTGGAAAAATGCAGTCCTCCAAATTAACCCAGGAGTCGGAGACGATGTTGAGAAAGGCTTTCCTGTGCCTGTTTTTCCTTTGAGGTATCCAAACTCCAGGTGAAGATGAAAAAATGTGATTATTAACCTGGTGATTCGGATTGCATGGTACTTTCCCCGGTAATCGGTGCTGCAGTTTGTGTACCGGTACCACAGTGACAGGTAAATTGACCCAGGAGGTACAGTCATTAAAAAGAAATTAAATAGGTTGAATACAGTCTACTGTGCTCCTTTTGAGAGTTTGGGAAGCCATCTACTCCAAAGTGCTGCTCTTGAAATTGCTATTGTGTTTTTCCTCCCTCTTAGGAGAGTCCCCAGCCCTCACAGGAGAGCGGTGCTGGACAAGAGCACGGAGGGATGGAGGCAGAAAGAGTTGTCCACCCTCATCTCAAAAATTTAGAGGCTCCGGGAAAGGCAGTAAGCCAGGAATCAAGTGAAATATCCTCATTGAATAATTCATTTGCTGGAAAGTGTTTTTTCAAGGAAGCTGAAGCTATACAGAGATTTGGATAAATTGAGCTTAAACACTTTCAGCAATAAAAAAGATGGATAGGAGGGGAATATACTGAAAAACTTAAAATATGTTATAATATCTAATTTCAACCTCCTGGATAGATTCCTCTAAAAACCATATTCAGAGGTTGGATTTTTGTTTTGTTTTGCAGTGGTGTTGTTCAGGCTCAAAAACTTTCTTTTTTTTTTAATACACCTAAATTAAAAGAACAAGTGTTACCAGGTGTTGAGCCTGAAAATGAAGTTAAATTTATGCTGATTTGTGTCTTCAGGCACTGTTTTTCTGTTGTTTTTCTGCTTGCTTGGGCAGCCCAGCACTAGCCGGCACAACTGGCGGTGTTGACAGGTGTCTGGTGTTGGGCATCTCCTTCTCCTGAGTCCTGCATGAAGATTTTCTGAGCATTAATGTTCGGTGGAGTTCCCAAGAGCACAGTTTCTGTAAAAACACAGGAAATACAGTTTGTGTTCACGCTATCTCTGGTGTGTGGATTGGAAGCTGTGCACACTGAGGAAGTCTCTGCCTCGATGAGAAGATGGAGGAGGCTGTTCCCAGTGAAACCCCCATTTGTGCTGCCGCGTGTGACTGGCTTACCTGGTGAGACTCAGGGAGGGAGGTAGCTCCCTTATTCTCTTACCAGAATGCGTATAAGCCATCTCCTTCGTCAGTGTTAGGATCAAGAGGAGTGTGTTTGTAGTTCAGGGCTGGAAGACTAGCAGGTAAGTGATGTGCTTGGCTAGGGCGATCACCCAGCTAACACCGAGGCCTCAGGAGTTTTGGATATCCAAAGGTTCTGGTTTTGGATATCCAAAGGTTCTGTGGTGGCACCTTGAGATCAGGGTTTTGTCACGCCCAGGGTACATTGTATGGAAATTGTATGGAATTTTGATCCGTGGGCCAGGCAAAGCCAGGTGTTCCTCAGGAAGATCCTGGATGTTGCTACCCTTGAGTCTGGTTATTTTGCCCTTTATCTACAAGTGCAGAATAGGCACATGTTGGAACAATCTTGCCTTTAAGCTTTACAAGCCTTCACAGAGTCGTAGAATATCCCAAGTCAGGAAGGACCCACAAGGGGCCGACTCCTTGCTCCACACAGGACCACACAAAAAACAAACCATGTGTCTGAGAGCGGTGTCCAAACACTTCCTGAACTCTGTCAGGCTCAGTGCCATGACTACTGCCCTGTGGAGCCTGTCCCAGTGCCCAACCCCCCTCTGGGTGCAGAGCCTTTCCCTAACCCCCAGCCTGACCCTCCCCTGTCCCAGCTCCATGCCGTTCCCTCGGGTCCTGTCGCTGTCCCCAGAGAGCAGAGCTCAGCGCCTGCCCCTCCACTCCCCTCATGAGGGAGCTGCAGGCCGCCATGAGGCCTCCCCTCAGCCTGCTCTGCTCGGGGCTGAACAAACCAAGGGACCTCAGCTGTTCTTCTTATATCTTCCCCTCCAGACCCTTCAGCATCTCTGTAGCCCTCCTTTGGACACTCTAATGGTTTTATGTCCCTCTCATATTATAATACCCACAACTGTATGCAGTTGCCTATAAGCCATTACGTTTCTAAGTCTACTGTAGTTTCATGACTGAAAAAGATAAGAGAGAAAACAAACACCCGTCTGTAGTTGATCTGTGTGACCCAACTAGACAGATCCCATCTTTCCAAATCTATACGTTGTTGAGACCATCTCCAGACTTGAAAGCTCAGCTCGATGCACTACCACCAAAACAGAAGGGGTTGGGAGTGATACTGGAGGCAAGGGGCTTCTGGTTGACCACAACTAGTAGGCAGGGTCCAGCTATCGCTTGCTGTGGGGAAGGAGATGAATAAGAGGAGAGAGAGATCTCAACTCCTAAATTACAATCCTGTTCAGCACACAGCCAGTCTCATTTTTTGGGTTCAGCTGAGCTCACTTTGTGTGGGGGTCTAGGGCTGCTGGTTGGGAGGTGCTGCTCAGGGCGGGTTTCCTTTACCAGCAGTGTCGGTGCTGCACCATTCGGTCAGGAGGAGCGTTTCGGGCGATTACCTCTTCTCACCTGAAGTCTGCGTGTCTGAAATCAGAGTGATGGAGTTGGTGGAAAAACTAACTGAGAGTTTGCATCACGTGAATCAGCTTCTGAGTGCCATCAAGAAGCAGTTTGCGGACTAGCTGAAATAAAACCTTAAATGTGTGTAGTGTTTAGTGTGTTACATGTTATTGATCATGTGTAAACAGGTACAGATACTGATTTTATAGATCCTGAGTGCTTTTGGAGGAGTATTTTATGGACGTGGATTGGAGGGGGGAATCTAAAATGGTTAGAGTGATATAAAAAAAAAAGATTTGATTTTTGAGAAATGACAGGACCCCAGTTGTACTGAGTTAAATAGCTCCACCCAATAAAAAATGGAATTGATGTTTTAGCATCTTGATGTTTTTTGGTACTAAGTTCTCCCTCCTGTAACCAGATGAGCACATGTAACTTCACAAGCAGAAGCAGGTTTATCTGGGTGCATAAACTTGTGGTTACACTTGGAGGTCCATAGGCTTGCAGCCTGAATTCTTTTGATGTTTTAAAAGCCAGACAGAGGACAAAACTACCCATCTTCCAACAGCTGAACAGACAAAGTCTGGCTAAAGTCATCCCATTGCTTTGATAATTCTGGCTTTCCTCGTTAAAAGTAACATCTGATGCAACCTAAATATATCGTAGTATTTAGGCTAAAGTAGTGTGGGTAATGTAGTCAATTAATTAACAGCAGGTAGTGCTTACCTTCCCTTTGAAGGGATCAAAGGAAAGCACTTAATAACGTTTATTTTCTTGTTCTGCTCCATACCTTAGTGTCAGTTCATTCAAATAACCTTATGACCCAAATGTTAATGTAAGTTATTATATTACCTTATTATGCTTTGGTGAATGTTTTTACTCTGTGTAGAGTTTGACTGCTGGAACTCAACACAGGCTGCTTTGTAGTAAGTGGAAGTGGACAGAAAAATGGCAAAAATGCCAAACAGGTGAGGAACCCCTAAATAGCTCTAAACCCCTGCCCTTCCTCTACAATGTGTCTCCTCATTTCTTCCACCCTTGCGCTGGTATTTGCCGTGTAACTACTTCAGCAGGAAGGCCAAAGAGGAGAGTCCACAGTCGGACACAGGCCTTCAACATTTGTTGGTGTAAGTACACATAGTTGAAAGAACTTTTATGGAAAATGACTGGAAGGGGAGCGATAATTCATACAAGAATTTGAATTGGAGTTTGTGGATGCTTTTGTTTTTATTTGTGGTCTTTTGCCTTATAACTTTTGTGGTTCAGCTGTAGGGACTTCACAGAAAGAAGTAGGGGAATCAAAGTCAATTTTTCCCTTGACTTCAGTATTGCTAAGGTTTCCCTCTCCATCCCTGAGGAATTTCTATTAGAGGGGTTTGTTCTACTAACAGTCTGCTAGCAGGGCTGGCCCCTCATTGAAAGCATGACGCAGTACGTAGGATTTAATAAGGTAAAATAAAACAAAGATCTAAGTAATTAGATTGCATGTGGACACTGAGCGTTCTCATCTGTGTGCTGATGGCCTTCACTTCAATCCTTATTCATTATTTCACTACAATCATAACTGTTTTGTCAATCGGGACATTAAAAAAGGCCCGGTCCGTCCTCCATCTGTCAGCCAACCGTGTTGCCGACCTATGTTTGCAGGGAGATTTTTCAAGTTTGAGAGTTTTCAAGCTGTAATAGCCGGGACTTTGATTTTATTTGTCTGTGGCCATGCTGTGGAGTAGAGGGAATTAAATGATCTCAATGTAATAAATACATTGCATTTTTTTTTCTTTCAACATATTGCCTTCTTGAGCCATTTAATACAATGTAATGCCATTTGGGATTTAAAAAGACAAGAAGAAATGAGGCTTTATTAAATTCAGAGTCCTTTGACTAAGATATTGCTCCACTTTATATAAGTCTCACTAATTCCTAGTAGTAAAATCATTAATGTTTTCATTCAGCAGTTTAATAAATGACAGTGTCATCATGAGAAATTACATCTTTTAGGGCACCAGCAATAGTTAACAGCGAATTTGCTACACAAAGATGTTGAATGCATCTGTAACAGAAGGATCTTTGCCTCATCCCTTAGCTGACTGTGTAGTAGCTTGCATAGGAGCGTGGCTGTGACCGAACCTGTGTTTTAGGTACTTCCTTCTATGTTGCAAACTGACCTTCGCTTTGGTGTTGCATTTCCTTCTGCTTAACGTCCTTCAAAGCACGGAGCTTGCTTTCACCTCAAGACCACAGCAGACCCACATGTTTGTGTGTGAGACAGCTGTCTCAGAGGGTTTGCTCCTGTAACTCCCATCGCCGTTTCCTAGAAAAGGCTTGGAGAGAAGTGCAATGAGTGGAAGGTGGAAAGAGGGAAACCAACCCAGCAACACGCCTGGGGCTCATCGCTTCACACTGATGGCGTTTCTTGGTCTGTAATGTCAGTAACTGAACTGTGTTATATCCAGTATTTTAGTAGGCAAAAACAAAGTTATGCTGCGCCAGCCCTTCACAATGTAGCTGAGTCATTGGAATATGCAATGTATATAGGAAGCTTTAAAACGTACACTGGATTTTTCTCCAAAATACTGGCTGTAGAGGCAAAGCTAGATACAAAATAGTTGAAAAGCTCATTGGCTTCGTTGAGATCTGGAGGAGGTGTTTAGATCCAGCACTGCAAATACCCATCCATCTGATTAAGGTTTAACTTGGAGCAGTTTATGTGGACCTCTTTCGCACAGGGGTAACATCAGGCTGATATGCAAGTTCTTGCTCGACTTGGGTGTGCTAGTTCATGTACTGCCTCCTTTTCTCAGTCTCAGCTGCCTGATGTTTTGGGGGTGTTTGGGAAGAAGTAAGCCAGTGCAGACTATGCTGAGTACCACAGGCTGGATTAGCTGAGGTCTTCTTCTTTAGTCTAAAGATGTGCTTTTGCTAAGGTGTCCTACAGCTTACTTTATGCCCTGTAGTATGTCACGTTGCTTCTTGGTTCCAAACAGTTGCCTTCTTCAGTACCAAGCACTGCACAGGATCTCGAAACAGCTCTTTGCTCATGCTATGTTCAGGGCACGATCTCAGGGCTTGAAGGTGGCAGTAAAAGAGTTCATTGTTAATGTGGGTGTTTGGTGCCATTTTCTGGAAATGGAGTTAATGAAAATGAAGTTTGAGAAAGCTGCTTGTTTTGTTTTGTTTTCCGTAATTAGCTCACTCCTACTTTGCATTATCTTCCAGAAATTGGAGTTTGGGTGTAGCTAGAACCGACTGCAGTGTTGTTTTGCCATATCACTGAAGCATTTTGACAGGAAGTTTAGCTGTTTGGATTACACGTTCCTCTTGAAGCCTGATCTTCAAGAGCTCTTCATCAGAAACATCGATGCTATTAAATAGAAACGTATCTTGCGTGATGATCTCAAAAAGCAGACTGTCCCCGCAGCCCCCGTTGCTGTCACGTTCCCGCTATGATGCGGTTTTTGTAATTGTAAATTCTTTAATGTAGAGGAAGGCAACCCAAATAACACAATGCATGTATTTTACTGTTAAGAGCTTTAATGAACTTCAGGAAAGTGGTTTCAGTACGCTGTTACCCTGCTCATGTTGGCCTTGGTTAACGTGAGCAGCCTCTCGTCGTCTGGGAGGCCTGACATGTTATCAAAGGGGCTAGGCTTCGCAGCAAACACTTCAGCAGAAAGCTTTTCCTCAGGTTCACAGCGTGTTAACGCCGTGTTGCGTTCCTCCCCCAGCTGGCTGTGCCGCACAACGACGAGTGGACCCGTTTCGCCCGGACCCTGGTGGAGATCCGTGCCAACCGAGCGGACAGCGAGGAGGAGGGGGCCGTGGAGCTGTCAGCCTAGAGGAGGAGGAGGACGAGCAGCGCCCGCCAGAGCAGCCTTCCCCCGCCGAGTGTCTGGTGTTCAGTGTCCGAGTCGATCTTGCTGTGGCTGTCGCTGCCAGTGTCCGTGCCAGCATCGCTCAGAGCATTCCGTATTAATCACACGGCTTTGCACAAGGCTGAAAATATCCAGAGCATTTTCATACTTTATATTTCTGTCTGAAAAGTAAGGAAGAAAAGACAAATCAACCCTTTATGGGTTTAGTTGTTGCCTTTTAACTACTTAGTAGCTGTATTTAATAGCTAGGAACCCCTGGTTAAACTTGTGCTCACATTGCCCTTCTGGCATAGTCCTATTAAATCCATATGAAGCCAGATATGATTATGTGCAGATGTGGTGTGCTTCACTGTATGGGACTGGGCCAAAGACTTTAGATGTGGTGTTTCACATGGTGACTTACATTATGAATGGATGTACTATATGAAAGTTGCTGCTCCTTATTTATTGCGGTGTGCTGCATGGAACATATTTATTTGAAAGCATTAAAATAAACGATCCTAAAGCATGTGCATAATGAGAGAACTGCATTGTCTGTGTGCTGCTGTAGAGGTTGCGTTAACGTCCACATAACAACTACGGTACATCGGTCGTGCTTAAGATGTAAGATCTATAAAGGTTGGCTTGAGTGGATGGAATGAGTTTCTTTTCCTTTTCTTCTTCTTTTTTTTCCTCAAGATGCCTATTATTTCTAGGCACTTTAACAATATTTCAGATGCAGTCGGTCACTGATACTTGTCATGCAAGTTAACACTAACAGTCTGACAAAGGGTTGTGGTTCCCGGGTGTGACACGAGTGTTGCCAATAAAACGTACCCAGCCTGTTCTGTCGCAGCGTGGTTCATCTTGCCTTGCCAGCAGCGCTCGGTACCGGGCACGGGGAGAATGCGACTTCCTGCCTCGCAGAGCACTCGTGCTGCTGTGGTGTACGTGGGTGCACTTGGGTGCCGTGCATGGTTACTTGGGATAGGAAAAGTGAGGCCTCTTCAAGCTGTCTTGAGGAACAAGTTTGGGAAGGAGAAAAGGGAATACCTTCCTTTGAAAAAATCTCTGTGGTTGGAGCAAGGCATGGGGCACAGACTTGTGCTCCCTGAGACCCAGTGGGACGTGGCCGAGTGCTGAGGGAGGTGGGGAGGCTGCCAGCTGAGCACCGCAGTGGCACCAGGCTCTAACAGAGGGGCTGTGGTGAGCAGGTGAGCACCACAGCCAGGAACACGGGTGGGTGGACAGCAACGAAGAGGCTGTAAGGTTGCAGTCACGTTTAGGGCTGTATCAGCATCCCGAACCAGGGGGAGGTTTCTGCTGGAAACTGGAGCGGTATGAGACAATCCATCACTTGGAGAAGCTGGATATCCCTTGTCCTCTTGCTTGGTAGTTGGAAGCAACTGCACAGGCTGGGTTGTTCGTGGTGGGCTGCGCCATGTCCCAGTGCCCGCGAGGCTGTGGTGAGCAGGGCACTGCCCCAGATGAACTTCACGCAGCACAGGACAAACCTGCCAGTAGCATGCTGGTCACAGTAAATCCACACCTGAGAGCACATGGCCACAGTGCAAGAGAGCACACAGGTGCGAAGGGAAAGGTTTAGACCCCGTTCTGTTGTTTCCCATTCATTGTAAGCAGTACACTGAAAATGGCAAGTTTGCTTCCACAGTTTCCATGTTGCATTTCAGGTTTGGGAACTGAAGTAGGGGAAACTGCATTTACCTTCCAAGCTCTCCCTGCTTCGTTGCACTAATAGCTTGTAAATCGTCTTATGAGATGACACAGAGCAGCTCCAAAATCTTCTGCTGTGTGCAAATGGAAGTTGTACCAAAGGTCCTCCTTCTCCCCAGCGCAGCAGTGGGGTGTCACAGAGCAGAGGCGGGCATGCTTCCCAAAAACAATGGGGAAAAAACAAAAAAAAACAACAAACAAAACCACCTTATTTTTTCCTCTTGCCTCTTCTTTGAGCAGAACTCAGCGGGATACAGCAGGAGCAAGGGGAAACTCCAAGTTTCACAGAGCAACACCATTGACGGGCCCGTACATGCAGCAGAAGCAGATGGCAGCGAACCCTACAGTAACAAACCCCACAACAACAATCCCTACAACTGGCACCTGGGCCTTGATGCCCCGCTGCTGCTCACCACTGCCATGTGGTGCAGTTTGGGCCCAGCCCTTGCAGGAATCACTGGCAGGTTTATTTTGTTAGGGCAATTGTCCTGCTGCTGAACAAATAGCTCCACCTGACCGGCTTTCTGAAGGAGCCAGTGTGAGAAGACACTGCTCAGGATCTGCCTGGTAGGGAGTGAAATACAAACCCAGCCTTTATTTTCAAGGAGCACGAGGAGTGTGCCCCATCCTCTCGTGATGCTGCCACCTGCTCCCATGGGGTGAGAACGAGCTGCAAACAGCCCTGGCTCTGCGCTGGGGCTGTGGCACCCGAGCTTTCTGCAAAGTGAAGGCCTCAAACTGAGCTCAGATGGAGCCAGAGAGGGCTGCATCACCAGCAGGGGAAGAAAGTGCAAGCTCATCAAGGGCGATGCAGCAAGCAGCGCAGGAAGGCGAGCACCGTGGGCTGAGAAGGGCAGGGCTGACTCACAGAGAGCTTTAGGACGGGGTGGAGGACTCTGAGGTGGAAGAGCCAAAGGTCCTGTGCTTGGTGAAGGGCAAAGCAGCCTCCCTCAGCTCCAGGGCCCAGCTCAAAGCCACAGCAATGCGTGTGAGAGGCAGAGGAGTAGGGGTTTGATCTGAAAGGCACTGTGCGGGTGACACTGGGGATGGGCACTGAAGGCATTAGCTAAAAGGGGCAGACTGTGCACAGCACTGGCCAGCCTGGAATTTGGCCAAGCCACAACAACAACAAAAAGTGTAGGAATGGAGTGCCAGGTCCATGGGCTTCAAAACCCATCGTGTGCATAATGGCACTTGGACAAGGGGTGTTTGAAAGGTGAGGGTGATACGGGCTGCCTCCCGAGCCTGAGCACGCAGACCTCACCAAGGAAGGGCCAGCCGAGTACTGGCTGCTGGAGAAGAGGCTCAGCAGCGTTGCCTCAAACCTTTCTTCAAAGAGCCCAATGCAGCAGGGACAAGCCATTGTCTGCAGGCACTCGGCGGCGTTGTGTGGTGAATCTGCCAAGCTGAAAGGTATTTCCTTCAGGGGGTTCAAAACCAACACCCAAACTTTCATTACGTCTGGAAGCAGAGGAGCCCCCACCCTGCCCTGGACCATCAGGAGGGCTTACTGCAGATTACAGCCTGCAAACAGATGACAGTGCCATGGAAACACCTGGGAATAGGTTTCTTCCCACAAAATGTGTGGGAGAAATTCTAATCCGCTTCTGAGTTTTGGCACCCTCAGGTACAAAGCGGAGGCGGCGGAAGCCTGAGAACTTCTCAGGGAGCTTGACGCCATCCTAGCGAAGGAAGGTCCCTGCTGACCAGTGGCAGGTGGAAGAGGTTCCCCTACCATGAGGGCAGCATCAGTCTCAGTGAAGGCCACAGCTCTTCTAGGGGCAGCAGCCTGGCCTCAGGAAGCTTCCAGAGCTGGTTCTTCTTCAAATTCATAAGCAGAGCCACTTTGGCACTAGAAGCAACACACATCCAGAGCGTACCAGTTCCACAGCCTGGATGTGAGTGAGCACAGAGACCAGCGAGCCCTTGCCAAAACACCTTGAGATCTTGGCATGAGTATTTCAAGCAACGCCACTGCTTCCTAGTGCTGTGAGGAGCCGCACAAGGAGCAGGCAAAGCAATTACCACCCATCGTAAAATGCCGCCTGTCTGCAGCGTGACAAGCACCTTGCTCACCTCCTCGCGTCAAGCTCCTCGTGTCGGTGAAAAGCCACGTGGGCGGGAAGAAACCCCTTCATCCCAGGCGGCTTCTGTTCTTTCTGCCCTGTTTGAAGCTCTCTGGAGGCGCTCAGAGTACAGATGCCTTGCGATTTAGATATTCCCAACCATTAAATAACTTACGAGTGATTACCGGCTCTGGAAACTGTCTTCCAGCTTATGCAAAACAGGGACAAGGTTTCAACTGGGAAGCACCCGGGGCCTCAGCTCCACAGCAGTGCCTGAGCAGCGTGGCCGGCCGAGTCCCTTGGCCCCGTGAAGGGTGAAGTCTGGTGGTGCTGGCACGCCATGGGGCACGCAGCCGGGGCATCCCCGAGCAGTCCGTCCCTGCTGAAGCATGATGCGGAGTGGTTTGTCAGGTTTCCTGTATTTAGCAGGTTTAGAAAAACCTGCCCAAGTTATTTTTGAAGCCTGTGGTATGTTTGCTCGTGAAGGCATCCCTGCGAGCTGTGGCTGTTAGGGCAGCTTAGACCCAACCCATTCCTTGGGGACCAGGCAGAAAAGCATCCCTCGGCTGCTGCGTGGCTGAGAAACACAAGGGGGGACTGCTTGAGAGTCCCCCCAGCCCGCTGTCACACCGATGGGTATCACCAATAGCCCATCCTTTTTGTTTTTTTTGGCAAGCCCCCTCATAGGGAGGTGGCAGGACTCGCAGGCAGCCAGCGAGGTCACATTTTATCCAGTTCCTCCCAAGGCTTTGCATAACTCGCCCAGAAGCCCCGAGAAGACAAACATCTAAACGCTGGCCTCAGGGCCTTTTGTTTGTTTGCAAGGCAATCCTGCAATTTCTTGGCCTGTAAACTTTTCAGAGCAGGAATGCGTCCTTTTGTGTCTGGGGGAAGCCGACTGTGCTCGAAAGATCTTCCCCGAGATCTCCGGGCAGAGCTCAGAGCGCTTTGAACTGGGTCACGCACCACTGGAGCCACCACAGGCTCCTTGCTGGAGCCTTCAGGGGCTCTTCAGCCCCTCCATCCCCTCAGCTGGCCCTGAGGAGAGCTGCAGGACAGACCCACCCCCAGGGGACAGCTCATGGGGGAGGCTGGGGCCTGGCGGGGACGGAGCTGTGAGGGGAGAGCTGCTCCCAGGCCTTGTTCCTGGAAAAGGGGCAGCACCCAGGGAGAACATTTAACTTTTATGACAAGATTCAACCAAAAAACCCTGATAGTTAATTCTGGAGAGATACAAGGGGCAATTTTTTTTAACCCGTTTTTGATACAAGGGAGCTGTCAGCTGGGCAGAGGTGGACAGCTGGGGCTGAGGCCTTCTCCCTGCACCTCCAGGTGTGCCGGTACCGCGGGCTGCTCCTGCCACGGCTCCATCTCACTGGTAGCTTCGGAATATAACTTCATCCAAGAAAATAATTTTTATGATGACTCGAAGACAAACACAGCAATATAGCACTTTCCACGTCAGTGTTTCAACATATTGCAATACAGTGTGATATCATGCCCCTTATTTTTCTGCAAGGATATTGCATCTAGGGGTTCTCTCAGTTTACAATCAATATTGCAGGCACCAACACCCCCTGACCCCTCTGAAGAAAACAGCATCCTTCTATAAAGGCCCAATCCTGGTCTTCAGAGGGATCACAGAAGACACCCAACATTATCTTCAACTGACTACGTAGTCAGATTGATTATAACATATTAACAAACAAACAAAATAAAAAAGGGGGAAAGGTCAAAAAAACAAAGCTTGCTTCAATCCTGTTTTCTGACTGAAGAAAAATCTCTTTTTTTTGTGCAACAACAATACCAATGCATTTCTTTTATACACAGGGGGATACAGGTAACTTTGTTCTCGAGCTGCAGGTGTTCCTATAGCCTCCTTGTCCCAGTATTAGCTTTAACTTGAAGCTAACTTCATAAATGAAGCCGAGCAAGCTGTTGGATGTACAATGCCATTTGTGTAACAGAATACCATGTGTGCATCTGTTTGAAAGGTTTATTTCTATCTTCATAAATACATCATTTTCTAAACACTGTGCAAGGCACCAAAAAATTAAGTAAAATCTTTTCTTTTAGAGTATTTTAATCTCTGTTGACTCAATGAAGTAAATAAGAATCTGAAACCACCTATTTGCCAATTACAAGCCAGCAGTTAAGGCAGGTACCATTGATACAGTGCATGAATTTTCTATTGCAGTTATTTAAACAAGCAGCGTTTTACTAGAAGTGCATATACAAACTGAATTCCAAACATCAGCAACCCAAGATAGGCACCTAGTTATGAAATTTCCTTGTATGTGTAGTAGAATGCCAAAGTACTGCCATAAAGTGCAAAGACTATGGACAATAACACTTTCTTTTGAGCATTTTGATACCAGTAACATAATACAACGGCTAAACATTTATAAATGTGGTTTCCATTACAAAAACATGTTCCACATAAAAGCTTCATAATACAATCCAGAAACAGAACTTGTGCGTGTACATATTTAAAAAGTTGAAGCTGTCCTGGCAGACTCAGGTACCGGGTCTCTATTCGCTGACCTCTACAGCCACGCACTAAGTTTATAACCAATTTACACGTACAGTCAGAATCATTCCGCTTCGAGCACCGTGATATCCACTGAGTTTTTCCATTTGAGTGACGATGTGTGACATCCGCCCTGGTAATCTGCAACCGAGCATTGCCTGTAAGATGATCTGGTTCACAGCTCTCACCCAACCCTCCCCAATAAATGGAACCTAAAATTAGTGTCTTCCCAACACAAGCACATGTCAGATGTGGACAAATACATTCATGGTCCCAAACTTAAAACAACTGGTAAGAATTTCACAGTGATCTGGTTAAGGAAGCACAAAGACAAATGATTACGTTTAAGATGAAAATTGCTTTAAAACTCAAATGAAGCTAAATTGTTTTATATGATGAGAAGCTAAAGGAACAAAAGTATTAACCAATTAGAAAAGTGGCTCTTTCCCAACTAATAACAAAAAATCTACAGCAATAAACTTAGGGTCCTACTGCTGCAGCAGCCTTTGAGGTAGGTGGTGATGGCTTAAACCGAGGTAGGTAAAGTCCAAACTTGTTTTCAATCCCTGCAAAAGTGGCAACTGCCAATTTGTAACCACCAACATGGTCAGGGTTAGGAGCAGGGAGCGTGATCCTAGATTTTGGAACTGGCTCTGATCCGGCTGGTTTTCTGCAAAATAATAATAAGAAGAATTAATTTCCATAGCGCAAAACGAGCATTCACAAAAATCTCCTCCAAAAATCAACCTCAGCACACCTCCCAGTGAGTGACTAAATTAAAAGCTGCAATGTACTGACAAATAGCAGTCATGGGCCTTCACCTTCATTGAGACAGGGGATGGTCAAATCCAGATAAAGCTCATAGTCTGCTAATCAAAACTGCAGCGTGGGGAAGCTGTGCTCCAGCAGCCTCTGCTACAACACACAGTCAATCTGGGAACTTAGCAGAGTTTAAATAACTTTTGTGGTGGCTTTCTATCTATTGTCCCCAAAGCTTCCTAAATGTTCTGCAGCTGCTCCTGGTATGTTAAAATAGCAACGTGTGCACCCACATGAACTGCCCGCAAAGGAGGCACAGCTGAGGCTCCATCAAACAGTATTTGGGCCTGGTAACACCTAGAGACTTTTTTGGGTGTCGAAATGCCCTTTACCACACTAACAAGGATTAATGCAGAGTGTGTCCTGACCTGGTAGGTGTCACACATCCCTGGCAGCTTTATCCCCACCCCATTATTTAGCCTCTTGCTGTCTCCGTAACCCAGGTCCCCAGCTCAAAATGGTGACATAAAATGTGGTAACGTCTTGCTGTGATGCAGGTCCTGGAATATCCAGGTGTGGTGTGGCTTAAATAACATGGACAAAACCTTTGCGATGCGCCCTACGTGATGGTAAGGTCCTGCCCCTGACATATCCAGGACACACAGAACCCAGAGCAGCTGTGCGGCCCCGGGCAGATTTGGACACCACATACTTACACTCCCCCGAAGTCCACGTAGAACCATCTCTGCAGGAGCTCGTAAGTCACCAGAGTTACACCGAATTGAGGAGATGATCGGAACACACGAGCTTGAAAGAAGAGCAAACAGTCTCTAAGTGACAAAATAACACACAACTAAAGCTCCCTCAGTGATCAGAGCTGTTTCACACACCTCCCGCTCCTTTCCACAGAGCCTTTGGACCTTCCTCTCGAAGGATCTTCACAAAACAATCCACCACGCCGCTGTAGGTGGTCTGCCCTGCCCGCGCTGCCACCTGGAGCCGGGTTTTGATGACATCCGCGGGGGTCACCAGAGAGGCCGCGGGCATACCTAGGAAGAGAAAAACCATCAGGTTTTTGCTGCCTTCTCACAAGTGCCACAAACCCCAAGGGCAGATGTCATCCTTCAGCCGAAGCTGGGAAGGCAAACAAGCAGCAAGAGGCAGCCGTGGCGGCCGCGGCTCCCCTCTGAGAAAGCCTCTCCTGGAGGAACACCCCTCTCACACGCTTCCTGTCGAGCTGGGAGGCACGGGCTGCATTTTTCGGCGCTAACCAGAAACTTGCATAGCTAATGAGCACAAAGTTTTGGGAGGTGAGGTCGGTCTTTCCTTTTCCTTTTCACGCCTCTCTGCGGTTCCTGGCGCTCCGGCCGCACGCTGTGCTGGAATAGCCTGCACACACACGTCCCCCTCAGCCTCACACAGCACTGCCACCACAGCCAGATAATGCTCAGCAAGGCGCGAGGGCTAGGGCTCGAAAAAAAGGTTCATTTTCCTCGTTAGGGGTGGCAGATTGCTCAGCTGCAAAGCCACAGCTGACATCCTCAGAAGAACACTCGGAGGAAGATTTAAATTTACCCTGGCAGATCATCAGCCGAAGGCAAAAGCTACCAAATTACCAACGGGCAGGACTTCTAAACTCATTCCTGTCCAAACTGGGGCTGCCCATGTTTAGAATTAAGGAGAAAAAAAAAAAAAAAGGCACCAAGACTGCACCCAGAAGACACTGTCTCTTATGGTTTTATTACTTTTCCATCCTGTGTCTGTTCCAAACCAACTTGGTCAGATGTAGATGCATAAATCTCCTCTCTTTTTTTTTTTTAGGCTTAATAATTCTGTAACAAGTTTTGTCCAAACCAGCATGGTCTGGCTTCAGGCACCAAAGCACCCTTCTTGCAAACTGCTTCTGAGAGATGTAAATGTGCGAGTGCCACCAAAATCAGAACTCCCCCTCCCCTCCTGGTCCTCCCCCGGATCACACACATGCTGAACTTGCACAGTGATCAGCCTGGCAGGCAAGCGCTAAAACCCAGCGTAGGTTTCTCAGCTCTAGAAAGGTTGAAATTCCTCTGTGCTTATCCTTACCCACACCAGGATATTGGCTGAGTCTTCAATTTAAATTTGGACTTTTGTCCTTCAAAAGCCAACCAGTGTTTTCAAGGAAAACCAAAGGACGTACTTAGAAACAATTTTGCTTACTACACATTGACTTCCCTCTCCTTATTCCTCATTCCTTATTCCTGAGGATAGTTTGCATTTAAAGCTGTTGGTATTTTTTTTAAATCCTGTTTTCAGAGCTATTTATACAGCACAAAAGACTTCACAGACAAATAAAATTTTACAGGTCGCTGCCCCGAGGAGCTCACAATTGGAACGAGACAAATTACACAGCGGGAGCCGACAATAAAAAAAGAGGAGCGCTGGGAGGAGGAGGAAGTTCGGGGAAGCAATAAGCAGATGGAGCAAATTAGGGAGATATCCTGTAGCTGATATTAGCAGCATCTCTTCAGAACGCGCCGTGGCCCAACAGGTTGAGACATCTGGCGAACAGCACGAAGCAGCGGCAGACCCAGCCGGGTGACAGCCGCGTTGCGTGTCCCCAGCAAGAACAAAAGGGAGGAAAACACACACAGCAACGCCTGCTGGCCAGAGAGGCAGGTGAGCAGCTAAACCCCAGCTTGAACGTCCCAGTACAGAGGGCTGTGGAGAGCTGGTGTCCTTTAGAGCCCCAGCCAGTAGCTGTGAGGTGGCAGGGCTTTGGTTGTGTCCTCCCCTTGGCAAAAGGGAGCTGATGTGTGCACCCCCCACCACGCTTTTCCTGCATCCAGTCAAGATGTTTCTTGTTTTTGTGCGCAGCATGATGAGTGCTCCATCTTTACTGCTCATGAGAGTTAACTTAGAGTGGATTTCACAGGAAGCCCTGAATAAAATTGGCGTTATAGCCAGTTTGGGAAGCCATATCAGCAACAATAAAGGCTGCTTCTGTGCCTGAACTTCAAAGGGGCAGTTATCTCAGTCTGCAATCACCTGACAATGGCTAGAAAGAGAAAAATAGGAAAATCTAAGAAATGACTTGGCTTAAAAATGCCAGCTTATGTTTCAAGTCTGTAAATATGATCTAAAGTTCAAAAATTGTTTTGTTCCACTAAAATGGGTGAGAAATAAGCTGGATGTAAGCTCCGTCCATGAGGGGCTTGGAGGCTGGCTCTGTTTTGGGCTGGGGGAGGGTAGAGGACAAGGGTTTTTAAGCAGCAGCCATTTGAACACCGCTGGTTTTCCTGGTGCCGGGTTGATTCCTCTGGCCTATGAGCTACTGAATGCAGAGCCAGCACACAGAGCCGAGGCCATGAGCTTCTGCAAGGCACACCGACTGATCTGCACTGGCCTCGACCACGGCCAACATCCAGTTACTGGCTGTAAAAGGTCCTTGCTCTTCAGGAGGGACAGCCCCGTGTGTAATCCTGACTGAGAACAGCTTCCCCAGGGAGAAGAAACCTTACAAATCAAACAAACCTTATAAATCAACTACGCAGCAGACTGAAACAAGCAAGTGCTCAGGGTAAATTCTCAGCACCTCTTTCATATCTGGATAGTCTAGGAAGCAGCAGCTTGTGGCACACAAGACAACAAGCTACACCTTTTGCCTTCTTCTGTGCCAAGTCTCTGTTGCAGTGGGAAAGAGAGCAGGATCCAAGCTGGTGACCCTTTCTGAAACTGTTTTCCAGCACAACACAGCCAGACAAAAAAAAGCACCCATCCATCATGCAGCTTCGTAGTGCAGGCAGAACCTTTCCCAAGCCCTCTACGTTTTTACCTTTTGTCATAGTCATGGTTTCAGCTTTATTTTTACATTCCCTCTTCTACCTTATCTTATACGTTCTACTGTCAAGTGAAAGTCTTCTTCTAAACCGTCAGAACTATTTTCAAGCTTTCCTGTTCTGATAAGGATGAAGTCCTCACAAAGCCAAGTAAGTGCATCAAATACTCTGGATAGCAAGTGAGTTTCATCATTTTGTCACATGTTCTGTCTGTGTTCATACAGCTGTACTGCCAGCATGGCTGTTGGATTCCATACAACAAAATTCAAGATTCCTTTGATCACAAGGAATTTCACGACTGCCATGATTTTAGTTTCAGTGATTTCATTTATGAACCATTTCAACAGGACTGTACCAGTCGGCCAACCAGCCAAAGCCAACAGCACAGTAGCTTCACAAGCAACGATTAGAGATGATGACAAAACATTAGAACATAAATCTTTCCCTTCCTTTTACCTCCTGATCATTACGAATAAACCACAAACTTACAGGATCTTTATTTTTAACCCCAACTCATTTCTACAGCATGGTAGAAATGTCATTGGGCACAAGGCTGCAAGTTCTGAGCTTTTCAGAGTTCCCATTGCTGTAACTACTGCTCTGCAGGTGTGACATAATGGCACGCAGAAAGAAGTTGGGGCACTTACCAGCTATAGATCCAGCCAAGAGTAGATTTCCAGGGCTGACCCTCCCATCCTCATTTGCGAATGAAGATTTCAAATGAGCATAGCAGGGGAAGTAAATAGCAGAGAAGGGAATGTCACGCAAAAAACACGCCTTAGCACCCTGTGTGGAAGAAGAGAACAGGTTTTGAGAATGAACAAATTTAACACGATGAACTGTGAACACCAGAAAACGGAGCAACATCACAATTTTTGTCTTATCACAAAGGGCTTATAGGAAAAGCAATTCCTCCTCTCAAAATTTTGTGAGATACACGTGTTTCACTCTGCTGAGTAGCGTCTGTGCATTGTTTCTTGATTCAGTGATTATTATTGTTATATTTATCTTGTCTGTTTGTTCTTCCCTACTACTCCTTAGTAGTGTAGTTATTTATTGGTAATACGGAAAATGTTGTGTGCTGGCATAAACTCTGAGAGTACCTTTGAGAAGTAGTAAATAGTTGATGCATTAGCCATGTGCCTGCAAAGGAAGTTCAGGGTATGTCTGAAGAAAAGTCACAGGCCAGGTCCATCCCTTATCGTTCCCACTTACAACAAATACCTCAGAGAAAACAGTGCCTGGTCCATGCATCCGTGCAGACACTGCAATTGATATTGCAACATGTATCAAGGGAGAGGAAGAGGGCCAGAACACCGGCCCTTTCGCACAACAGTAACGGGGTGATTTATTCGTGATTTTTGGAGTACGAGTGAGCTGGGATACAGCTTGTTTTCAAGCTTCAGCTCCTGATACCCATTTGTTTAAGTGGTACAAACAACCAACGTAGTTAGTAGCAGCGCAGAGGGTTTCAAATTAAGAGGGCAGTAAACAGGCAAGGAAAACTTTGGGGTAGCAGCAAGCAAGCAAAGCTTGCTAAGTTTTCTACCAAGAGGAGGAAAAAAAAGCCTCTACAGGAGGTCAGCCAACATTTAATACCAAATAATATCCCCGCTCCAACAGCAAAAGGGACTCGCAGCCTGCTTTTGCCCAACACGGAGATCCAGAAGACACCTGAGCCTGGACACACCAGGGCTGAGACAGGCGGGCAGACACAAACAGGAGGTGGATTTAGGAAACGGGTAAGCTCAAGCTTCAGAAAGACACGCTTGGCGGACGAGGCTAAGCCTCCTCTCTTTGAAGCCAGGGTGGAGTTGTGGTGAAACTACTTGAGGTTCATCCTCCAGCCCTCCTGGGATGCCCTCGTTCCTGCACTTGGCTGTACAGTTCCGCCAGGGCATGGCTCGCTGCCAGGCATTTCGCAGGTGACGTGCTAATACGCCCAGAATTTAATTAAACCTAATGATATGCCTGCTCCTATCTGGGAGCTTAGCTTGTACTGTAACAGCAGTGAAAACAGACTGCTGATGCAAGCTGGATGCTGGTTATCCAGCAAACACGCAAGGGTTGCAAGGTGTCAGGAATACTGCAAAGCCTGCAGTGCCTTCCAGAGAGGGCATCATGGTAAAATCAGATCCTGTAAGCCTGTCCACGGGAGATGCCAGTATGTGTATATTGAGAACACCTCTGAGAAAATAGAGATTTGATCTAAGAGCAGCCACTAGATCTCTGCTAGTCACTAGGAAGCCACTGGGAAGCTTCCTCAGCTTTCTTCTTGTCCTTTTCAGAATGGGAGCTGCCCATATTCCCTGACTGTCCATTCCAAAAAAAAAAAAAAAGAAAACCCAAAGCACTGGGGTTTTACCAAGCTCTGTATGAAAAAACAACTTTTTAACGATCAAACGTCTGCACTGTACTTACCTCACAGAAAAATTATGAAATTCACTAATGAAACATTCCCAGCCCAACACGGTTTCTTCCAAGGTTTATTTTTAGAGCCTACTTTTCCTCGGAGCAGATCTCCTCGCTGCCTTTGCCCTCAGGGCACATTACTTTTATTTTCCTTGCAGTGTTGCCATTAAGCACTGTGCACACTTTTCCCCCTGAATTTCTTTCATACTCCAAAATATCTCTACATAGCTAAAATAACTTATGGAAATCAATAAACTCCAACTGCAAGCAACCCTTAGCTGAACCTGGGATGCTAATATTCCTCCCCCTTCGTTAACAGGCTCTTCTTCAGAGGACAGAAAGAGCACATTGCTGATATCACCAACAACACGCGTTCGGGGACACCGAGAGAGAGGATGTCCATCAACTCAGTTGGCCGAGTGTAAACAAAACCCGGATCAAAACTTGGATCCACTTGAATAATAACCCGGATTGGCTCCGTTCCAGTATCACAACAGTCTAGAGTTTCCCCCCATCGCCCCGTTTAAAGTCTGGGAAAGCGTGTTTAAAAGCAGGCCTCGTTTAACTTCAAGTTAATCATCCGCAACCGGCCTAGGCCAATTAGGATGGCTTAGGGAAGCTGGCCGCAGTATCTTGAAAAGCAAAAGCGACATTTATTTTGCCTCTCGCGCTTTTTTTGATGTGGACAACGTGCTGAAAGCCATACGGAGTTTTAATCAGTCCCCAGCTAGCCGTAAGGATGGCCTGCCCGGGGTTGCTCTGGCGGCCGAGGCGCAGCCCTGCCAGGCGTGACATGGGTGGGAGATCCTACACGCCTCTTGGCTCCCACCTTCCATCCCTTTAATAACCCTAAAGCTCCTGATCTGGGATACTATCTCACTGAATACACCAATGGAGGGAAAAAAAAAAAAGAAAAAAAAGAAAAAAAAAAACACAACGGATTGTCAAAGATTCTGATAAATAAACCCAAATCAGGGCCGGGGCAGGTTCTTTAGCATGCTAATTCCTGCTTATACCAGCTCTACCTGCAAAGAAGGCCCTAAACAAACTATTTCTACTACAAGGGGAGGGTAATTATACTGACAAAGGCACCTCTGTGTCGGGTTGGGCACAAGGAGCCGGCAGGTCTGGGAGACGCAGGCTTAACCGAGTCTCCTGCAGTGAATGCACATTGTCTAGTGCAGGGGGAAAAATGCCAGACTGGGGGGACCCAGCAGCATTCAAGACAACAGTGGTGCACCTTGTCTGCGAGGGTTATTTAATGCTTCTGGCACCTGTACTTACAGCCACCCCCTCTTTTTCTCCTTTACAGGTTTAGAATTTATTTGGCATGTATAATTGTTATTTTGATCCTATAGCTACAAACAATAGGCAGCATGTCATTTCTTGATCATTTTGCATTCTTCTTGGGTTTTACTACCCAGTTAACCCTTTGGAACCGGAGCCGTGACAGCACCTAACAGGTTTTGTAGCAGTCAGACAAATATTACTGGCATTTGCTTTCAAGGGCTGTAATTTTTTTCTACTGTAAAATGACATTGCCTTAAAAGCCGCTGTAGGTTTTTATTCACACGTGTTTACCCCAACCAGCACACAAAACTGATTTAGCACATCGAGTTGGGGAATAAAGCACTGGTTTCTAACGCTGTGCCAGCAATTCACATTCACTTTGCAGACAAAAATTCTAACACTTAGGCGGAAGGGCTTTTCTTGGAAATAAACTTTCCGAACAGCAGGTTCTCACGTATGAGAACACAGTCACAAACGAGCGTGCTGGATGCAAATTAATATAATTCAAAACTTTTTCTGCTCCGTTTCATATGTTTATCATCTTGCTGCAAACCCACAACTTGAAGAGGCGAAATACCTCGGCTCTTATCAAAAGCTGCCAGGTGGGAGCTCGGTACACATCCTGTCAACTGAGATTACACTTTCCAGGTCAACACACCAGAAGTCCGTTTATGCAGTTGTCAAAAAATCATTGAAGAACAGACTATTGGGAGCTTTTCTCACTCTTTCTGGAAACGCAAGCTCTGTTGGCAGTATCAGCCCAGGCACGAACCTGAGCTAAATACCTTCTAGGAATTGTAATCATGAACATTACCACAACCAGTGTATCCTTTCCTCACAGGGTCTTTCACTACCATATTATTTCCCATCTTCTTGGGAATCACGGAATAACTTTGTTGCACAAAATTAGGAAGCATCACTGTGTGTTATGCTGCAAAGCATTATCCAGAGTGATTATGTGTAAAAGGAGCAATATTTTATTGCAAAATTAATGTTATTTTTTTTATATATGTTCATATGATGTACAAAATAAGTAGGTATACTCACAATGCCAGCATTGAACAGTACGTGAACATTTTAAAGATGTCTTTGGAAACCACTGCGCTATAAATTCAACTGACTTTAATAGGACATTATGCATATTGCTGTAAAAGATAGGCAAAAAACAGATTACCTGATCTTGTACAATCACTTCAATGTTCTATTGTAATCAGAAATTACATGAAATCTATTAAAAACAGTGAAAACCTGAAACGTATCCTTTCTCACTTCTGCCAACATAAATGGTATTTTGCATTAGGTTAAATGATATTTTCCCTGACTGGGATATTCTGTCTTTATATTTTTAAGAATAGCTGTCATCTACGGAACATCTGCAGCTGAAGAAGGATTTACCACCCATACGCTTCCATGCCCTGGTGCTTTCACAGCAACAATTACTGGCAGAAATAAGACAAATAGAGGCAACAAATTCCTTCTGCAAAAGTGCTGCAATGTGCTCCCCAAAGGAGCAGCTGGGTTTTGAGAAGCACAATGGCCTAAAATTGTATTTACACAAGCAGTTCTGAATTTTAGACAAAGGTAGAAAAAACAATATTTGCTTTCTAGCTTTAAAGAACTACAGGGCTTCAAGCCAGCAGTGGGCCTAATGAGCTGTATGTATCAAGTCTTCTTTCTGCTGGAGTTAATTTTATTTCAAAGCTGCATATCATTACAGAAGTGCTACTCTCTTAACATCTAAGGTAGAGTGAATCTGGAGGAAGCTTCCATTTTAAATTGTATTTGTGATGAAGGACAATTAAATGACAGGAAAAAAAATAATACTTGTCTTTAGTTCTTTGGTGGGGAAGGAAGATGAGAGGAGATCTGAGTGATCTGACCTGGACCTCTGTGCACCATGACAGTGTTTTCCCTCCAAATAAAAACACTGAGGGTTACAAGGGTACCTGAAGATAATACTGGTCTTCAAGGATAGCCTCCTGAAAGCACAAGGATGGTCTGCTCTGCTGTGCAGAAAGCTGAGCAGGCGTGTCAGGCCAGCACGGATGGACAGGGAGCTCATGAGTGAGCTCCAGTGCTGAAAGGAAAAAGGAAGCAGAGGCTGGGACAAGCTACCCAGGAGAAAGGCAGAAACACTGCTTGGGTGCGCAGCAATGCAGTCAGCTGGAGCTGGATCTAGAGAGATATGCCGAGGGAGAGTAAAAGGGGCTCCTGGAAGCACATCAGCAAAAGGACAACGAAGGAAATTATGAGGCTGTTGCTCAACGGGGCGAGGAACACAGAGACAAAGAACATGAAAGAGGGTGAAATTACTTCTTTGCCTTGCTTTTTACTAGTAAAATCCGCACTCAGGCTTCTCATCTACATGAGCCTGCTAGAAAAGCCTGCAGGAGCACGGCATTACCTCCAGTAGGCAGAGCACTTAAGCCATCTGCACACAGAGTGTGTGAGGCCAGCTGAGACACCTCCGGTGGTGCTGTGATAGCTGGCTGGTGTCACAGGGAGCCTGCTATTACTGCCAAAAGATCGAGTCAGTCAAAGGGGTTCAGATGACTGGAAAAAAAAGACAAACATCACACCCACCTTGAAGAGGAGCAAGAAGGAAGATCTGGGAAACTACAAGCTGTTTGGACACAGCTCGGTCCCTGGGAGATTTACAAAGCAAATCCTCCTGGAAGCTGTTCCCAAGCACATGAAGGGTGAGGGAGATGTTGGGAACACCCAGTACGGGTGTACCAAACCGTGACTGAACAACCTGACCTCCAGACTTGTGGATAACACGGCTGCACCCTCAGCAGATTACTGGATGATACTGAATTTGGAGGAGTAGCTAGTGGGCAAGGCTGCTGTGCAGAGGGACCCTCACAGCGTGGAGAGATGGGCTGACAAGAACATCATCAAGTTCCAAACAGCAAATGCAAAGTCCTGCATCTGAACTGGAAAAGCCCCGGGCAGCAGGACAGGCTGGGGCTGAGTAGCCAGAAAGCAAATTTGCAGCAGAAGTCCTGGGGGTGCTGGTGGACAAGTTGAGCATGAGTAAGCAATGCCTCCGTGCAGTAAAGACAGCCACACCCTGGGCTGCATTAGCAAGGGTGCAAGGGAAGTGATGTGCCCCTTCCACTCAGCACTGGTGAGACTGCCCTGGAGTCCAGTAGCCAGTTCTGGGCTCCCCAGTACACCAAAGACATTGCCACGCTGCCACCAAGACGGTCAGGTAGCCCGTGGCACATAAGGAGAGGCTGAGGGAACTCTGCCCAGCTCTGACACCTTACTGCTTTCTTCAGCCACCTAAAAGAAGGGTGCAGGGAAGACTCCTCCTGTTGGGAAGTTTTTTTTTTGTTGTTGTTGTTTAGAAACATGAATGTGGTCAAACACCGAGTCAGGGTGCCCAGATGAACTCCAGACCAGCTTTCAACACAAATTAACATTGTAAGTCCAGCAGCGCACAGAGCTGAGATCACAGCAGAGCACTCCCATGAGTTGTTCTGACATGAGCACAGCAGAGCACGATGTTAACACACCAATGAATGGCCCCAAAGAATATTAATTTCCCTAAAACAGGGGGGGCATCAAAACCGTGTGACCCAGCTTCCCACTGATCACCAGCTGGCTCTGCACTTGGACTAGAAAACTGGGATAATTGCGACCATAATCAATACAAGATTTGCTCAGTTGGATGCAAAAAAGGTTGACATAACATTTCCTTTGTTAATTTGTTGACATGTGACACAAGATTTATTTGCCTGTGCATTAGTTTTCTCCGTTAATGGACAACGGGAGCACTGAAATTACCCGTATCGGGGTGCGTGGAAGTTTTTTATTTGAAAATCTACAAAAAGCGTTTCACGGTTAGAAATTAATGCAAAATGAACTAATTCAAACAACAAGCAGTAGATCTTGTTAAGACACGCAGGCATTTGCCTTGTGAAGCTAGGACTGACGTACCCTCAGTCCTTTTGGCTGCGGGTATAATTAATGGCAGTGCATTCTTCCCTGGTGACTGCTATACCGGACTCACAGATTTTCACCCAAATTTTAGCAGAAACGTTTCTTAGGAAGTAAGCAGAGCATGCTGGATTGATCTGTTGTGGTCAGAACAGCTTTCAAGTTGATTTATGTCTGAACTGGGAACACAGAACCGTAATGCAGTCTCCCTGCAGTGTGGTAAGTGAAACAGCACCAAAGCACAGACAGAACCAGAAGAGCCAGCGTGCCACAGACTGGATGACCATTCCTGATTTAAGAGCTTTGTAACTTATCAACACCGAAGTAAACTTGCATTGACAAGCAGTGGAAACACTTCTGCTCTACTATGAGCTGATGGACTGACTGGTAATGTGCTCGTTCATCACAGAAATACAGCTGCTTGAAGCTGTGCTTCTGTTTTGAAAAGAATATCATTATGGTAATATTAATTTCAACATACATCACAACTTCTGGAGTCCACCTTTTATTAAATATGTGATATCTCCCTATTTACTTCATGTCTCTAGCAAGTCTGTTTTCTCTATTGGTAGCAGTACAGAAAATCAGTGATGTTTGCTCTCTGTGGATTTCACCAGCCACCTGCTAGGCTGAGGGAATCCCTTTCCATCCCTTCTCACAGTGAGACCTCTAAGGAGGTTCTGCAGGCAACAGGGGATGGTGTCACTCCACAGCTTCTTCTACCATCCCATGGCCTCCTCCAGACAGTGGCCATCTTCACTTTTTCCTGTAGTGCCATCAGACCTGATGCTAGAATGGAAACTTCACCTGTTGTAGTGTAGGACACAGCACTACGGGCACTGGTTAATGGCTTTTTGGAGGTTGGAACCAGCTATCTTTAAGGACCCTTCCTACAAAAGCCTTTCTATTAATCCAGTCATCAGAAGTGAGTTATTTGGCTGGTCGCCTTCTCATATTCAGATACTGAGCAGTGGTGGAAACCACTGCAGAAAACTGCGGTCAACCCTTCTCAGGGCAGTTTTACAAGAGTTTCTAACAGGTCAAATGGAAAAGAGGGAACATTATACTCTCGAACCAAAGCTGATAGAACAGGCAATTTTTGTTGGGTTTGCTTTCTCTGGGCCACAAAAGAAAGAAAAAAAATATCACAATTATTCAGAAAATACTTCATAGCAAACAGAAAAAAAATGAAAAAAGTATTGACTACAAAACAAAATATTACATTTAAATTTTGGACTGTTAAACAATTTAAAAAAAATAATTAAAGAAAAAACATTTCAAACAAACAATAGAAAAAATCCTGAGAAGTCTAGAATTTTGCTTTCACTTGCAAAATTAAGTGAATCAGTTGGTCCTTAATCATCACTAGCACACGACAGTGTTTAAACATCTGGAATATTTGCATGAAGGCCCATCAAGCCTGTAACTTCAAGATTCATAAACAAAAATATTTTCTAAAATAAGTATTTGTTTTTGTTCTTCTGCAGTAGCGTGTATACATCATTATTTAGTCCTACTAAAAATAAATACACTTGGGGCATCAGGTATATCTTTACGAGGATATGAAAAACAAAGCTAAACCAAAGTGTTAAGATGCAAATGAAAGTCCTGTTCATGTTAAGAGAGACCAGCACAACAAGTACTGAGATAGACACAAAATCCTCATTTCTATTTTATAGTTCTATAGCTAATTTGACTAGTTAAGAGTACAACCATTCCAAATTTATCAAGATAGTTCAGTTCTCTTCAGCACAGTATTTATTATCTGATATTCAACTGCTCAGTACAGCCACTGAATTAATTTACGCGCAGCAGCAGCCACACAGATAGCACCTTCCAAATCTGGTTTAGGCTGAAACTCAGTTTCAACCACTGGTGCCTCTGGGCAGTGCTTTCAGGGGCTGGTGACTTACACGCGATGCAATGAGGTATTAATCCCTGCCTGACCTCGCCAACGCTGACAGCTTCAGCACAGGCATTCAGACAAATGATGCTGATGCATCTAGCACTGCTGCTTCCAGAAGCACCTCAAGGCACCGTGAAGCTCCTCTGATGCAGAACGATGAGTTCCCCATGCTGTGAGGCCACTCTCCTCCCTCTGTGTGGACAGACCATTGTAAGGAATACACAGCAAGTTCATTGTGTTCAAGAAACTAAGCTTTTTTTTTTTTTTTCAGTTTTAATTAATTTCCCATTCCTGATTATTATGTGGCTGCACCAATATTCACAGTGGTGTAAGGAAAGGACAGCAGATAGGACTGCTCTTTTTTCTTTTTTTTTTTTGGCTCCAGCACTAAAATATTTGGTGAATAACAGCATGAGCGTGCCCAATGGCAGAGCTAGCAGTGACTAAGGGTGCACTCGGACACGAGCTTTCTGATGTGGGCTGTGCTCTGTTGGGTGGATGACTGACTTCCAGGTCATTTTCTAGTTTTGCCAAATTTGTCCAGTGTTTGCAGGCAACAAATTCAAATTGGACTTGCAAAAGGACACGAACACAAGGAACAGGGTCAGGGAAAGAAAAGAGGAAGGGGCAGAGAGGGAGAGAGAAACAAAGACAGCAGAAAAGTAAAAACAAATCAAAACCCCTTCTGTAGCTTTTTTTTTTTTTTTTTTTTTTTGTGCAGATAAATGGACTTAATGAATGAACCAACAAAACCACATAGCTTGTGATTAAACAACACTGCCTGTCTTAATGCAAAGTAGTGATGTGACGGCTCATGTTCAGGTGTATTCCTTAAAAATATTCTCATAGCATATACACTAGAAAACACAAATAAGCCGTATCATCTCAGGTTGTATTATTTAAAAATGGAAAAAACACAGCAAACACTGTTGGAAAACTAATAGCAAGTATTCAGGAAAAAAAAAAAAAAAAAGTAGAAATGCTACCTTGAGTCAACTAGCTTGTCATTCTTTCTCATTTTGTGTTTTATTTTTACTAGTTCATGTAAAAGTCAGGAGCTGCCCTCCATTCCTACACAGCCTCAGGGATGCAGACTGTTTACCATATCCATGTTTTCAGTTGTAAATGTTGACCTGATCGACACCATAATGTCATTTACTAGGAGTTTACACAATGGCATCAGCTTCAGTAAAACACCTAAAAAATTAGCAAGTCGATTTAAAGGGAAAAACAACTCCCCATTAAATCCTATTCAGACCTGCTACTTCTCTCCAGGCCAAAACATACATACATCTACTCCCCGGGCAGGCTTCCTCTTTGTAATGTTAAAAGAACAATTTAAAAGGATTGTGAGCTTTAAAATGTGGATGAAATTTAAATATTATGGAGGAGGGGGATGGGGCTCATTTGTTTTTCTGAAGCATCTTCAGTTTACAGTTGCACTGCTGTAAATAAGAAACAGAGGAATCCTACACATTGCACTAGAAACACTGGGACAAACAGCCAGTGTGAAAGCTTTCTCCTGTAAAGTAAACTGTGAAATTGTAAGAAACACCACATGATGCTCTGCAGTGTACAGCATTCATTACAATTTTTGTTTCATTACCTAGCGTAGTGGCTATCTCAAAGTATTCCAGGACCTTTCATACCCCTCCGTATCTTGTCTACTTCATCAGAAAGTGGAAGGCAGTATGTTTGCCCTTTAAATTATACACCCAAGCATACATCCTGTTAGAATCTACAAAAGATGTTTTTAATCCTGCTGTAGTCTGTGTGTGTGCACGTGTGTTTATTGGTCTAACATTAAACCTAACTTTATTTTCATATATTTATGAGTGTATTTATATATATATGTATGGAGGATAATGGAGAAAGCACAAGCATAGAGCACATTCATTAAAGCAGCTTTTCCCAGGATTATTTGGTACGAAGTTCTTCTAAACTAGTAAGAGGAAGCTTGCTTTAGGAGTTTACTTTTACGCTGGGCTCCCACTGTCTGTATTTCCTCACTCCTCATTGTGCTGTAATTAATTCCCATCACCAGATTAACAATGACATCTGGGAAAGCTGCTGAATCAAACACAGAAAAGCAAAAGCATTGCTCCACAACTGTAAGCTCTATATCATGAAAGCAGATGAAAATAAGTCTATTTTTACACCAGGCAGAACATCAGGAATCATAAACTAATCCTCAATGAACAATACTTACAGCCAGATCTGCTGAAATGATAAAAGGAATTTTTAGTGAAATTCAAAAGAACCACACACTTAAAAACACAAGACAGTTCCTTCCCTTAATTAGAAATGAAAAATGAAGATACAATATCACACATACACACACACAAAAAAAAACAAAACAGAATTAAAAAGAAGTACAATTATGTTCATTCATTAAAGTTTGAGGGAGTATTGAGATGATCTTCCGGTTTGAAATATTCATAATTGGCTTTTAACTTATGTATAAATAAAAAGGTACCTTGTAGAGACCGAAGAAGCCCAAGTCCCGTAGCACAGTAAGGGCACTAACTCGTGGTCCAGTAGTAATTTCTCCAGCTACCTGTAATCGAATCTTGACAATTTCTAGTGGATTGGTAAAGATCACTTGAGAACCTCCAGCCTGAAATTAAAAATAGAAGGCAGCATGTTAACTCATTAAATTATTTCCAACATAACGTCCCGATACATTCGAGAGAAGATATTTTTAATCCTGCTGCAATCAGTTGAGTTATTAGCAGATGTGAGTTTTAATATTAGCTAACGAACTGCATCTCACAAGGCAAGAAACCTACCCCACAGGAGATGAATGGTCAGAAAACAGAGAGGAAGCAGGCCAGCCACTGCAGGACACTGCAGCACATCAAACAAACGCTAGCTCAATTCTTGCTGCAAGGATATATTCACAAACGCCAATTTGGGCAATACTGACAAGCCAAGAACATTGTAAAGCGAGTAATGAAGCAAAAGAAAGAATTAGTAACTAAGGAAAGAAATCGAGATGAACCTGTCAGTACTTAGAAAGTGAAAACACTATTGAAGAGTAAAACTCTGGCAGAAGCTTTTTCAATTTTGGCAAGAATTCATACAACAAAGCACCCAGGGATTCCAAAGACCAGAACTGCAGATAACTTTTCATTTTTTAAAATCCCAGTGAAACACCACTTTCGGTGTCATTAAGTGCTGTTTGATTCAAGAATCCGAGCTCCACATCGTTATTTGTGCAGCAAGTAAGAGAGAAGGTCTACAATACTGAAAGATGCCATTAATCACGAACTGTTCAATGTTTTTAGAGTGTCAACCTCCATTTGTTGGTAAGGTATCGTTCAACAGATCTTGAAAGTTAGTCGGATTTAAAACACAATGGTGGGATGCATTTTAGACTCTGAACTAGTCCTAGCACAGCTCATTTCATTCACAGTGTATAGCATAAAACATAACCTTTTTGCTACACCGACAGATCCCCAGCTAAAAATTAGAAAAAATAAAAAAAAGGTTACATAATATAGCCTAGGTGTATTCAAACCTTCAAGCTCTATCTGGCCAAATTCATCAGTGTCCTTCTAATTTCTGTTAATTTCTTAATTATAAGGCCTAGCATCTATGCTCTTTCTAGGTTCAGATGTCACAGACTATCCAAAGGGCAACCCCCACACTCCCCACAACAAAAACGACTAAAATAAAATAAATTCCCCTTAAAAACACTTCCATCCAGCCATGTCTAGTATGCGCACGGTATGTGCACATCTTTTTTAAATTATCCAAATGTTAAAAGAATTAATCACAGCTCAGATTAACTATCATTCAAAATAAAAAATAGGCACAGTAATATGGTTTAAATAATGTGCTGAAGAAATGGCAAATCGCACGAACAACTATTCTTGTCTACCACTTAGACTGAGCATACACGGTGTGGTTACAAATTAAAGTCTTTACATAACCCCCAAAATATCCCAAATGTTTCCTATTTTGACCAGAAAAAGCATGCTCTTGTGTAACTCAACTGGTTTTGACTTTCAAATTGGCATAATTTAATTTAACTGCATTTACCAAACCAGAATCCTGGTACATATAAAATTGCTATTCTTATTGCCATCAGAAATTAGAATGATAAATTATTTGGCACATGCACTGACTTCAGTTTTGCACTTAAAACATATTAAGTAAGCACTCAAAACAAAAAACGAGACAGTTTCTTTTACTTGTCTACTCATCTTGCAAAGTCTCAAAATCAAAAAAAAAATCTTGGAAAGGTTTTTCTGGTGAATTTTAAATTCCTATGTAATAAACAGTACGGTCTATGTATTACAAATATTAAGTGTTCCCACATGCCATCACCCTTTTCTTTTTTATTCCTAAAAGGATAATATCCCAATTGCAAGGTGCTAATATTCATTTGCGAATTTGCTACACCACAGCCATCCCCTAAAATACACTATTTAACGATTCGTATCAACTGATCTAGGTTAGCACAAACAAACTGCTTTCTCTCAGTATGATTCTTGCAGTTCATTGTGCATGACTCCACATGAAGTGGTTCTTTAATACTCACTATGGGAAAACCATATCAAAACTCAAAAGATGACAGCAAAATTGAGTTTAATTTATGATTATTAATGCACCAAAATGTTGAGTAATTTAAAAATCTATAAGATGTTTATAAGTGAATTCCATATTTAGAGAAAGGAAATAGAAACGTACCTGATTTTAAAGGAGAATAAAGGCAAATAATTTCTGAATTTTAACGAATGGGAAGTGTTTAAAGTGCTGGCACACACCAGTGTTTGTGTTTGCATGTCCAACCTGGCTGCGGTGATACTTGGAGCGTCCCATGCTTGTGGCTCTGGCTACATCACACAAGCCTTTCTCTGTTTCAGCTTGCTGTTTGAAAAATGGGGATGCTATTACTGACCCACCTCACATAAGCAGGCTTGCTGTATCCAAATTTTTAAAGCACTGAGAGCCGTACGCACCAGCCATTACCAAAAACACTGGAACAACTGATGTGAGGACTCCTGGTTTCGTTGCCCACAGAGGACATCTAACGAAAGAGACTGGAAATTGCCAATGGAGTCTTCCTACAAATCCGTCTTGGTACTAGCCCAGCACACTGCACAACCTTTGTCATCCCCTGAATTTGACCAAAAGTGTACCCCAAAAATCAAATGATGAGTAATTGAAAGCGATGAGGCAGACGATACCTGACAGAAGGTTTGGGGAGGAGGGTTTCTGCCACCTGCCTACTTTGCGATGGAGACGAAGGCTGGTTTGCCATCAGCCAGTGCACGGGCAGTTCCAATGGTAACAGGGACAGCTGCCTGGTGGGGAGCTGTTATCACCCTGTTATTTTACCGTCTATGCTGGTAACTGCAGATCCTTACTCTCAAAAGGGAGGGGAAGCAAACTGGAGATGGCTACTATACTCTCTAATGAAATGATTTCTTGCTTGTCTGGTACTGGTAACTCCTATTGTGTTATTCATCATCATAGCATGCAAGTGTCTCTCTCATAAATATTAATGGCCATTTCCTCCCGGTGCTCCTGTGAGGAAAGTACAATGACTCCAGTTTTACAAGCAGGGGATTTAAGGTAAGGAGGTTAATTGTATGCCCAGTGTGTGTGTCCCCCTAGGTTGACTAGTAACAGTCTCCAGATACCCTGATCTCCAGATCAGTAGCTTGAATCACAATAGCATTGTTTCTCCCTTCCGTCTGAGTTTTTACTTAGTGAATGCAATGAAAGAAATCTCATTCATCTATTTTTTTTTTCAGTCTCTTCAAGGTACTGGTATAAACTGTTGTGGAGAAAACAGACAAAACACAACCAACACGTCATATCATACTGCTCATTTTATTTGGCAAAAAGTTTAACTTTTTATTTGGTAACTTCTGCAGTTAAAAGTTTATGTCCTCATTTTAAACTTTTAAAGCACACTCCCAAAGGTAAGAACTGGGATACTATTTTCTTGGCCAGAATAAACACAGTTTAAAGCTCGGGCAAGCTCAAGCTTAATGATTTCTCCATTAAACATCACAAAAATCATTCTGGGATAACTTTTATCAAATGTTTGATGTAGGTAGCTCCCAGTAACACCAATTTTTCTAGACTGAAGTTACAAGCTTGAACACCCCCAACTCTGAATTCCTTATCACCTCTTCCAATGTGTTGTTTTTTTCCCCAGCTTTTTAAAGAAACAAACGATCTAATTGGAACAGCAAATCCATTGCTTTTATTATCATGTGATTAAATAAAAACTACAATTTTGGCTTATTTACAGGAGTGAATACCTAGAGCTGGTGCATAACTATCTGAAGGGGCCCACAAAGGGCCCATATTATTTAGAAAGAATTTAACATTTGACCTGATCACAAGCACTTACGGTCTTGTTTGATGTAAAGCAAGAAAACAAAAGAGATACACCCCTCCATCATCCTAGACCTGATACATGCGTTACTAGAAATCTGCATGCCTATAAAATGTTCAGCGTGTTTTAACACGTGGACAGCTAGCATGCATCCATATGTATGTGAATGTTTATAAATATATTTTTTGTCACTTCTGCAGTTCTTTAACTGTGTACTTGGTATGATATCACCCAACACCTCTCGATGGCAGTATAGCCTTGTACAGTAACACTACTATCTATCACATTCCTCCTTCTACTTTCCTACCCCACAGAACAGAAAGGAGAAGGAGGAATAGTTGAGGTGTTCTGTTGCTTTATTTTTTTGTCCATGGGGAAATACAGCCCACTCTATACTGAAATAATAATTTTTAAAAAGTTTAATAATGACCAGATTAACAACACCCCAGTTTTAAGAAGTCAGAATGTTTTCTTCTCCTTCACATGTCTAAATCACCTTGTAATAAATTTTATTGGTAAATAAACAGGTTTTCACCTGCTTCATTACACTAAGACAAGAAATTTCCATTCTTTTTCATATAACCACATTTTGTGTCTCTCTGAGTCTAGATAAGAAATCAATACACCAGATCTAACCCTCCTGAAGCTTTCAAATATCCATCTGAAAGCTTCATTGTAGGTTCTGAAAATAACCCAACTTGCAATTCAGGAAGGAAATTCTGTTTTCCATCCCAGAAGAAAGTACTAAGTTCTTTGCCTTTCATTACTATTGCTCATTAACTCTTCTAGCAGATCTAATTAACCTTATTTACTACTTTGAGCCCTAGCCTTTTTCTTGTTTTCAGCTAAGAGCATTTAGGGTCAGCCTGGATCTTTCTTCTTTATCCAACTTGTCACATACCATCTTTTAGCGTTTATGGATGAAGAAAGGATTACTACTGCTACGAGAGTGTTAATATTTCCAACAATATCACCCAAGAATGGCAATTATAGCAATTAATGCCAACCATTAAAACACATAAGCAACATATTATACAATTAACCTCTTGAAAAGAAATTGTCTGAAATGTCTTGCTTACTCAGTGGATTTACAAGACGACAGACTGGTGCAAGGTCCTAAATTTCTAGACAACTATTTATCATATCCAGTCATATGGGATATCACACTTGGTTCCAAGCCTTTATTCCTTGCTGCTTGCCAGATGCAACTTGTTTTCTTGTGCAGTTGCTAGCATACATTAATCCTAATTGAAGTCAAGGTTCCTAAAGTACTGAGCATTGTACAGACACAAAATTAAGATTGTTCCATCATAAAAAATAAATAAATCTAAATTAAAAAGGCACTCAAGAGATTCAAGAATCACCATCCTCATTGCTCAACAAAAGGCAACATTACTAAAAATAAATAATTTAACACAGAATCACTAACTCTAAGGCTTAGAAGGGAGATTTACAGAGTGCCATTGCAGTGCTCCAAACTACCTGTAAAAGTCTTGGTGTTTATGTATCAAAAGATACCAAAAGATATCATCAGATGAATTGTGTCGAGCTGCTGCACAGGTGATTTCACTATGGACTTGCCTGTTACCAGAAAAGG